>NC_041384.1:135298594-135385870 GCF_002162155.2 Triticum dicoccoides
TGTGGCCCGCTCACCTCCCCCCCCCGCGCGCCACGTAGCTACGGTGGCTACTGCCGCACCGCCACGGCGCCATCACTACGCCCGTGCCCAGCCTCTGTCCCATGACCGCGCGCCCGCCGGAGCTCTGCCGCTCGGGCCGCCCCTACAACCGCCTCCCTCCGTGCTCTCCAACGTCACCGCCACTGCACGCCGTCGCCCCCGTCAATTCCGGTAGCCCCCGATGAGCCGCGGTTAACAGTCGTCGCGCGACGTCGAGCACGTGCCGTGGGAACCGTCCCCGGGCCAAATAGTGGCCGGAGTCCTCTGAATGGCCGCCGCCGGCGCATTCTTCCATCACCGCCGTTAGCCACTTACATGGCCTCATTAGCGATGAGCTAACCACCTCCTGACTCCCTGACACCGGTCCCCACCTTGCTAATTAATGTTTTTTTTGGATAAATAAAATCTGTAAAAAAAATGGTGACTCACTGACATGGGCCCTGTCAAATAATTATCCCATTAAAAACCATCTGTTAAAATATCAGCGAATGAAAGGTGGACCCCTTGTCCAGATTGACCAAGTCAAACTACTGACTGGACTAGCCTAGTCATTGACAGGGGGGGTCCCACTAGACCCCTTTGACTAGTCAAGCTGACCAATCAACTGCTGACTGGACCTAGTGATTGGGTAGTTGACTTAGTCAACTGTCCCCACCTGTCAGCCTTAGGTGCACACTTCTGGGTACACTTTCTGTGTACCCATAGCATTTAAATACTAATTTAGTTTCGAATTAAATTAAACCCAGAAATTAGAAAATCATTTAAAACTTTGAAAATTAATATAAAATAATCCGAACTCGGATGAAAATACTTTGTACATGAAAGTTGCTCAGAACGACGAGACGAATCCGGATACGCAGCCCGTTCGTCCACCACACATCCCTAGCAAACACGCAACTTTCCCCCTCCGGTTAATCTGTCCGATAACGCGAAACACCGGGAATACTTTCCCGGATGTTTCCCTCCTTCGCCGGTATCACCTATCCCTACGTTAGGTCACCTCTAGCACAACATATTGCCGCTTCTTGCTTTTTGTTACATTTGATTGCTCTGTTATTTATTGTGTTCCCCCTCCGTTACTTGTTTCCGGTAGTCTCTGAGACCGATGCCGGTACCCCTGTGATCAACTACATCGATGACCCCTCCTTGCCAGAGCAACCAGGCAAGCCCCCCCCTTTTGATCACCAGATATCGCCTACTCTTCTCTATAGTCCTTGCATTAGAGTAGTGTAGCATGTTACTGCTTTCCGTTATTCCTATCCTGATGCATAGGCTATCCTTGCTACTACTTTTGTTACCATTACCTGCTATCCTACTGCTTAGTATAGGATGCTAGTGTTCCATCAGTGGCCCTACACTCTTGTCTTTCTGCCATGCTATACTACTGGGCCGTGATCACTTTGGGAGGTGATCACGGGCATATACTATATACTTTACACAGTTACATTACCTATGGTACTGTTCGGAGTTGGGGGCTGAAGGGGCAGGTGGCTCCATCCCGGTAGAGGTGGGCCTGGGTTCCCGACGGCCCCCGACTGTTACTTTGTGGCGGAGCGACAGGGCAGGTTGAGACCACCTAGGAGAGAGGTGGGCCTGGCCCTGGTTGGTGTTCGCGGATACTTAACACGTTTAACGAGATCTTGGTATTTGATCTGAGTCTGGCTATTGACCTATACGCACTAACCATCTACGCGGGGACAGTTATGGGCACTCGACGTCGTGGTATCAGCCGAACCCTTCGTGACGTCAGCGACTGAGTGGCGCGCGCCGGATTGGACCGTAAGCCTGCTCTTCTATTAAGGGGGCTAGTTCTACTTCCGGCCGCGTACGCAACATGCATGTGTGCAATGGGCGATGGGCCCAGACCCCTGCGCCATAGGATTTAGACCGGCATGCTAACCTCTCTGTTGTGCCTAGGTAGGGCTACGATGTGTTGATCTTCTGAGGCCGGGCATGACCCAGGAAAGTGTGTCCGGCCAAATGGGATCGAGCGTGTTGGGATATGTGATGCACCCCTGCAGGGAAGTTAATCTATTTGAATAGCCGTGATCTTCGGTAACAGGACGACTTGAAGTTGTACCTTGACCTTATGACAACTAGAACCGGATACTTAATAAAACACACCCTTCCAAGTGCCAGATACAACCGATGATCGCTCTCTCACAGGGCGACGAGGGGAGGATCATCGGTTAGGATTATGCTATACGATGCTACTTGATGCTACTTGGTGAACTTACCATCTACTCTCTCCTACATGCTGCAAGATGGAGGTGGCCAGAAGCATAGTCTTCGACAGGATTAGTTATCCCCCTCTTATTTTGGCATTCTGCAGTTCAGTCCACATATGATACCCTTATTCCATTTGATACCCATGCATATGTAGTGTAGCTCCTTGCTTGCGAGTACTTTGGATGAGTACTCATGGTTGCTTTCTCCCCCTTTTTCCCCCTTTCCTTTCTTTCTGGTTGTCGCAACCAGATGCTGGAGTCCAGGAGCCAAACGCCACCGTTGAGTACGACTACTACTACTCGGGAGGTGCCTACTACTACGTGCAGCCCGCTGACGGCGACCAAGAGTAGTTTAGGAGGATCCCAGGTAGGAGGCCTGCGCCTCTTTCGATCTGTATCCCAGTTTGTGTTAGCCTTCTTAAGGCAAACTTGTTTAACTTATGTCTGTACTCAGATATTGTTGCTTCCGCTGACTCGTCTATGATCGAGCTCTTGAATTCGATCCCTCGAGGCCCCTGGCTTGTAATATGATGCTTGTATGACTTATTTTATTTGTAGAGTTGTGTTGTGATATCTTCCCGTGAGTCCCTGATCTTGATCGTACACGTTTGCGTGTATGATTAGTGTACGATTGAATCGGGGGCGCCACATGTTCTCTGCAATCTTTCTTAGAGATAGGACTTCAAGTCGAAGTTGAGTTGCAGAATGCCTTTCTGCTAGAACTTGGGATTGAAGAAGTCGAACTGATTCAGACAACGAATTATGTGAGCTTGTCTAACCGTTAGTCTCAAGTAACTTGTACACTGCATCAATACAAGACTTTGGGGTTGTCTCTCTATCTTCAATATGTTTGGCCTTATTTGCTGCAATATATGTTGGGTTTGTCTCACAGCCTTCAGCAGACTTGTGCATGCCATCAGGCATATCACCCTGAAACAAAGCAGAGAGATGACAGGTTTTGCACGTGTATAAACAAATATGATAATTGTTCTGTCAATTCTATCAAATTTCAAATTAGAAAGAGTATGTTCAACATATCAATAGCATAATTTGGCATTGTTCATAATGCGGGGAGCTTCACCACACTACTGGATTACTATGTCAACATAACAAGCATAGATGAAGGGCAAAGAAAATCATTGTATCTATTTTGGATAATGTGCATGGCATGTTGTTCATATCATCAGCCACATCAGTAAGATAAAACAGGAGATGACAAGGTGCAAACGTGGGCTGCTTCACCACACACTGGATTATAGATCCAGAAAAACAAGCATACATATAGGGAGTATTAAGTAATTGCATGGTATGAATAAGGAATTTGGTTTTACAAGTAAAACTTAGAACTTACAATTCTTACGAACATGCATTTTGATAGAAACAACAAACTATACAGCACTAAATGATAGGGAGTATGAGCAAATTAAACAGCAGTTGAGGATAAAGGCTTTAGAAGGACTGACTTACATTAACATTTAACACCGGCTTTATAATGCCCTTCTCCATGGTAAGGGAAGGATAACTCAAGAATTTCAGCACAAAATCTTCGTCATAAGCATTGCCTATACTCTACATTTTGTAGAGAGTAATTATAGATATGATAATACTGGAAGGGATAGAGGATAATGAAGATAAGATGCAGATTGATGCTACATAATCAACTACCAATCCCTGGAAGTACAAGCGTTATAGGACAAAATGTACTGACAAGAGCAATGGGCTACACTTCTGCACTGGCATTGTCTGTGTATTCTACTTGTTGGTAAGATTAAATATAGATCTGATCTTTTTTAGTAAATGGTGGGCGAGGGAGATAAGATGCAGAATGCTACAAAATGAACCAATCCCTCTTCCCATAATACAAGAGTGTTTTGAACACTGGTGTACTATACAAAACGTTCTTATATTATGGGATGGAGGGAGTAGCTATTAATGTAAGTAGAGTGATAGACCACGTTCAGTCCTTACAAGAGGACTGCAGAGCTAAACCTCTTCAAAAGCATTGGGTTGATTCTAAATTTATGTAAGAGTCCATATGGATCTTATAATGTCCACCAAATGGACGATTACGAGGCTAACATGTGCAGTGATGCTACATAATCAAACAACTATGAAAGTAAGTATGGTCATACAGGGCAAGAGGTACTCACAAGAGCAATGCAGCGTGTAGTATAGTTGTGAGATTCTGTGGTCCCTTGAGAACGAATGTTCTTCTACTAACAGTTTTCATACAAGTGAGACATTAAGGCAAATGCAGAAATGTAGTTCAAATTGTGATGTGATATCATAGATAGTACCTTACGCTGCAGCCGAGACCAATGTGTAACAAGATTATTCCAGTCACCGTCGGATAAATGTAGCACCGTAGACTTTACAGAAATTTCATTCAGAGGCTTGCCATCGAAGTGCGCTTGCCTCTGGTAGGAATGATACTTCATCAACGAGTGCTTGAAAAGTGCAACCAACCCTTGCTCGTCATCACAATGCAATTTGTGCCTCGCATAATTAAAAGAATGAAATCTTGTGTCTTCTGTCAGCAGAAACATATGAAGTAATGACCATGAATAACATTAGTACATTACTTACGCGTAAATTGCGGAGGAAGACTAGAAATTGTTCTGTGTCTGCGGTATAATCTTTCTATGAAGGAAAGATGCGCACAAAGTTCTAGACAACAACATAAGCTTCGTCTTCTAAACTGGGAAGAAATGGAACAGGGGTCCTATTTGCTGCAATTGGGGCTCTCTCTGGTTCGAAAAGGGATTTGGTAACTGGATTTGGTGTACTCTTTGCTAGAATGGGGGTTTTGCGTCGTACAGCTAGTGCTATGTCAACTGGCATAATCATACTGTTTGCTATAGTTGGGGTCTGCTGAGTTGGGGCATCACAAATGACCAGTGTAGTAGGGCTAGAGTCTGCTAGAGTTGGGGTATTTTGTGGGTCAGGTGATATTGCAACTACACCTAATGGGCTATTTGATTTATCAGGTGCCACTACCTTTTCCAAATACTTTGCTTGTGCTCCTCCATGATCAGCAATCGCCCTCTTCCTTTTGAACGTCTGATACACAAGAACAACATTTGAATGGATAAATATGGTATGATGACAGATGGAATATGTACTGAAAATGGATAGGCAGGGCGTATTCACATACACGATGTGTAAACTAATCTAATGGCAGTTCCACAAAGTAGAAGCAATGCAACGCATCAGTTGCAAGATATGTGCGAGCAATGTAACCTTGGAAAGTTAGAGCAAGTACCTTGATGGGTGAATAAGATAGGGCATCTTCCTCTAACTCCTCCACAAGGGAGCTACATTGAATTAGGTCTCCCTCTAGATCAGAATCACTGTTAGGATCATATTTTGAGCATGAATCTATATGTGAAGAGTGTTTGCATTGCATTGCATCCAGACTTGATTTCAGTCCCTTAATGCCAAGTTTGACAGCCATGGCATTGTTCTGCTTTATTCTTTTCATGCGCGCAAGCTCATAATCATTATGATGCTGTTCAGAATCTGAGATTCATGAAAACATAAAAAGTAGTCAGATTATCTATGGAATGCATTGCGGTTTCAACTCGGAGAGTGTCTCCCTATAAACCCCTGCATATGCAAAGTTCACCTCCCCAACCGTGCTGACTAGACCACACACAGAGATAAACACCCAAGCGGCGAACATGCATTTTCGAAACTAATTTAGGAACATTTAGCTGACCAATTAAACAACTCTGTTTTAATAATATCATATTCGTATTTGAATAACTAAGCTTGTTTAGCTTGATGGGTGGAGCAGTGTTATTATGACACGAAGCATGTATTCTGATCGTATAGTGATCATAAAAGGGGGAAACTCTAAGCGTATATTTTTTAGCAAAAGAGGGTTTCCCCTCTGATTTCTATTAAAGAAACCACCACGGAACCAACATGATCAATTAAACCCTAAGCATGATCAATTAAACCGTATTATGGCTGTGCCATGGCAGATTTGAAGCTGCAAACCGGAGAAATGATATTTAGCATCCATTGTTTGCTTCGAACTAAGAACTAAATTCTAGGAGCTGAAAAGAAAGTAGAGTAACCAAGTTAAGATCTATTTTCTGGTTGACATGAAAAAGTTGAGGAGATATGAAGTACCACCTCCCTTGCGGCGCCGCGTAGGCATCGGGGGTGCGATCGCTGTCGGTGGCGTTGAAGCAGATCTGTGACGGTAGACGGGTGCATCGGGGGATAAGTCCCGCTGCGGTGCAAGAGAAGGTCGTGTGAGCGGCCCCGGCAAAGAGGACGACGGCGCCGATGAAGCGAGAGGATGCGATGCAAGGCTATTGGTCCTTCACCGTGGATGAGAAACGTCCATCTCTAGCAGTGGACGACGCGGTCTTGGTAGGCGCTCTGGCATGGTGGAGGACGGTGGCGATGGATGTGGTGGAGGACGGCGGCGATGGATGGGGTGGCGGACGGAGGCTGGTGTGGGAATGGGGTGTTCTAGCGCGGACGGTGTATGAATGGGAAAATGGAGGGAGAGGTACGGGGAACCATGTTTTTGGGACGCACCTGTCTGAAATATGGGAAAGTTATGAACTTATCCCCCGTTTGAAATTTGGACGTCTCGTCGGTTGGGGATAGGACGGTAATCTCGCATCTCCCAAATATTTTCCGGTAACTATTTCGGGCAAGGAGAGGGTGTTTTGCCGCCCACAGTTGGCGCCCATGGTGTATGAACGAGGTTGACAAGTAGGGCGGTTGTGTCACGTCTGATGGAAGTTACACATATGCCCCTATTTAAAATATTAGCCTACATCTATTTCGGACGAGGAGAGGGTATTTTGCCGCCCACCGTGTATGAATGGGGAATGGAGGAAGAAATAGAGGTCTTTCGGACGATCTTGAATCAAATGAGTTTTGCCGCCCATGTTTGACGCCCACCGTGTCGGAATGGGTTCAGAGGCGGTCATGTCACGTTTAATTGAAGTTACTAACCTACCCCTATTTAGAGCAGTGGAAATTGGGCCGATGGATTGTCCGTGTAATGGGTCGACAGTAATTTCCATCTCCCAAACACTTGGCTTCGGGCAGCCGATGTGGGAGTGGACATTTTGCTGTTTCTTTCGAATTTTGGGACAATAAGCATCCACGTTTACCCTGGCAACTAATTCGAATACATTTTGTATTCCTATATGATTCTTTATAAATAATTCTATGTGTTTTTATATATCTTCAAAAGGACGACAAAGATGTATTCCACTCTCATATATTAATATGGTTTACAAATGTCGATACTCAAATTCAGAAACTAGAATCTAGTTTAAGGTGAATTCGAATATTTGGAACACTTCATGTCCAACTCAAATGTCACACGCAGCATAATGTGTACTCCCATTTAGATATGTACACAAGCGATGTATCAAGATTCAAATACCGAGTCAATCAACCAAGAATGTACGGAACTAATAGACATATAAACACTTATAGAGTATATGGATCAATAATATCAACTAACATACATAAGCCAGGCCGCTATACTTTTTTTGGCTACAACAGCATCCTTTTTTTAGCCAGCATCTTGGCCCTTTCCGATGTGTGCCACTTAAGGTCCATCTATACTACTATTGCTGAATGCACCTTCAGCCCGATTGGCATATTTGTAGGTCTGGCACAGCAATCCAAATGAAATGTCTCCGAGTCTTATCAATTAATACAGACTTGTGCTCAAATAAAATTACAAATAAAAAAACGAAAAAACAATTATTACATGATCTCAAAAACAAATGGTTTGATTGATTACATGAACAGACAACACAAACGTTATTCAACTATGGAAAGAACATTTCACCTATGATTTACCAAGTAGGAACTTAATTTCCTTTTTTCCTTCAGGACATTAACAATCTGGTCAGTCTCACCTTGCTTCGTTTTGAAATCCACCAAATATTTAATAGTTGTCTTGAGTACTGCTGGTGATTGTGTTGTTTGCTTCCTCAACATGTCAACTTCATCTCTAAGTGCAGAAGCAGAATCTCTTTCTACCACTAGTTTAGCCTCTAGAGCATCAGAAGTTGGCAATTCATAATGCACGATTGGGCCGGTGCCACTACGGTGGGATGATGCAACGTCCATGGGGACCTCGCTCTTTGATCTTGGGCTAACCTGTTTTGCCATTAAAGTTCCGATTGGATTCAGAAAACTTGAAGTTAGCAAAACATCTCAGCTGGGAGTTATAACAGCAAACTAGTTAAACAAACAAGGAATTAAAGAGTTTCAAGTGGATGCTGAAAAGTAGTTATTAACATCATTGTAACCCGCTGTTGCAGTAGCAAAGCAGTTAAACAAACAAGTAGATATTTAAGCTAAGGCAAACAAGTAATTCTTAACAGTAAGTATCAAACACATAGATAGGCACAGTCTACAATATGATTAACAAGCTGTGCCATTATGTAATCAGTAGCAAACTAAATTAAGCCAAGCAAGGTAATTGAACAATTTTGCAATAAGTGGCTAACTAAAATTCTGAGAAGTAGGTAACTGAACTTACGCTAGTTCTTTGTACAGGCACATTGCAACTTCTTTTTCATTTACAAGGTTGTACGAAGGAGTCCATGGTATCAATTTCTTGGATACGCAGTCCCAATACTTCTTTGTTCCCACACTGCATGGGTAAGTCAAATGGTTAATCTGGTAAGATGGTGCGTCCTTGATATGTTATATGAGGACGTGTAGTCAGACTAGTTGTAGACAAACACATCACACTGGCTTTTACTTTATATTTCATGCGATTACTTTTGGCATATCAAGATCTAAGCAGTCTACAATAGGATGAAAAGACTGGCATCCTTCACATTATTGACGAACTCAGTTCATAGAAACAAGAAATTCAACCATTCTGTGGGTAAATCAAAAGCGCCACTAGAATATTTTTCACTATCCAATGATACACGCAAAAAAGGGGCGACGCCACCATAGGGGCTGGTATGGGCGGCCGCCTCAGGTGGCTAGAAAGTGTGCACCTAGTTTGAGTCGTCCAGGTTGGCCCATGCTAGTTTTGTTCGTCCCAACGTACGAGCAGGCAATGTAAAAAATGAAGAAAAATGTTTCAATTTGGATGTGACAGTAACATAAGTGCAAGGCAGGCCCTATAGTAGGCTCGCGGCCCAAACAAGCGCCTCCCATATCGATCGACAGCAGGAAAAATACCAATTCATTCGCTCCAGCCTCCAGTCTGGTTTGCTCCTCACCTAGCCGCCGCTGGACAGACCGACACAGCACTTCCTGTGTCTGGAGGGCCGTTGCCGGGCTTCAAGCGAACAGAAGGACAAGAAGATGAATGTCGGGGGTTTGGTGCGACATATGCCAATGGATGGCTTATCATGGTGGGGGCGAGTAGAACGTCGCCGGTGCCTGGAAACAGGATGAGGCGAAGACATGCACGCCAGCGAATCTTACCCAGCTTCGGGGCTCTCGGGGTCTCCACATGATCACTATGGCCAAAGTGTTTACACGGTTGCTCCTTGAGCTGTTTTCTGGTGGTAGGAGGGGGCAAGGCTAGCTCTCTCCCTTCTATATGATCTGGTCTAGAGCTAATGGGTTCCAACCCTTTGCATGGGTGCCCTTGGGGGTTTATATAGGCCTACCCCCCAGGGGTACAATGGTAATCCGGCTGGGCGCGGGCCCAGCCGTCAGTGTCTCTGGTCTCCGTCTTCTCTGCCGACCGCTGGGGCCCGCCGATTGGCGGGCCCCGCCGACTAGCCGGGTACGGAGCCGACAGCCCACGTCCGCCGCTGGCGGGTCTTGCTGGCTGCTGCTTACTGTAGCTGTGCTTCTGATGACGCGGGCTTGATTATGAGGTCATCGCAACAACCCCGCCGCCCGGCGGGCGATCACTGTTGCCTCTCCCCACCACATCTTGATTAATGGCGCGCGGGCCCCGGGGGAGGGCTCGGCCGACTCCCCCGGGCCAACTCCCGACAGGTTTGACTAGTGGTTCTCCTGCCGTCTCCCGAGGTCTCATTGACTGGTGGGGCCTGCTGCCTCCAGGCCGTACAGACAAGCCGTCATGGGTGCAGGATTCGGCCCTGCGGTGCTGATGTCAGGGTCGGCATGGCAACAGTGCCACGCCGCACGGAGATCTTCCGGGGTACGGCGTGCTGTGGCCATGCCTGCCCTTGGTGAGGGGCGGGGTGGGCTTCGCTGTAGCCACGCCCCTGCCTCGTCCCCTTTAATGAGGTCATGGGGTCTGTTGGAGTCGCGGGCCGACTCCCCAAAGCCGGCTTCTCTGGAAGTCGTCCCTGGGACTCGGCCGTGAGCGGGTAGTCGGCCGTCTTGCCATCGACTCCTCAGGAGGCGGCTCTTCGTCCTGGGGTCTTTGAGGGGCGCAGCCCACCCCGATGTCTTGAAAGGTTCTGGGACCCGGGTTGGCCTACCCGTGGCCCATTACTCCAATAGTAGTCCCCGAAGCTGGTGAGGTGCCGCGGACGATCGGCCAAGAAGCCTCAGCAGTTTCTCTTTCCGGGTGCTCAACACATGGTCTTTGATTGACTTCTGCCGGGCCGATTAGAAGGAGTCGGACTTGCTAAACTCGGACCCACTCAATTCTGACTCGCTCGGTATTTCGAACGTCGCGGTAGGATTTATGTGGCATGCTAGCTAAGCCTCCTGGCCGCCGCCCGTTCTAGGCCTGTCACGCGAGGGCGCGTGGCTAGGCCGTCCTGCTAGCCTACGCGCGCGACGGGACATGCCCATAGGTGAGGCCCGCCACTACCGCGCCTTGGCGCTCGAGCGGATCCGCTACGGCCCCGGTGGACGATTGGGATTCCCGTGGAGTTACTGCGCGCATTAACTTTACGTGGATCGTGGGGGTCGTGGGGTTGTGGGCGCAGTAAATCCCCATGTCCGCCCCCTCAGTTTCGCAGCCCACGGGGTTATAAGTAGGGGGAAGAGGTGGGTCACGCGCGCCCCTCCTTCCCACTACTTCCTCGTTCTCTTCCTCCTTGCTGCTCCTCGCTCTCCTCCTTCCTCCTCTCTTCTTCGCTCCACCGCACGCCCAAGCTCCGTCGAACGCTGCGGTGACAGCTCGCAATGAGCTCTTCCTCCGCCGCCGCGCCTCCCCCAGTGCGCTCTGACACCTGGGACGGCTCCGAAGTTCATGAAGACCATGTTGAATTTCTCCGCCGGACTCGTCGGCTTCCCAGCGAGGATCGCGTGTAGGTGCGTCTTGCGCCAAAGAGGGAGATTTCCCCCGCGCCGCAGGAGGGCGAGCGGGTTATCTTCCGCTCGCACTGCCCGCGCGGGTTGGGGCTACCGGCGAGCAGTTTCTTCCGGTCCGTCCTCGAATTCTATGGCCTCCAGCCGCACCACCTCACCCCCAACGCAGTGGTGCTGCTGTCCGCCTTCGTGGCCATGTGCAAAGGCTTCCTCGGAGTCCTCCCCACCCTCGAGCTCTGGGGGAGTTCTTCTTTTCCAAGCTCGGCAATCAGGCTGCGGGCGTGCCGGCTCAGTGCGGCGCTTTCATCGTCGTGCGAATGTCGGGGGCCGACAATCCCTTCCCCTCCATCTCGCTGATCAAGTCGGTGAAGATGTGGCAGAGATCCTACTTCTACGTCAAGAACGCCTCCGCGAGGGGAGACTGGGTCAACTTGCCGGCTTTCGAAGCCGGCCCGCTGGCTGGGCGACTGCCCAACTGGTCGTATCGGTCCAAGTCGCTGACGCCTGCGGGAACCGGCGCCATCACGAGACTCCGAGTGCTGACATAGTCGGAGGGTCTGACTGATCCAGACCTGTTGGCTGCCTTCGTTTCGCGCCGAGTTCTCCCACTCCAAGGCCGCCCTCATATGGTATGCCAGATGAGTGGGCACCGCGACCCAAGTCGGATGTGCACCAAGGACATGCCTCACGAAGAGGTGGCCTTCATGGTGAACTACCTCTCGGACAGCAGGGTCCTGGAGGACTGGCGATTCGGCAAGGAGCCATACTCCCGCGCCAACCCCCCGCCCGTGGTGAGTCGCCTTTCTTTTCTTTCTTTGGATTGCCTTCTTCTTGCCGAGTTTTGTTTTGACCAGCCGGCTTTGGTTAGAATCCCCTCCTCCACCCACCAGCCGGCACCTCAGGGCCGGCCCGCGAGTTCCTTGCCGACCGGGCGGAGAGCGACATCGACGACCCCGATCTGGGGACAGCGGCTCTAGAAGATGACGCCGAGGGAGGAGGGGGAACAGCAGGCGACTTCAGGCCCTCGGCACCTTCGCCGACTCGCCTGACAACGCCGCCGAGGGAGAAGTCGCCCCTCGCCATCGGCCAGGAGCCAGCCAGCCAGGCGTGGGCTCTTCTGTCGCGTCGGGCGCTCCAGGCGGCCGAAAGAAGCGCAGGGCCGTGCCGACCTTGTTCGGCAGTCGGCCGAAGAAGCCCACGGGTTCGGCTGCGGCGACCCGGATGAGGCGGCCGCGAAGGCCATCCGCTTCCGTAAGGAAGTGAAGAAGCCGCTGTCGGTGTCAAAACCGGTGGATCTCGGGTAGGGGGTCCCGAACTGTGCGTCAAGGCCGGATGGTAACAGGAGACAAGGGACACGATGTTTTTACCCAGGTTCGGGCCTCTCGATGGAGGTAATACCCTAATCCTGCTTGATTAATATTGATGATATGGGTAGTACAAGATTAGATCTGCCACGAGATCAAGGAGGCTAAACCCTAGAAGCTAGCCTATGGTATGATTGTTGTATATATTGTCTCTCTATCGACTAGCTTGGCCTCGGTTTATATAATGCACCGGAGGCCTAGGATAACAAGAGTCCTAGCCAAATATGCCAGTGGGGAGAAGTCCTTGTCTTGATCGCCAAGTCTTGTGGAATCTTCCTTGTATGCGGTAGCCGTCCGAACTGGCCCATGAGTATACGGCCACGGGGGTCCTCGGCCCAATCTAATAGATCGGGAGACGACGTGGTGAGTACCTCCTAGTCCAGGACACCGTCAGTAGCCCCCTGAACCGGTCTTCAAGTTAGGGACGCTCCTCGATTCTTCTAACTGTTCTTCATCTTCGGTTGCCGGTCTTGAAAACTGGTTCAACAAATCTTCTTTATCTTCGATCTTGAGGATCACCGAAATGCATTCGACGAGTTTACATGTCGGGTATCCGAGGAGCCCCTTTAAGTTTCCGGCCTTTATCAATGCCTTGTTTATTTTTATGCCACACCTTGGGTTTGAAGTTGTTCCCAGGAGGCAGGGTCCTCTTGCATCCGAGCTCCAACGCCGGACTACATTCGAGGTATCTTTTGCAGCCGAGCAACAACACCGGACCGCTTCCCAGCTCTAGCGCCGGAATGTATCCGAGCTCCAACGCCGGACTATGTATCCGAGCTCGAATGCCGGACTGTATATCCGAGCTCCAACGCCGAAATATATCCGAGCTCCAACGCCGGACTGTGTCCAGGCTCCAATGCTGGACTATATCCGAGGTGTCATATCACCTTGGTTCAAAAAAGTTGAAGGAGTTTATCCGAGCTTAATGCCGGAAATGCCCTCTATGGAGCCAGCCACTAGCGCCCGAGCTTTATGCCGGACTGCTTCCGAGGTGGTGCACCACCCCGACTATGGGCCGATTTTTTGTCAATATTTTTTATTGGTGCAATTTATTCTCTGCCGAGATATATAGCTAGTAGCCCTCAAGGTGTGTATCGGTCTAAAACCCGAGATGCACATGAAGGATGACATAAGACCGCTGATCCCAGTAGCCGCTGAGACTCAGGTTGATTTGCAAAATCGGCCTGAGGATCAAGTCCTACCTAGGCAGAATACTTCGGGAAACAAAAGCGTCGTGCTCAGTCCTCAAGACTCAGGTTGGGTGCGGCCGACCAACCTGAGGATCAAAATCTCCTCGGAAACTATATTGCACATAAAATTTTCTGCATTGGACAAGCAATGCAGTAGCCCCCGAGACACTGGTCGGGTGGCAACACCAGATCAGGGGATCGATGTGCCCCTTTAATATTTGTAAATAATAAGCCCGAAGACCAGTAGCCCCCGAGCCTTAATGCGGGCACTGGTGGCCAAATTAAGGATCAATATCCATAGTAAAATCACAAATTATGTGTAATGACTCTATGTATCCAAGTACTTTACGTCATTAATGCTCGGATCCGCATTGTACAAAACTTTTTTGACCGACCATCGGCTTCCACCTCCTTGGCCAGTAGCCGAGGAGTGTTTGTCCTACTTTATAAAGCCTTTATGAGGGCAAAGATTTACGACAAACAAGGCAATCTGGCCACATGGTTTTATAAACAAAGGTACGCAGAGAGATATGTTATATTACTGTTTAACAGAAGAAATGTATTCCAAAGAAAATAGTCCCGCTATCGGTTCCTTTCTTTGGGTTGTCATGCTAAGCATGATCATGAAACCTCAGCTCAAATGTAAGAGAAAAATATTGAGGATTTAGTTTGGGAGGCCAGTTAATAGCCCCCGGTAGTGTTCAGCGACACTCGGGGTCAAGCCGT
This sequence comes from Triticum dicoccoides, assembly GCF_002162155.2. Taxonomy (NCBI): domain Eukaryota; kingdom Viridiplantae; phylum Streptophyta; class Magnoliopsida; order Poales; family Poaceae; genus Triticum; species Triticum dicoccoides. Next base: position 135,313,340 of record NC_041384.1, read on the forward strand.
AAACACTTCGGACAATGTTATGAATGGCCTATCATAGTCATCGGATCGCTGACCAGTTTACGCTTATTGTGACAGTCAGTTTTTGGCTTTCTCCACTAAGGTGCTTAACCAAGTGAGCTGGAAGCACAATCGTAGTGGTTCTCCCTTTGCACGCCTAGCCGAACAAAACGGAACGTAGGAAGCAACTGCAGGAGCCGGGCAACCCAACTATTGATCGAAGACACAATTCGAAACCGATGCATATATAGCAATATCTGAGAATGTTTTTTCCGAATCCCTAAAGGTGTCCGGCGTTGCACTGCGAGACTAATGCTGGAAAACCACAAATAGTTTAAAGGTGCCAAAAAGCTTGGAAAACCAAGAAATGTGAGTAAAAACATGACGTCCGAACAAGATCAAGTGTTCGGTGCCAATCCGAAAATTGGTATTAGAAAAAAGAAGTGCTTCTGTCATCCTTTAACATGACACATCCTATCTCAAGACTTCGAGCGGGTCAGCCTACGGCTTCAACCTCCTATCCCGAGGGCGGAGTACTTCTCATTAGGCCAATTTAGCAAACTAAACTCTAGCGGCTTTGAGAGAGAAATTAGGCTCCCCGGCTAGTGACCGCACACTCGCGTCGAAAAAAGGAGTGATAAATAATAATAATAATAGAACTTTGCAACGACTGAGAAGAAGAACACTTTTATAAAATGGCTCAAATAAACTTAAGAGCCCCCAAGTGACTTGGGTAGAAGAATGATTGCATGTACCGAAGTACTTATATCATATCTATGTTCAACCGAACTTTAAACGCGTCTTAACCGACCGTCAGCTTCTCCCTCTTCGGTTAAGGACCGAAAAGTGTTATGTACTCCATCGGTCGAGAATATCGACGGTGTTTCCAATAACCAGGCAATCAGGCCATAAGGCTGTAACAGACAAAGCGTGCTCAAGGAACTTATGCTATATTACTGCGAAGAGTAAGAAGCATCTTCGAAGAAAATAGTACCCCCACCGATACCTTTCTTCGGTGCTCATTGTTATTATGAGACTTGTGCAATAGATTTTTTGTACTCATGAGTTCCGTTGTGTGCTGACCATCATTGAATAACTATAAGAGCACTAGCTTTCGACTTCACCCAGTCTGAGGTCCGGCTCGGGTGACCCGATCGTGACAATCGTAGAGGTGCTCCCTTTACTCCCTAGCCGAACAATCGGGAACGTAGGGGTAAACACAGGAGCAAGGCAACCCAGCTTGCAAATCGCTTAAGTCAATGTGGTGCATATTGTGGCGTAATACACGAACAAGGAACGAAGCCGTACAAGTATAATCATATGCAACAGGAAAAGCTTCATAAAGGAAGCCCCAAGTAAACGGGGTATTTGAATTTATGCGTCACAAACGAAGTTTGGACAAGGAAATTTTTTAAAAGCAACTTTTTTCCAAAAAAGTATAATGCTTGGTCGAACCGAGCACAAATTAGAAATTAAAGCTTTGAGCATGAAAGCAACTTAGCTGGTTAATGTGTTCGGTATTGATGACGCGATCCGAGCTTGATGCAGGGCAAGGTTCCATCCCCCAAGCTGGTCCCGAGGTGGCGGAGCGGAGAGCTCAACACGTCGAAGTGGTGACATAGCACGGTCAATGCAGACCGGCAGAGTGACGCCAAAGTCCCCGGATCATTTTCCTGTGCACAAAAAATAGTGCCAACCGGAGATAATAGTAATAATGATAATTAAAAAAACGTTGCATAATGAATAATTTATGCAAAGTGAGTAATAAAAGAAATATGGCCTGGCGCCGTAGTCAATGTAGATGCAGGGCATCGACGTGATGTAGTAAAGGCGTGGCAAAGCCTGAATTCACAAGTCGGTCCGAGCTCCGGAAGCGGCGTTCGCCGGACTATGTACGGAAATTGATCGAACCACCACGCGACCGTCGTTAATGCGGTCACCATTTGATAGACCTGTGTACATATCATGGAAAAACCAGAGTAATAATTCCTTGGGAAAAATGTACCCAAACAAGCAAAAAATACTGGGATTAATAGCACCTGGTTTACTTGTTGTAGCAATCCGAAGGAAGGCGATTCCCAAAATTGGGACTCACTCCGCAGACCCATTTCCTGATGGGCGATTAAACGACGGCATGGCAATGCTGGTAAAGGTTGGCTCGCCGAGGCAAAGCCCTCGGTCCAGCTAACGTGACGGAGCTGGTCGGCTAGTGACGCCGAAGTGTCCGGAGTAGGTTGATGAAGAGATGGCGAAGCCCCCGGTCCAGCCGAGATGTCGAAGCCTCGACGTTAGCCGATGAGTCGAAGTAGGTCGGCGTGATGGACACCAGCTTGAAGAAGCAATAGCGCGGCCCTGTCGATGCAGGTTGTGACATGGTCGATGCCGGCTTGATGAAGCGACCGTGCGGCGATGCCGGTATGCCCACTCCGTGTAATCCGTGGGGCGGGGATGTTGGTGATGATTTATCCTTCGCGATGCCAGACTCTTGTTCGGCTTGCCGAGATGATGATCCGAAGAAGTTGAGCTCGGCTCAACAAAGTGACGCCGTGTCTAGCGCAGGTCGGCAGCCGTGGAGTAATATTGCCGGACTGGTTTGACACCAGCATGATGTTGAAGATCTTGTTCAAAAGATCTTAAAGTTAGTGGGATGTGTTCGGGAACAAAACACAATACCCCATACAAAACTTCCTTCAAAAGGGATGTCCGAAATCCCGTTCATAAAAAAGATGAACTCGGGTCGGATTCGTTTTCGCGCAGAAAACAAATCCGAAAAGTGATGCACTAATCGGAAGGTTCCCGGAGTTTGGACGGTCGGATCGAGCTGAAAGTTTGAGAGGTGTTAGATATAGGAATTCCACAGCCGATCAACGGTTGGATCTTCCAAAGGACGTCCGAGCTACAAGCTGGACACCACGCCCTAAACTCATCCAAATTCCCATCCAGATTCGACAGGGCTCCGGTATGTCGTGGATTGCCAGAGATTCCTCCATCGGAACTCGACGAAATTTTCCAGGGTTGTTGTAGACTCAATTCCGCACAATTCCACCAAAGCGATCGTCAAAGCGATACTCAAGGAGTTGGTGGCGGCAGATACGAGTTTGCTGTCCAGAAAAACAGCACGGTCGCTTGAGGGCAATGTTGACGTTGAGCCCCCGAGCTCCATAGATAATTCCTCCGTGATCTTGATAGAGATCGGAGTTGATATTTGATGAAGGCCCTCGTCCGAACATGGCGATCCGAACACGGGGCGCAATTCTTGGTCGAACCAAGGTGTCCAGTCGAACTGGTGACGAAGACGCTGAAGTCGCAGTTGATCTACAGGCGAGCCATCGATCCTTTTGTCGATCACATAGCGGAACTCTCAATGAAAGCACCAATGTCGGTGTCAAAACCGGCGGATCTCGGGTAGGGGGTCCCGAACTGTGCGTCAAGGCCGGATGGTAACAGGAGACAAGGGACACGATGTTTTTACCCAAGTTCGGGCCCTCTCGATGGAGGTAATACCCTACTCCTGCTTGATTAATATTGATGATATGGGTAGTACAAGAGTAGATCTACCATGAAATCAAGGAGGCTAAATCCTAGAAGCTAGCCTATGGTATGATTGTTGTATATATTGTCTCTCTATCGACTAGCCTGGCCTCGGTTTATATAATGCACAGGAGGCCTAGGATAACAAGAGTCCTAGCCGAATACGCCGGTGGGGAGAAGTCCTTGTCTTGATCCCCAAGTCTTGTGGAATCTTCCTTGTATGTGGTAGCCATCCTAACTGGCCCATGAGTATACGGCCGCGGGGGTCCTTGGCCCAATCTAATAGATCGGGAGACGACGTGGTGTGTACCCCCTAGTCCAGGACACAGTCAGCCGCCATTGGTCTCCGCGTAAGTATTCTGTCTTCATAGTTTTATTCTTTCTTTATGACTTTGTCTAAGTCTCTGCTTGCGCCTCTTGCTTCAGGGCTCCCCTCTCTCTTCAGAGGGTCACCACCGCCTCCGTCATGGTGTCAGTGGAGACGTCCGCCACCACTCGGCGGATTGACCCCACTGCTGACCTCCAGGAGGCGACGGAGCGGAATGCGCTGGAGCAGCGCAACGAAGAAGAGGCCCTCCGCCTGGAGAAGGCGGAGGCCGACAGGGTGGAGGCCTCCACCAAGAAAAAACTGGCGGAGGCCAAAGCCGCCGCCGCGGCGAAGCAACAGGCCGAGGAAGCCGCACGCCGCCAGTCAGCGGTTCTCGTTACCCCGTTGAACTCTGCGCCGCCGCCTCTGGAGTTCACGGGGTAGACTGGGAAAGCTGGCGGGGAGAACCCCGTCGTGGAGGGGGAGGGCGGTGACCCCTCTACGCCAGATGTGAATGTTCCGCCGCCGCCCCCGCTGCTATCTGAAGGTGCGCAGGGCGGGCAGCCGGCGGGCCCTCCGGTGCTGCCGACCGAAGACGAGGCCATGACGAGGCTACTTCTTCAAGTCGGCTCGCCAACGCGCCGCCGTCTGGAGAAGGCGACTTCGGCGCCCCGCCCCCTGGAAGCCGGCACTGCCAGCTCGGTTATCCCAGACGCCAAGGTCACAAGCGCCGCGCCTACTGGGTGGGTGCAAGGAGGCGGCACAGGGCCGCTAAACCAGGCACTCCTGGATGTCCAGGCGAAGCTTCGCGCTGAGGGCGACGCTCTCCAGAGTTGCACCAAGGCATTCCTGGCGTCGCGGGCAGCCGTCCGGGTATGTTTTTTCCCTTTGGTCTTTGTTTTTCTTGTTCCTCTCTGTGGGGGCGCGCTAGCGCACCCACTGGGTGTAGTCCCCGAGTTTCGGGCTGGCTGCTGAGCAGGCAGCCCGGAACACCAATTGATGAACTTTGGGTGTTAACTTTTTGCCTAAAACGTTCGTCGCAGGATTACCACAAGCTCCGTGTCACTGCCTTCAACCGTAACGTCGAAGAGCTGGGCAAGCGGACCGTCGATCTGTTGGAGAGCCAGAGTAAGTCCTTTTTTCTTCTTCACGGGGGCGCGCTGGCGCACCCGCGGGCTGTAGTCCCCGAGATTCGGGCCGACTGCTGAGCAGTCGGGCCGGATCTCCCCGGCGACCTTCTTTACTGATGACTTGACGCCTTCTTTCTTTCTTCTTCTTAGGGGCCAACGCTGCTCTTCAACAGCAGCTGAGCGATGCCAACTCTGCTTTGCGCGCCAAAGAGGAGGAGTGCGGCAAGTTCTCCATGGAGCGCAATCTGCTGGCCACTCAATTGGCAGAGCAGAAGGAGCTGCTTGTGAAGACGCAGAGGGAGGCGGAGGAGACGGAAACCGCCCTCCTGGCCGAGTTCGCGAGCGAGCGCTCCTCCTGGTCTGACAAGGAGGCGCAGCTGTCCTCCGGCTTCCACGAGATTGAAGACATCGTTGATGGTGAGTTTCTTTATTTTCTTTCTTCGAGCTGCCGACTTAAATCGTGCCGACTCCTGGTTTTTGACTTGCTTCTTCGTTTCATCGTGTCTTTTGCAGACTTCTTCCCTGGGCAGTCGCAGGCCGCCATCCAAGCCATTGAGGCTGACCATGATGGTCGGAGGGCAGAGGGCGCAGAGATTGCCGCCGACGCCCCCCAAACTCTTGACGAGCACATCCTGAGCATCGAGGCTCGCCTCTGGCCGGCTCACCGATGCTCTGCCGGCTTCAGCGTGTCGGTGCCCAGGCGATTGCCGCCCTGTGGCCGGATATGCAGGCTCCACGCACCCCCAGCCTGACGGCCGACTGGCTGGAGGTCGCGGCTGGTCGTCTTGAGGCCTGGAAGGGCTCTTTGGCCCGAGCTGGAGTGCGCCGTGCCTTGGAGTTCGTCAAGGCATGGTATCCGGGGCTGGACCTAGACCGGCTGGCCACGCTTCGGTCGGAGGCCCAGCCGGAGCTGGCGGCCGTGGAAGATGCCCTCGTCAAGCGTGTTGCAGCGATCACCGAGTACACCGACACCAGCATCTTCGTCCCCGAGCGGTCTGAAGACGGCGAGGAGGTACCGCCGGAGTGGTTTGGGATGAACCCAGACTACGGCGAGGACTCGACGGAGGTGATTGGCTCCAACATCTAGGAAGAGGGCGAGGCGGAGGACGGAGGCGAGGCGGAGGCACCAGAAGACGGAGCAGACGGCCAGCCTCAGCTCGACCGTGCCTCTAGGAACGAGCCGCGTGCAACAGACCCGACTGCTGCCGGAGGCGATCAAGCCGAGACTAGCCGGCCGGCCGCCCCGACGCCTGGGGCCGGCGCCTCCTCCGACCCTCCGAGTCCGTCTGCTGCTTCCTAAGCTGCCGATGTATCTTTGTTTTGTCTGCTTCAGTAGTCTTTGAAGAACTTGTTAATTCGCACAATTCCACCCGCGGGGTGTATTTTGAACCTCTACTCAAAAATTCGGCCAAGGGCCTATGTTATGCAAATATATTTATCTGAGTTCTATCTTTTCTTGCTCAATGCTCTTTTGGCTTTTTTTCTTTGCCGCTTTCTCTTAGTTGCCTGCCTTGCCAATCGGACAGCCGCTCTGCGGACTGTCGTTGGATCAAGTGCTAGGCTACTTTGGGAAATCAAGTACTTATCCGTTTTCAAGATTTTTTGAGCAAGTTAGATAGAAGACGGTAATCCAACTATCCAAGAGTCGGTTTGCGAGAAAGGCTGGAAGCCGTCTTGATCTATGTTTTATGATTTGAGTCCTTAGCCATTTTTCATGCGAATGCCCATTCTACCTTACTGTTGCCCACCGTATAGTCGCTCTGTGAGCTGCGGCTTCTGACAGTAGACGGTTTGGGCGTTTACACGCTACTTGTCCTACTGTAGGAAGCACTTCATAGTGCAAGGCGGCAAGTCCCCAGGACGACTTGTCGAGCCCGGTGCCAGACGGCATAAAATGGAGTAACATACTCTCAGTCATAATTTTTATCATACAGACAAAAGAGGGCAGTCCCCGAGCTCGCCTCGGGGGGCCCGAAGTCTTGGTACTTTAATACAAAAGGTTGCGTGGTACATACTGCATCAACTGTAAAATCTTTGGAGGAGATTTGCATTCCATGGCCGCTCTGTCTCCTTGCCGGAGTCGTCCCTCTTGCGTGCTCGGGGCTTCTGAGCGTCGATTAGGTAGTAGGAATCGTTGCCCAATACTTTGCTAATGATGAAAGGGCCTTCCCAAGGCGCCGATAGCTTGTGCTGGCCGGCTGTTCGCTGGATCAGCCGGAGCACAAGGTCGCCTTTTTGGAAGGATCTTGGCCTGACCTTCCTATTGTGGTATCGGCGTAGGCTCTGCTGGTAGATGCTGGACCGGCTGAGTGCCCACAGCCGGCCCTCTTCCAGCAGATCGACACCGTCTTGTCATGCTTCTTCTGCTTCCTCCTCAGTGTACATGGAGACTCGTGGGGAGTCGAACTCTATGTTCGTTGGGATGATGGCTTCGGCACCATAGACGAGGAAGAAGGCCGTGAAGCCGGTTGACTTGTTTGGAGTCGTGCGCAGACTCCAGAGGACGGCTGGCAGCTCGTCGAGCCAACAGCCAGCCGAGCACTCTAGAGGCTCGATCAACCGAGGCTTGATGCCGGACAGGATGAGGCCGTTTGCTCGCTCCACTTGGCTGTTTGACTGCGGGTGGGCGACGGATGCTAGGTCCAGTCGGATGCCCTGTGTTGCGCAAAAACGGGCCAAGGTGCCTTTGTCGAAATTTGTGCCGTTGTCGGTGATGATGCTGTGTGGTATGCCATACCGAATTGTGATATCGGAGATGAAAGTTACGGCAGTCGGACCGTTCAGCTTCTTGATTGGCTTTGCTTCTATCCAGTTGGTGAACTTGTCCACTGCGACGAGTAAGTGAATTAAACCACCTTGTGCTGTTTTGAATGGTCCCACCATGTTTAGACCCCAAACTGCAAAAGGCCAGGCAATGGGGATGGTCTTGAGTGCAGAAGCTGGCTGGTGCGGCTTGGAGCTGAACTTCTGACACCCTTTGCATCTTTGGACCAGCTCCTTGGCCTCTTCCAAGGCAGTTGGCCCAGAAGAAACCGTGCTGAAAGGCTTTGGCGACGAGTGCTCTTGAGGCCGCATGGTGGCTGCACTCGCCCTGATGGATGTCTTTGAGAATCGCTTGGTCTTGCTCTGGCTCTACGCAACGCTGGTAGACACAAGTGACGCTGCGCCTGACCAGCTCTCTATTGACAACGGTGTAGGCTGCCGCCCGGTGTTGTATTTGCCGAGCTGAAGTTTCATCGGTTGGCAGCTCTTTGTTCACCAGGAATTTGAGGATGGGCTGGGCCCATGAGGGTGCTGATATTTCTTCGACTGCCAGAACTGCGACTTGGACGAGGGCGGTTGGGCTGGGAGGCGGCGGGGTGGAGTCAACAGTTGCTTGCTGGGTTGTTGAAGTCCCCAGGCCGACTGGCGCGGTCCTTGGGCCGAGTTCTGGAGTCTTCGAGTCCGCCACCGCAGTCCCCGGGCCGGATTTGGCTGTGGCAGCTTTGGGGTCTTCCGCCAAAATCCTCGCTCCGACTGCCGCAGCTCTGGAGTCGGATCCGAAGTCTTCGGGAGGAGCTGGCACAAAAATGGAGTCTGATTCTAGTGAAGGCTTGACAGACGGCTTGAGGAGGCATTGAAGGGCGACACCAGATGGTATTGCTTGGCGGGTAGAGCCGATTCATGCTAATGCATCTGCTTGGTCGTTGTCATTCCTTGGCACATGGAGGAACTCACACCCTTCGAAATACCCGCTGAGTTGCTGCACAAGGAAACGATAGCTCGCCATGTTTGCATCTTTCGCGTCCCAGTCGCCAGATGATTGCTGGACCACTAAGTCCGAGTCGCCATAACACAAGATCCGGCGGATGCCAAGCTCTTTGGCAAGCCAGAGCCCGTGAATGGGCGCCTCGTACTCGGCGACGTTATTGGAGGCGGCAAAGTGGATTTGCAGCGCATACTTGAGCTTGTCGCCTTTGGGAGAGGTAAGGATGACGCCGGCTCCCAAGCCAGTGCGCATCTTGGAGCCGTCGAAATGCATCCGCCAATGGGTGGAATCAGGTGCTGGAGGTAGGTACTGGGTCTCGGCCCAGTCGACGAGGAAGTCGGCCAGTGCTTGTGACTTGATGGCGGTGCGTGGCTGGTAGTGGATGGTGTAAGGAGCCAGCTCTTTGGCCCACTTGGCCACTCGGCCAGAAGCATCTCGGCTACCAATGATCTCGGCAAGCGGGGCCGTGCAGACCATCGTGATTGGATGCTCTTGAAAGTAAGGCTTCAATTTCTTGGCAGCAAAGTGTACGCCATAGCATATCTTCTGGTAGTGGGGGTAGTTCTGCTTGGAGGTCGACAGTACCTCGCTCAGGTAATGTACCGGTCTCTGGACATGCAGCGCCTTGCCTTCCTCCTTGCGCTCCACTACAATGACCGTGCTGACTAGTCGGTTGGTGGCGCGATGTACAAGAGCATAGGTTCCTTGGGAGTCGGAGCCGCCAGGACAAGTGGAGTAGTCAACATCTTCTTCAACTGGTGAAAAGCTTCATCTGCCTTATGGTTCCACTCGAAAAAAGTGGTCTTCTTCACGAGTTGGTACAAGGGGAGAGCTTTCTCGCCCAGCCGACTGATGAATCGGCTGATGGACACCAAGCAGCCGGTGAACTTCTGCACGTCTAGCAGTCGGCTGGGTACCTCCATTCTCTCAATGGCCTTGATTTTTACTGGGTTGCATTCTATGCCGCATTCTGAGACCAGGAAGCCAAGGAGCTGGCCGGCTGGTACTCCGAAGACACACTTCTCGGGGTTGAGCTTGATCTGGAACTGGCGCAGGTTCTCAAAGGTCTCCTTGAGGTCTTCCAGCAGTGTCCCATGCTTTTCTGTCTTCACCACCATGTCATCCACGTAAACGTGGGCGTTCTTGCCGAGCTTCTTGAGGAGGCACTTCTGCATGCAACGCTGAAAGGTGGCGCCGGCGTTCCTTAAGCCGAACGTCATGGTGAGGTAGCAGAAGGCTCCAAACGGCGTGATGAAGGCGATTTTCAGTCTGTCAGCCGGGTTTAGCTTGATCTGGTGATATCCTGAATATGCATCCAAAAAACTCAACAGCTCGCATCCGGCTGTGGAGTCTATCACCTGATCGATTCTTGGTAAATCGAATTGGTCCTTGGGGCAGGCCTTGTTGAGGCTCGTGTAGTCAATACACATTCGCCACTGCATGTTCTTCTTTAGTACCAGGACCAGATTTGCTAGCCATTCTGGAAAGAATACTTCCATAATGAAGCCGGCTGCTAGGAGTCGGGCTATCTCTTCTCTTCTCATAAGCGGCGCAGGGGCTGTCTGACCGGCTTTGCATCAGATCGGACATGTAACTTGTGCTCGGTGAATTCCGTCGGTACACCTGGCATGTCTTTGGGGGACCATGCAAAGATGTTTCGATTCTCATAGAGGAAATTGACGGGCTCGCCTTCCTATTTGCTGTCGAGGTTTGCACCTACGACGGCGTACCTCTCTGGGTGCTCCGGGTCCAATGGTATCTTCTTTGTCTCTTTTGCTGGCTTGAATGAACCCTCAGTCTCCGACTCTTTTGGGTTGGGCGACACCTCAGGCTGCTTGCCGGCCATCGCCACAACTCGCTCAAGGAGCCGCTTCTCAGCCGTGATTACCAAGGACTCGGCCAGCCGACTGCTCTCTGCTGCGCAAGCAGATGACTTCTGGTAGTCGCCAGCCACAGTCAGAATTCCCTTGGAACTGGGCATCTTCATCTTGAGGTAGGCGTAGTGGGGGACCGCCATGAACTTGGCCAAGGCAGGTCGGCCAAGCAGCGCATGGTATGGGCTCTCAAGATCCACCACCTCAAACCAAACGGGCTCTCTACGGAAGAGATCCTTGTCCCCAAAGAGGACGTCCATCAGGATCTTGCCGATTGGCGAGCAGGAAAGCCCAGGAACAATGCTATGGAACACAGTTCGGCTGTTCTGAAGCTGTCTTTGCTTGATTCCTAACTTCTCCATGGTGTCCTTGTACAGGATATTGATGCTGCTGCCCCCGTCTATCAGAACTCGCGAGAAACGCGCGACTCGTCTGTCCGTAGCAAAGGTGGCGTTCAGGACCAAAGTATAGGAGCCTGGACTCGGCATCACTTCTAGGTGGTCAGCCCTGCTCCAGATGATGGGCTTCTTAGACCAGTGCATGAACTCTGGCGTCTCCGACGCTACCGCGTTCACCTCTTGTCGCTGCAGCCGCCTGCTACCTCCATGCTCTTCAGGGTATTCGTCTTGTACTGCGCCGACTGGCCTGACAGCCGGCTGCTGGGGCGGAGGCGGAGGCGGCTGCCCAGCAGGCGGGGGAGGCAGGAGGCCGTCTCCCTTGGCGATCCTGGTGAGCCAGTGGCACTTCCGGGTGGTGTGATTCGATGGCTTTGCGCCGTTGTGGAACTTGCAAGGTCCATCCGAGGTCTGCTCGTAGGAGAAGGCCGGCAACCAGTTTGGCTTGCCGCCTTTCTGTCACTTGGGCGGGGGCTACTCTTCTGGCTGCTGGGCTTCAATGGTCGCGACCTGCCGGCTGCTGGAAGCCGGCTGCGGGGCCTTACGCTTGGTGTCGCCCTACTGTTGTCGCCGGCCGGCGTCTGCCGCCGGAGTTCTTGGAGCTTGAGGAGCCACTTTGCCAGTCGTGCTGATTTGAATTTCTACCTTCATGGAGGAGTCGGCCATGGCGTACTTGTCCGCTAAGATCAGCAGCTCGTCTAGGGTTTCTGGCTCGTCGCAAAGGAGCTTGTGCTTGAGGAGGGTGCCTTCTCTGCACCCGGCCATGAAGTACTCGATGGCCTGCACCTCGTGCACGCCCTCGCAGGAGTTCCGGAGCTTGGCCCAACGCGTGAGGTAATCGTGAGTCGACTCGTCGGGGCCTTGTACGCACAAGGAGAGCTGACGAGGCTTGGGAGGACGCTTGTACGTGCTGGTGAAGTTGCGGACGAACGGTTCGGTGAAGTCGACCCAGCTGTTGATGCTGCGGGGCTTTAGGCTGTTCAGCCACGTCCGGGCCGTGCCGTGGAGCATGAGCGGAACGTACTTTACGTCGACACTCTTGTTGCCGTTTGCTATGCTAACAGCCGTGGAGTAGTCGACTAGCCAGTCTTCTGGCTTCACGGAGCCGGTATACTTGGGCGTGTCTCTTGGGAGTGTGAAACCTCTGGGAAAGGGTTCGTCCCGAATGCGGGGCCCGAAACAAGGTGGACCCAGCTCGTCTTCTTCCTCCAGCGCTAAGGATCGGTGGAGTCGGTCGATCCGGTGGCGGGTGTCGTTCTCTCCAACTCCCTCTCGGCGGCCAAGGCGGTCACCGAGATTCGGATGGTCAACAGGCGGTGGGGAGACTCGCCTCTCCTTGCGGGGAGAGGGAGGCGGACAGTCGTCCCGTCGTTCCACTGCTCTTGGGCGGCCGTCTCGGTCGCGCTCTATGGTAATGCGAGTCCGACTGTGGCTGACAGTCGGCTCCTTGTCTCCTTCCTCGGGCGCCGCCAGTCGGCGTCCGAGACGTCGCGCCTTGATCTCGGTGAAGGTCGTCAATGGGCCGTTGAGGTGCCTCCGCGCGGCAGCCGCGTCAAGAAGCCGCTGGACTCGCTCCATCATGAGGCGGCGTTCTTCGCCCTCAAAGTTGTCCAGCTAGTCCGCCGCTGCCTCGGTGGCTCAGATGTTCTCCGCTGGTGTAGCGTACACAGGGCGGCTTGCCCCAAACAGGTCGGCGATGGCTACGCCGCGCTGCCGGATTGCGCCAAGGCGGCTGGGCCCCGCCGGGGCCGGCGAGCCGCCGACGGCGCGATTCATCTCCCGCTGATAGGCATCTGACAAGCGCCTCATGCTGGCCAGCTTCTTCGCGCCTTCAACGAGCTGAAGGCGGCGCGCCTCCAACGTCTCAGCGTCAGCATCTTCCAGAATGGGTGCAGTTAGGTCTTGCCGCGCCACGCCGAGCGAGTCATGCGCTCCTCTGCCGGGGAGCTCGTCACGACTGATGACTAGCAGCTCAGTGATGGTGCTTCCGTTGCTCTCTCCGTGGGGGAGACGTTCGTCGTAGACCACCACATTGGTGGGCAACGCGTCGAGTGACGCGGTGTCGGAGTCGACCAGCATCGGGTCGGTGGATCCTAAGGACTCCAAGTCTATGGCAGGCTCGCCAGAAACGTGGAGTTGATCGAGGAGGCCCACGAGAAGGTTCTCGAGGCCGCCCGTACCTGCGTTGGATGCAGGTTCGTCGGAGAGGCAGACCTCGCCGATGAGTTCGGCCAAGGAGCTGACCACGCAGGCGATCTCAACGCCGCTTTGCGCGTCGGCGCAAACTCCATCTTGCGTGCTTGGCTGGCTGCGCTCGCCGGGGAGGAAAAGAGTTCCCATCCAGAACAGATCTCCGGACGGTGGTGCACCAGGCCCCACGGTGGGCGCCAAATGTCGGGGGTTTGGTGCGACATATGCCAACGGATGGCTTATTATGGTGGGGGCGAGTAGAACGTCGCCGGTGACTGGAAACGGGATGAGGCGAAGACATGCACGCCGGCGAATCTTACCCAGCTTCGGGGCTCTCCGTGGAGATAATACCCCTACTGCTGCTCTGCGGGGTCTCCGCATGAAAACTATGGCCAAAGTGTTTACACGGTTGCTCCTTGAGCTGTTTTCTGGTGGTAGGAGGGGGCAAGGCTAGCTCTCTCCCTTCTATATGATCTGGTCTAGAGCTAATGGGTTCCAACCCTTTGCATGGCTGCCCTGGGGGTTTATATAGGCCTACTCCCCAGAGGTACAATGGTAATCCGGCTGGGCGTGAGCCCAGCCGTCAGTGTCTCTGGCCTCCGTCTTCTCTGTCGACCGCTGGGGCCCGCCGACTGGCGGGCCCCGCCGACTAGCCGGGTACGGAGCCGACAACCTGCGTCCACCGCTGGCGGGTCTTGCCGGCTGCTGCTTACTGTAGCCGTGCTTCTGATGACGTGGGCTTGATTGTGAGGTCATGGCAATAGCCCCGCCGCCCAGCGGGCGATCACTGTTGCCTCTCCCCATCACATCTTGATTAATGGCGCGCGGGCCCCGGGGGAGGGCTCGGCCGACTCCCCCGGGCCAACTCCCGACAGGTTCGACTGGTGGTTCTCCTCCCGTCTCCCGAGGTCTCACTGACTGGTGGGGCCTGCTGCCTCCAGGCCGTACAGACAAGCCGTCATGGGTGCAGGATTCGGCCCTGTGGTGCTGATGTCAGGGCTGGCATGGCAACAGTGCCACGCCGCACGAAGATTTTCCAGGGTACGGCGTGCTGTGGCCATGCCTGCCCTTGGTGAGGGGCGGGGTGGGCTTCGCTGTAGCCACGCCCCTGCCTCATCCCCTTTGATGAGGTCATGGGGTCTGTTGGAGTCGCGGGCCGACTCCCCAAAGCCGGCTTCTCTGGAAGTCATCCCTGGGACTCGGCCGTGAGCAGGCAGTCGACCGTCTTGCCGTCGACTCCTCAGGAGGCGGCTCTTCGTCCTGGGGTCTTTGAGGGGCGCAGCCCGCCCCGATGTCTTGAAAGGTTCTGGGACCCGGGTTGGCCTACCCGTGGCCCATTACTCCGACAATGAAGATCCAACCCTGGGTGTAGCTGGCGTGGGAGGCAGCGGCGGCAGCACGTGCATGGCATCGAGCTTGCGCAAACGGACAGTCGCAACTTGCAAGAGTAGCATGCGCAACGAGTAGGTACATCACACCCCTGATTATATCTAATTTCTGGCCAATAGTTAAACCAGACGGTGTTGTAAAACTGCTTGTATGTAGGAAATCTATGAGAAAATGAAACCAATTTCTACTTATTTTATAACTCCCCCAATCAATACTGAACTGACTGAATTTGATGTATCTAATCATGTTTCCGGTGCAAACATACAAGCTCATGTTGTTCTTGAGCCTGAAGTGTCTAATGAACAGACTGCTAATGAAGGATTTGATTGAAACATTTTACATGCTCCTGGTGATGAACATATAGTGTCTAATGAGGGATCTAGTGCAATCATTTTGGAAGCTCATTGAAGGATTTAGTGTCTAATGATGATCTACTATGTTGACAGAGATAGAGATTTGTAGGCATTGACGACAAGCAAATTATAGTGCATTTTCATAGCTTGAGGAAACGTTGAGGCCATCTACTAGAAAGTCCCCATATCATGACAACATAGCATAAATACTTTTCTAATCTGTTGTTTGAAACTATTGGCATACATGTGCAGGATAGATATATTGATATGCAGTTTGCGCACTGGTTATACGTGCAATTACACTTCAATATTTCAGCCAGAAAACGAATAATTCAAGCAGATACAGACCATGTTTGTAGTCCTTGTACACCATGTTGCATTTTGTGTTTTTTGGTGCTTGAATCATTTAGTGTTTATAATCTGAACTACTTTGGATCATTAGCTGGTTTTCAAAGTGCATGTAGCTTCACATTTCTCAAGTTATGTTGATTTCCGGAGTGCAAGTGCCTTCGTATTTTTTAAGTTAAATTTTCACCCCTAGTAACTTGAATTCGTGGATCAGCCACTGCACACAAATCATACATGAATGCCAGTACGAATTAAATGAAATGCAGGGACTTACGCTAGCTCGTTGTACAGGCTCACTACAACTTTGCTTGCGCTTGGGATGTTCCATGTACAAGTCCATGTTACCACTTGCTTGGATGTGCAGGCCTTGTGCTCCTTGCATCCCCCTCTGCATTTTTGACACGGCGAATGGTTGATCAAATAAGAGGAATCGACCTTGATGTTGTACTGGAGGACAGATACTTACAAGGTTATACGGGTGTGCAGGATGTGTACCAGATCCTGTAGTGTTGTCATGCTTCGCTAAAATATGGATTTGCTTGTTTCAGATGATATCTCCAGAAGAAATAAGAGTTAAGGTCAGAGTTGCATAGGCTGGTAAGCTAAGAGAGTAGTGAAAGGATATCCAAACATCGTCCGAACAGTGCACAAGGGAGTGATGTGTGGATACCTAGTTCGGGCCGGTATTTGCACATGCTCGCGTAGCTAGAGTGCGGGTCACTTCAAAGCCGTTGAGGGTGATGTGCTGGCGTTGGCTGGCCGCGCACGGATGCAGATCTTGAGTGGCAGCGAAGCGCTATGATGCGGTGGACGAGACCATTGGTGAAGCCCCAACGGCCTCGAGGGGCGGAGGTGCGATGATGTGCTCGGTGAAGTAGCCCCGGTGAGCTGGGAAACGGCATCGGTGAAGCGGACCTGATGCGGTGGAACTCGGTGTCTGTGAGGCACGTTGGTTGCGGCAGCCGACGTTGTCGGTGGACCACCCGGTGCGGTGGATGATGGCGTAGATGAGGTAGCTCCAGTGCGGTGGTGAAGCGCGACCGTCGTTGTCGTTCAGCACAGAGGTGGGGAACGGTGGGGAAAGAGACGAGACGAGGGGCGATTCAAGGTTTGGCGGCGAATTAGGGATTTGAGAAATCTGGGCGCGGAAGGGGGCGGTGGAGAAGAGAGATTTTGCAGGGCTGGAATTGGGGCCGCCGGATATTTCAATCCGAAACGTGGAAGCGCAAACTTATATTGTCGTCGTCCTTTTGGGGGGGGGGGCAACAGGTGGCTGGCCCACATGTCAGTGACCCAAAGGCAGTTGCCTTTAAGGCACCGAAGCAGCGTCCACCCCGACACGACCCTGGTTTGCCTGGTGCACCTACATTTGAGAATGCAAATGAATCTTTTTTCATTTGCAAACGAATCTGTATGTATTACCATGCCCGTGTTTTCCTTGCAATAATTAGTCATTCGAAACGAGATACTCCATCCGTTCACTTATGTAAGTCGTTTCAGACAACTTAAAATAAATTGTTTTGCACATTGTCTGAAATGTCTTCAAGGTCTTATAAAAGTGAACAGAGGGAGTACTATAAATTAATTAATGAGGAGTTATTTGAATTTTTTTTGAAACGGTACCCACACTAACGTGGATTAGAGTGTGTGTCACATAATTAGTTATTTGAATTAGAGTGTGTGTCACGTAGTTAGTTATTTGAATTAGAGTGTGTGTCACGTAGCGATCTCCAATTCTAACGTGGATTTCGCATTTCACTGTATCCATGCTACTTTTTTAATACAAATTCATATGTATATGATGAACATCATATGTATATGATGAACACCATGGTAGTGAGAAAACTTTTGGATGGATTCAAACATATGACCTACAAAATAGCACAATAAACTGAGTCAATGTCAACTTTTCGAAAGTTAGTATGGCATGAATTCGAAATAATTACCCGTATGTCTGGTCCTCTGTTCAAATCTTACAATGTACACCGAATTGAAACATCGATATTATGTCTCGTACTTGTACATTCAAATGTTGTTTTTAGCCCCCCCCCCTCCGCACAAACCCTACATACTTCCTGTATCGGTCAATCTTCCTCTCCTAACCACATTAGGAAGCTATCGGTTTCCAACACACGTTCATTCTTTCTCTCCATGTTTCGATCTCTTAGTCTCTCAACTACACAACCCCTTTTTCCACTCTGTTACCAAATGTAATTACCTCACACACCCGCCATTGCACCCCATGCCGAGCTCTCTCTCTCTCTCCCCTCTCCCTCTCACCCTCTCACGCTAAATACATGCATTGCCTATCTAGCCCCCGAACCTCTCGTGCATGCACACGCATGCACGGTGTATATCTAGGTCACTCCCTCGAGACTGTCTCACTCTTTCTTCCACACGGCGGACCACACTCGCTCAATCTCGCTCTCTTTATCTGAGTTTTGTTTAACCTCGTTTTCTTTCACACACAAATGATATATCTCCCTGTTCGGGCCTCGATCGACATACTCTATACTCTCTCACACATATTGTCTATCTAGGTCAGTCCATCCAAGCCGCCACCACTCTTTCGACCTCATGGTGGGCCATGCTCACTCAATCTCTCTCTCTCTATCTCTCTCTCTCTCCCTATGTCTCGATTGACCTCGCTCTTTCTCGGACAAAAACGATATATCACCATGTTGAGCCCAATTCGACCTATTCACATTGTATACTCTCTCACGCACATCGTCTATCTAGGTCACTCTCTCCAACCCGTCTCACTCTTTCGATCGCACGGCGACCCTATGTGATTGGTTGACCTTGCTTCTTCTCACGCACAAAATATATCTACACGTCTGTGACTGGATCATCTCTTAAGCTCTATCTTACAGCCCTCACCCTTGCCAAAAAGCTCAATCGGACAATATCACTCCAAAGCATATATATTTTGTCAGGTGGTAGGTGCGATATATGCTAACGGGTGGCTTATCATTGTGGGAGCCAGTAAGACGTCGCCGGTGCCTGGAAGCGGGATGAGGCGAAGACATGCACGCCGGCGAATCTTACCCAGCTTCGGGGCTCTCCGTGGAGATAACACCCCTACTGCTGCTCTGCAGGGTCTCCGCATGATCACTAGATGAACAAGTAGCTACACGATGCTCCTTGAGCTGTTTGGCGAGAGGAGGATGAAGGGCTCTGCTTGCTCTCTTCTCCTCCCTATGTGGTGTTTAAAACTAGCAGGGATCAACCCTTTGCATGGGTGTCCCAGCGGGTTTATATAGGCCTACCCCCCGGGGATACAATGGTAATCCGGCTGGGCGTGGGGCCCAACCGTCTGTGTCTACACTCGCCGGCTTCTGCGCCGGCTGGTGGGTCCCGCCGGCTACCGGCTCCTTGGTCGACAGGAAGGCCCCACTGTCCAGGGCCTTGTCGGCGGCTGGTTACTATTGCTCAATCCTGGTGACGAAGGCTTCGCCGAGGTGGGCGTGACTATAGGGCCACCGTCCGGCGGGTGATCGCTGTAGCCTCACCGCGTCTTGTCTCCTTAATGGGGTTCCCCCTTCGAGGGGGTGGAAAACCGGCTGTGGAGAGCCGGCTCAGTCTTGGGCCGACTGGGGGAGGCCGGGCCGCCTTCAGGTGTCTCTCTGCCTGAAGGGGCCCGCCGCCCGTGGGCCACTCTGGCAGCCCGTCGTGGATGACATCAGGGTCATCGTGGCAACAGTGCCGCGCCGGACGGGTCATGGCCACCCGTACGGCGCACTGTGCCAGGCGTGCTCCGGGATTCAGGGGTGGCAAGCTTTACTGTAGCCACGCCCCGTCACATCGCCGTTATGTGGGTGCAGACTTCAAGGGTACGATCTTGCCCGCTTTATGGGAGCCGGCTTCTTCGAGTCGGCCTTGTCGGAGCCGGCTCCTCGGAGCCGGCCCTCTCGCGACTTTTTTTATGAAGGCTAAAGTCGGGCCGCCTTCCGATAGACGGCCTGGGAAACAGCCGGCGAGGGGAAGGCGGCCCCATGTCTTGGATTCTTGAGGGCCGGATGGGCTCGTAATAATTTTTTCAGAAGGGCCAGGGGGAGCCGGCTTGGCTACCCATGGTTATTTCCTCCGACAGTAGTCCCCGAAGCTGGCGAGCTTCAAAACTAACAAAGGGACGAGAAGCTCGGTCAGCTTCCTACCCTGAGGGGCCGGTTGTGCTTGTGCGCGCCATCTTCGGAAAACCCCGTTTCTCGTAGGCTGGAGCGCGGTCGACCTGCCAGCTGACTGCAGGCCATCCCGCGGGCCACGTGGCAAGGAAATCCTGCCGGTGCACGCGCGCGACGGGACGCTGCCGCAGGCCCGGGCCCGCCATTCCTAGGCCTCGGCCCGAGCGCGGATCTTCTGCGGCCCACGCGGACCGCTCGCCTTCCCGCGGTGATTTTATTACGTCTTCAGGGTGCAATAATCGCGGGACGTGGGGGTGTGGGCGCAGTTGATCCCCATGTTCCCCCACGCCACGCCTCCTCGGCTCCGCCGCGCCGGTCTATAAGTAGGCGGAGGAGAGGGAGCGGAAGAGGCTCACACACTCTCCCTCGCTCTGCCCCTCCTCGCCTTCCTTCTTCTTTCCACCGCCGCCGCCACCCATTGCTGCGCTGTTCCGCCGTCGCATCGTCTTGCTCCTCGCCGCGTTGCTCCCATGGCGCTGTCAAGCTCGTGGGATGGCTCTAACGTCCATGAAGACCACGTCGAGTTCCTCCGCCGGACACGGCGCCTGCCGGGCGAGAACTTCGTGCGGGTTCGTCAAGCACCGGGAGGGAGATTTCGTCGGCACCGGAGGAGGGCGAGCGGGTGATCTTCCGCTCGCACTGCCTGCGCGGCTTCGGCCTCCGGCGAGCGGATTCCTTCAAGCCTTCCTTGAATTCTACCACCTCCAGCCGCATCACCTCACGCCCAACGCAGTGATGCTGCTGTCGGCCTTCGTCACCCTATGCGAGGGCTTCCTTGGGGTCCTCCCCACGCTCGAGCTCTGGGGGGGAATTCTTCCAGAGCAATCTCGACACCGTCGTCGCGGGCGTGCCCGCCCCTTGTGGAGCCTATATTGCCATGAGGCGGACGGGCGAGAACAACCCGTTCCCGCCCATCCCGCTGATTCAGTCGGTGAAGCTCTGGCAGAAGTCTTACTTTTACGTGAAGAACATCGCCTAGCAAGGCGACTACGTCAACCTGCCGGCTTATGTAGCCGGACGGCCGGCTGGGAGGCGACCTTCGTGGAGCTACCGGGCCAGGTCATTGTCTCAGGCCGGGAACGCAGCCGGCTCCCGGCTTCGGGTGATGATCCAGTCGGAGGGCCTGACCGGAGCCGACTTGGTGGCCGCCTTTGTGGAGCGCCGGGTACTTCCCTTCCAAGGCCATCCTCACATGATTTGTTAGATGAGCGGCCGCTTTGACCCGTGCCGGCTGAGCACCAGGGAGATGCCTCATGCAGAGGTGTCTTACATGGTGAACTACATCTCCAACTGCAAGCTCGCCGAGGATTGGCGATATGGCAAGGAGCCGTATTCCCGCGCCAACCCTCCGTCTGCCGTAAGTTTTTCCTTCCTTTCTTACTTTGGTAGCCGGCCTCATGATAGCCGGCCTCTGATCAGTCGGTCTGCCCTTAGCAGAACCCTCTTCTTCCGCCGACGACCGGGGCCGCAGCGGTAGAGCGCCAGCTCCTCCCCGACCGCACGATGGACGACGCCGATGATCCGGACTTGGGAGCGGCCGCCATGGAAGACGCCATCGCGGGGGAAAGCGACGAGGCCGGAGGCGCGGGGCTCAGGGCCGGCTTCGAGGACTGGCCGGACGATGTCGAGGTCGAAGTCGCCCCGCGCCACCAGCCGGCGCTTGATCATCAAGGTGCGGGCTCATCCGCCGCACCGGCTGCCTGCGACAGCGCGCAGAAGTGCCGCGCAGCGTCAATCCTCTTCGGCAGCCGGTCGAAGAAATCCAAGGCTCCCACGGCGGCGACCAAGCGGGATGAGGAGGCCGCGAAGGCGGCCCGCTTCCGCAAGGCGGTAAAACAGCCGCAGGCGATCTCGGCGTAAGTCGTCGAATGCCTTGTATATATATTTTTTGTTATCCCTTTCGACCGAAACTCTTCTAAACCTTTCTTGGCTCGCCGGACAGGGCACCACTTTCCCTTGAGCGGGGTCCCGGCGGCTCCGTAGTCGGGCCAACTGGAGGGTCTTCAGGCTCCCGCCGCGTGGATCCCCGCACCGACCTTAGGGAGGCCACGGAGCGGAACGCACGGGAGGCGTGGGAGGAGCGGGAGGCGGCGGAGCGAAGGACCGCCCAGGCGGCGAAGGAGCAGGCCGAGGCGGCAGCCAAGGCCCGGGCGGAGGCGGCAGCCGCGGAGACGGAGGCGGAGGCCTCGCACAACCGGCCTCCGCTGCTCATCATTCCCCTCCGCGTCGTGGCCCCCGGCATCCCAGTGCCCCCATTGGGGGAGGTCGACCAAGACCCGCCGGTGATGTCGAGGAGGGAGGACTCCGTGATCTTCATGGAGGGGGCACTGCAGGCAGCGCCAACCGGAGCGGGCCAAGACGGCCAATCGACTGCGGTGCCAGAGCAGCCAGCTGGGGGCGAGCCAGAGGCAGGGGCTGGCCTCGAGGTGCAGCCAGCATTGCGCCGGCGCGCAGGGGGTGGCGCCTCCGTGCCGGAACCGCACCAAGCTGCGGGTTCCGGCCAGACGGTGGAGGCCCTAGAAGCGGCGAGCACCAGCGCGTCCGAGTGGACCCCCAGCGGGGGGACGGGCGAGCTGAACGCGGCGGCCCAGGAGGTCCGGAGCCGGCTTCAAGTTCAGGCCACCTCGCTGCAGCGATACAGCCAAGAGTTCCTTGCAACGCGGGCCGTCATCCGGGTGAGTCTTCTGTCCTGGGTTGTTTTGTTCTTTGATTTCTTCCGTGGGGGCGCGTTAGCGCACCCACTGGGTGTAGTCCCCGAGATTCGGGTCGACTGCTAAGCAGTCGGGTCGGATCTTCCTTGACGACTATCTCATTCTCGCCTCCTGTCTGATCTTCTAGGAGTATCATAATCTCCACGCTGCCGCCTTCAACTCCCAGGCTCAGGAGCTGGGTCGGAGAACCGAGGATCTGACCAACAGCCGGAGTGCGTGCTTTGTTTCGTTCATCTCCTGTGGGGGCGCGTCAGCGCACCCACTAGGTGTAGTCCTCGAGATTCGGGCTGACTGCTGAGCAGCCGGGTCAGATCTTCCTTGACGACTTCTTCCTTATTAATTTTTCCTGTCTTCATGCTTGCAGGAGCCAATGCCGACTTGAGGGAGCAGCTCAGCAGGGCCCAGGCCGCCCTTCGCGCCAAGGAAGCCGAGTACAGCGCCTTGGTCCTGGAGCATGACCGCCTGGCCAAGAAGTTGGCCGACCAGGAGGAGAGCCACAAGGCGGCCCTGAAGAAAGCTCAGGACAGCGAGGACGCCCTGAGTGCCGAGTTCGAGACCGAAGCGGCGGGCTGGGCTGAGGCGAAGCAGGCATTGAGTGAGGGCTTTGGTCGTATCGAGGATCTGATCGATGCTAAGCCGCCTTCTTCACTCCTTGCTTGCCCCTTGATTCCTGATTTGTGTTCCGACTTGTGCTGCTTTTTGTTCTCCGTGCACACTACTTTCCCGGCTACTCCGTCTTCGCTGCCCAAACCATCGAGGCCCATCGCGAGGCGCGCCGGCAGGCGGGGGTTGAAATCGCACCGGGCGCGAGCCGGACGCTCGAGGAGCAACTCTTGGCGGTCCAGGCCCGGCTGCAGCCGGCTCACCGTATGCTCCGCCGCCTCCAGTGCGCCGGGGCGCAGGTGTTGGCTGCCCTCTGGCCAAGCGAGATGATTCCCCGCACCCCGAGTCGGACTGCCGACTGGCTGGAGGTTGCGGTTGGCCGCTTCGAGGCCTGGAAGGCATTGGCAGCCCGGCTTGGAGCTGGGCGGGCGCTGGAGTTCGTCCGAGCCTGGTATCCGGGGCTGAACCTGGACCAACTGCGCACCTGGCGGCTAGAGGCCGACGAAGAGCTGGAGGAGGTGCGGCCGGCTATCGCTCAGCGCACCTTGACGATCGCCGAGTGCACTGACATCAGCGTCTTCGCTCCCGAAATTAATGACGACGGCGTTGCTCAGCCGGAGGAGTGGTTCGGGATGAACCCGGCAGCGGGTGAGGACTCGGCAGAGGAGATCGCCTCCAGCGATGAAGGAGAAGACAACGAAGGAGAGGAGGGCGAAGACGTTGAGCCGACCAGTGAAGCGGCCAGCCAGCCTCAGCCCGATCGTGCCTCCAGCAACAAGGCGCGTGCTGGCGCGCCCTCTGCGGGAGGCGGTGATCATGCCGAGGTTCACCAGCCGGCCACTCCTCCAGCCGGCACTGCCGTCTCCACCGACCTGCCCGACTCGCCAGTCGCTCCCTTGGCTTAATCTGCCGTCATTGTTTTTTCCTGCTTGTTGCCTTTTGAACAATTTTATTAAACTTGCGCAGTTCCACCCACTGGGGGTGTATTCAATATGTTGAAAGCTGGCCTTTTGAAGGTCTTTTATGTAAATATTATTGTGTGCGTGTTTGGCTTCCATTTATGTATGCTTTTTGTCCTTAGGCTGTTTCCTTTGCTGCCTTCCCCTTTGGGTAGGTAAGTGCTCGAGCTTTTTTAGACTGAAGTGAGGTGAATGGAAGCCGGCCGGCCGGCTACTCTGGTAGTCGGTCGGTGGTGGGAGAAAAACCGGCTTTTGTTATATTAGTCCGTTAGTCCCTAGCCGTTTTTCGTGTGGGCGTCCCTTCCTACCTTTAACTCTTGCCAGCCGGACAGCCGGTTCTTCGAACTGCGACTTTTGGCAAGAGAAGGCTTGGGTGCCGGCACACTACTTGTCTGACCGCGGGTAGGATTTTTAATATAACTCTAGGCGGCCAGTCCCCGGGCCGACTAGTCAAACCCGGTGCCGGACGGAAAAAGTAAATGAAATGACAAGGTCATAAGCATGATACTCTTCATTCATAGATAAAATATGGCAGTCCCCGAGCTCGCCTCGGGGGGCCTATTGTCTCGTACTTAATACAAAAGTTAGCGTGATACAAACTGTATTTTAACTGTAAAATCTTAGGAGGAGGTTGGCGTTCCATGGTCGTTCCGACTCCTTGCCCGAGTCGTCTCTCCTTCGTGCCTTCGGCTTCTGCGCGTCGATTAGGTAGTAGAAGTCGTTGCCTAAAGCTCTGCTGATGACGAAGGGGCCCTCCCAAGGGGCCGAGAGCTTGTGCTGGCCGGCTGTTCGCTGGATCAGCCGGAGCACAAGATCGCCCTCTTGGAATGATCTTGGCTTGACCTTCCGGCTGTGGTAGCGGCGCAGGCCCTGCTGATAGATGGCGGACCAGCTGAGGGATAACAGCCGGCCCTCTTCCAGTAGGTCGACGTCGTCTTCTCGTGCTTCCTTAGCCTCCGCCTCCGTGTACATGGTTAACCGAGGTGAATGGAACTCGATGTCAGTTGGGATGACCGCCTCAGCACCATACCTGAGGAAGAAAGGAGTGAAGCCGTTTGACTTGTTTGGGGTAGTGCGCAGACTCCAGAGGACGGCCGGCAGCTCATCGAGCCAACAGCCGGCTGAACCCTCCAGTGGTACAACTAGTCGGGGCTTGATGCCGGAAAGGATGAGGCCATTGGCACGCTCGACCTGGCCGTTTGACTACGGGTGGACAACGGAAGCTAAGTCCAGCCGGATGCCTTGCGTCGCGCAGAAACGCGCCAAGGCTCCCTTGGCGAAATTCGTGCCATTGTCGGTGATGATGCTGTGTGGCACGCCGTACCGAGTTGTTATTTCTGCAATGAATGTCACGGTAGTCGGCCCATTCAGCTTCTTGATCGGCTTTGCCTCAATCCATTTGGTGAATTTGTCCACAGCGACAAGCAGATGTGTCATGCCGCCGCGCGCCGTCTTGAATGGGCCCACCATGTCCAGTCCCCGAACGGCGAAGGGCCAAGTGAGGGGAATGGTCTTGAGTACTGAAGCCGGCATGTGTTGCTTGGAGCTGAAAAGTTGGCACCCTTTACAATGTTTAACTAACTCCTTGGCGTCATCCAAAGCAGTCGGCCAAAAGAAACCATGGAGGAAGGCTTTGGCGACGTGTGATCTTGAGGCCGCATGGTGGCCGCATTCTCCTTGGTGGATATCTCTGAGGATTGCGATGCCCTTCTCTTGATCGTCGCATCGCTGGAGGACTCCAGTGACACTGCGCTTGACGAGCTCTCTGTTGACGATTGTGTATGCTCCGGCTCGGCGTTGGACTTGTCTTGCCTTTGTTTCGTCAGCCGATGGATCTTGGTTTATTAGGAAGTTGAGGATGGACTGAGCCCATGATGGAGCTGCGACTTCTTCTATTGCTAACACGGCTACTACGACCAGGGCGGGCGGGCTGGGTGGTGAAACGCTGGAGTCGGTCGCCGCCTGTTGTGTTGGAGCAGTCCTCGGGCCGACTACCGCAGTCCCCGAGCCGGGTGTGGCAGTCACCGGGTCGGGCGTAACTATGGAAGTCCCCGAGCTGGCTACTGACGTCCCCGGGCCGACTATCGAAGTCCCCGGGTCACCTGCTTGGTTCTTCGAGCCGGACCCGGCCGCGTCGGGGTCAGGCGGCACGAAGATGGAATCGGACTCTAGAGACGGCTTGATAGACGGCTTGAGGAGGCATTGCAAAGAGACACCGGTTGGTATTGCCTGCTGAGTGGAGCCTATTCGAGCCAGGGTATCAGCTGGCTCGTTGTCAGCTCTTGGTATGTGGAGGAACTCGCATCCTTCAAAGTACCCACTGATCTGCTGAACGAGGAAGCGGTAGCTTGCCATATTTGCGTCTTTGGCGTCCTAGTCGCCGGATGATTGCTGGACCACCAAGTCCGAGTCGCCATAACATAGGATCCGGTGAATGCCGAGCTCTTTGGCAAGCCGGAGCCCGTGTATGAGTGCCTCGTACTCGGCCACGTTGTTGGAGGCGGCAAAGTGAATTTGTAGCGTGTATCTGAGCTTGTCGCCTTTGGGAGAGGTGAGGACGATGCCGGCTCCCAAGTCGGTGCGCATCTTGGACCCATCGAAATGCATGCGCCAATGAGTGGAGTCGGGAGCCGGTGGTAGGTACTGGGTCTCGGCCCAGTCGACGAGGAAGTCGGCCAATGCTTGAGACTTGATGGCGGTGCGAGGCTGGTAGAAGATCGTGTAAGGGGCCAACTCGATGGCCCATTTCGCCACCCGGCCGGATGCATCCCGGCTGCCTATGATCTTGGCAAGCGGGGTGGTGCATACGACCGTGATGGGATGCTCTTGGAAGTAGGGCTTCAGCTTCTTGGCAGCGAAGTACACGCCATAGCACATCTTCTGGTAGTGCGGGTAGTTCTGCTTTGAGGTAGATAGTACCTCGCTCAAATAGTACACCGGCCTCTGGACCGGCTGGGCTCGGCCCTCTTCTGGGCGTTGGACTATGATGACGATGCTGACCACCCGACTGGTTGCGGCAATGTAGAGGAGCATGGCCTCTTTCTCAGTCGGCGCCGCCAGGACCGGCGGTGTGGCCAGCATCTTCTTCAGCTCATGAAAAGCTTGGTCGGCTTGGTCATTCCACTAGAAGTGAGTGGTCTTCTTCATGAGGCGGTAGAGGGGGAGAGCTTTCTCTCCGAGTCGGCTGATGAAGCGGTTCAGGGAGGCCAAGCATCCGGTAAACTTCTGGATGTCTCGAAGTTTGGTGGGAGTCGCCATTCTCTCAATGGCCTTGATTTTCACCGGGTTGCATTCGATGCCGCGTTCGGAGACCAGGAAGCCTAGGAGCTGGCCGGCTGGCACTCCGAACACGCATTTCTTGGGTTGAGCTTGATTTGGAACCGGCGCAGGTTCTCAAATGTTTCCTTGAGGTCTTCCAGCAAGGTTCCGCGCCTCTCCGTCTTCACCACAATGTCGTCTACGTAGACGTGGGCATTTCTGCCGAGCTGCTTGAGGAGGCACTTCTGCATGCAACGCTGAAAAGTGGCACCAGCATTTCTCAAGCCGAATGTCACAGTCAGGTAGTAGAAGGCTCCAAATGGCGTGATGAAGGCGGTCTTCAGGCGGTCAGCCGGATCTAACTTTATCTGGTGGTATCCTGAGTAAGCATCCATGAAACTCAACAGCTCGCATCCGGCCGTGGAGTCTATCACTTGGTCAATCCTCGCCAGGGTAAAGGGATCTTTGGGGCAGGCCTTGTTGAGGCTCGTGTAGTCTATGCACATGCACCACTTCTTGTTCTTCTTTAATACGAGGACCGGGTTGGCAAGCCACTTTGGAAAGAAAACTTCCATAATGAAGCCGGCTGCCAGAAGCCGGGCTATCTCCTGTCCCACAATCCTTCTTTTCTCCTCCAACAGTCGGCGGAGGGGTTGTTTGACTGGTTTTGCGTCTTCTCGGACGTGTAGTTTGTGCTCGATGAATTCCTTCGGAACACCCGACATGTCCTTGGGGGACCATGCAAAGATGTCCCGATTCTCACGGAGGAAATCGGCGAGCTCACCTTCCTATTTGCTGTTAGATTTGCCCCGATGACAGCAAACCTCTCTGGGTGCTCGGGGTCAAGAGGTATCTTCTTCGTCTCCTTGGCCGGCTGGAAAGATCCTTGGGCATCATACTCCTTGGGATCGGGGGACAGGGCCGAATGTTTGCCGGCCATGGCCACAACTCGATCCAACATCTTCTTCTCTTCGGCAATCACAAGGGACTCGGCCAGCTGGCTGCTGGCTGCTGCGCACTCGGAAGACTTCTTGTAATCGTCGGCTATGGTGATGATGCCCTTGGTGCTCGGCATCTTCATCTTGAGGTATGCATAGTGGGGAACCGCCATGAACCTGGCCAAGGCAGGTCGGCCAAGCAATGCATGGTAGGGGCTCTCCAGGTCCACCACTTCCACTACTAGAAAAAGGGCTATAGATGGGATTGGCACTAATGGCGCACCAGACAAGTGGTGCGCCATTAGTATATACTAATGGCGCACCACCTTTTGATGCGCCATTAGTGTTGAAACTACTAATGGCGCACCATGCCCATGGAGCGCCATTAGTATAAAAAAAAATTTGAACTAGTGCGCCTGTCCAAACATACTAATGGTGCATCCATAGAAAGTGCGCCATTACTAGTTGTAACTAGTAATGGCGCACCAGTCAGAAAGTGCGCCACTAATGTTATTTTTTTTATTATTTTTTTATTCCTTTTTCTGCAAAACTACTAATGGCGCACTCACCCGCGGTGCGCCATTACTAGTTTAAACTAGTAATGGCGCACCGTGTGGGAGTGCGCCATTAGTATCTTCCCATCGCACTCCTAACTAAGAAGAAGAAGAAATGAAAAAAGAAACCCCCACCCGTAGCCCAAACCCTAACTCAGATGAGATCCAATCGACCCCCTCCTCCCATCGCACTCATCCCCCTCGTCCCCATCTCCTCGCTGCCGCCACCGATAGAATCGAGCGCTAGGGTTGGAGCGCTGCCGCCGGACCCGTCCTCGCCTCCGACCACCGCCCCTCTTCCTCGCAAGCGAGCACAGCGCACCAGGTGTCGGATGAGTTGATGCGGCAGGACAAGGAGAGGCGAGGTGAGGCAGCGCGAGAGGCAGGGGCGGCCAAGGTGGGAGGAAGGTGAATCTAGGGAATCTGGCAGGAGCGGCGGTTTGGCTGTGGGTGTGGGGGAGGGCGGCGGGGCTGGGCGGACGGCGCGAACAAGGGCGGCGAGGAGGAGGACTGCAGGCTCAGGCCCTGGCGGCGGAGGCTGCTCGCGTCCATGGCGTTCTCATGGTCTCGGCCCTCCGCCTTGCTGTGGGTGCCGTCCTGCTCACGGCCGCCAGCATCGCGCTCTTCACGCTCCCCATTGAAAAGGTGCGCACCTGATCTTCCCCATCGTTGACCTGATTTCGACTCTGCTACTGATGATAGATGCGATGATGTTAGGGCGTCTACTTTTTGACCTATACAGCTTACAACAAGCTTGTTGTGGTCGGTCACAAGAAAAGTCTTTTGTGCTGCTGAAATGTAGCTCTGTCCTGGCTGCTGATTAGATGTATCCCACCCATCGATTACCCTTACTTTTGTCATGGTGGTTTTGCAGGAACATGCATTTTGGTATGGCATTGTGTTATATATGGCTGAAAGTTTCCCAGCAATTGGAGACAGTTGCTGCTGGCATGCATTCAAAAGTTCAGGATCGTTACAAATGTAGGCTTGTGTTGAGTAGACTGTCATTGCATTTTAATATAGTATGATAGTGTCACATAACAAGTGAAATCATTTGCGGGCAGAAAATCATCTGTTGTTCTAATTTTCATGCTTGTACTATAAATCTTTGCCTCCAAGCTTATTGGTTATATACTTGACCCCCTTGCACTTTGTCCAAGATCACTATAAAAACTGTGACATGTTTAGCTAGAGGAATTTGTTTATACTCTAAAATGATGTTAAAATTTGAAACAATGAAATTTGATAAATGTGCTTCTCTTGCACATGATATTGTCTTTGTTGCAACAAGAAGGATCGTGAGGCCACCAAAGTACATTAGTTCGTAATTTGCTATTAATGTACTTGTAATCTGCTATGCAACTAGACCATCCATAGTGTCAGAGCATGCACCTAAATATATTCAGTAGTTGGCTTACATTGTAGGGAAAGTCGGCTCCCACCATTGTGGACTTCCTGTATGAGTGGGAATTGTGGTAGTTCTGTCACAACATTCTGTTAGCTAAAATGAAATTAGACAATGAGCTTTGTTTGTTCTTGTACTCTTTGTTTGTTCCTTTTGTTCTTTTTTAATTTAATGACAATGAACCAATATAACCAGTCACCAGTAGCTTGTGTGCATTGCAGTAAAACTGTTCTACTTTGTATGGAATCATCTATAGATATTATTTCTTTAAGTGTTGTTGGCTATAGTAAAATTATACTGTGAGGCATTGTAGCATTAGTGTGTTGTTTCTCTTTTAATCTTCTCTATCTATGCTTATAAGTCAGGTGGTTTTGTAGCATCCAGGGGCACAATGCTGCTGGAGCTGGTAGACAAGCTAGCACCCATGGATTCATGAACTTTCTTGGATGTGTACTTAGTTGCCGGGGTTGGATGAGGACGACGGCAATAAGGTGAGACCATCATGATCCACCCTCCCACTTCCTTCTCGTGATTCCCTAACTGCTCAACATGTTGATCTGTTCTGAACATCTGAAACTTGTTGTGTGCAGGGTGACTAGTGATATTCAGTGTTTCTTGTGTGTGTTTTCTACATACACACACATGGTCCTTTGATGTAGGGCGGAACCCTAAGTGGTCGATCTTTCACGTTTGGAGGGGATCCTACAGGAGAACACGAGGAACGTGCGGAAATCACAAAGGGGAACATGGGGAAAACAAGAGAGAAACACTAAACCGACATAGAATCAATCACACGAGTGCTAGATCACCGGACACATAGAGTAACATATGATCCACAATCAACAAAGGGAAAGGAGTCTACGATGAGCTAACATAGATGATCGATATCGACTTGTAATGTGAAGACAAACTCGCTACTCGCGGTCTCGAGACTTGTAATATAATGTTCTATCTTTCTTCGGTCTTTTCAATTCGGAGACTAATATGATGAATTGTATTCAAAGACTAATCTTCTATTGTATTCGATGAATCTGTTGTTGATGTGTGCTGTCTATATTTTGTCAAATTATACATTTTGTAACCTGTGCAAAGAACAGAAAATAAAAAATAAAAAAAACCTAATATTCATACTAATGTCGCATCACATGACAGTGCGCCATTAGTATGACAAAGCATACTAATGGCGCATCACTGGACAGTGCGCCATTAGTATGCCGCGGTTACTAATGGCGCATCTCGTGGTCGTGCGCCATTAGTATGCCAAAGCACCTGGGTATACATGGCCCCTGGGAGGCATACTAATGGCGCACCGCGGCCTATACTAATGGCGCACCAGTGGTGCGCCATTAGTATACCAGATACTAATGGCGCACCACTGGTGCGCCATTAGTAAAAATTACTAATGGTGTGCTAGTAATGGCGCACCAGTGATGCGCCATTAATGGCCAAATTAGGTGTGCCATTAGTAGCGGTTTTTCTAGTAGTGTTCAAAACAGATCGCTTCCCGGAGGAAATGCTCCTTGTCCCCAAAGAGTACATCAATCTTGATCTTGCCAATGGGGGCGCAGGACAGGCCGGGTACGATGCCATGGAACACTGTCTGAGTAGGCATGAGTTGCTTCGTCGTGACGTTCAGCTTCTCCAGGGTGTCACGGTATAAGATGTTGATGCTGCTCCCGCCGTCTATCAACACGCAGGAGAAATGGGCGGCGCGTCTGTCCATTGCAAGGGTGGCATCCAGGACCAACGTATAAGAGCCGAGAGATGGCATCACCTCTGGGTGGTCGGCCCGCTCCAGCTGATAGGTTTTTCTGACTAGTGCATGTGCTCGGCGGGGTTGGCAGCGATCATGCTGACTTCCTGGTGCTCTCGGTGTTTGCTGCGACGGTCTTCGGGCTGGCTTGTAAAGACGACATAGGCGGCATGCTCGTCGGGGAACTCATCATGCACGGCTCCGACTGCGGGCCGAACGGTCGGTGGCTGCGGGGCCGGAGGCAGCGGACCGGCAGGCGGAGGCGGTGCGAGCCCTTCGCCTTTGGAGATTCGGGTGAGCCAATGGCACTTCCGGGTTGTGTGGTTGGACGGCTTCGCGCCGCTGTGGAACTTGCACGGGGCGTCGAGAGTTTGCCCCCATTGGATTTCTTGGGCGCGGGCCGCCCTTCGGGCTGCTCGTCTTCGACTGTGGCCACCTGCCTACTGGCTGGAGGTGGCGCAGGGCCCTTGCGCTTGTGGTCGTTCGGGTGTGGGCGTCGGCCGGAATCTCCAGTCGGCGTCTTGAGCGCCGGGTTGAGGAGTCGGCGGTGGCGTACTTGTCCGCTATGTCCAGAAGCTCGTCGAGGGTAGTCGGCTCGTCGCAGAGGAGCTTGTGCTTGAGGAGGGTGCCTTCTCGGCACCCGGAAATGAAGTATTCTATGGCTTTCACCTCGTGCACCCCTTTGCAAGAGTTGCGGAGCTCGGCCCAACGCGTGAGGTAATCGCGAGTAGACTCGGCGGGGCCTTGTGCGCACAAGGAGAGCTGTCTAGGCTTGGGAGCCCGCTTGTAGGTGCTGGTGAAGTTGCGGACGAAAGCTTCTGTGAAATCTAGCCAGCTGTTGATGCTGTATGGCTTGAGGCTGTTGAGCAAGGTCCGCGTCGTGCCCTGCAGCATGAGGGGCAGGTACTTCATGGCAACGTGCCTGTTGCCATTGGCTATGCTAACTGCCGTGGAGTAGTCGATCAACCAATCTTCCGGCTTCACGGAGCCGTTGTACTTGGGCGTGTCTCTTGGGAGCGAGAACCCTTTGGGGAAGGGCTCTTCACGGATGCGGGGGCCAAAGCAAGGCGGGCGTCGAACCGATGGCGGGCGTCGTTCTCGCCGACTCCTTCGCGGCGACCTAGCTGGCCGCTGAGAGTCGGATGCGCAATAGGCGGTGGGGTGGGATATCTCTCTCCACGGGGCCGAGGCGGAGGTGGGTTGCCCCGCCACTCCATGGCCCGGGGGTGGCCTTCTGCGTCTCGCTCAATGGAGATTCGGGTTTGGCATCGGCTGGCAGCCGGTCTTTCTCGCGCCGCGCGTGGGTTCTACCCGTAGTCGGTGTCCGGGACGTCGCGTCGTGATCTCGGCGCGGGGGAGGGATTTCCGCGCGGGCGTCGGCTTCGTGCCGCTGCGTGGCTGCATCGATTAGCTGCTGGATGCGTCGGGTCATGTGGGGGAGTTCTTCGGCCCCCAGTCTGTCTAGCTCGTCTACGGCCGCCTGGGCGGCGCGCAGGTTCTCGAGTGGAGTGGTGTAGACTGGGCGGTCGACTCCTAACATGTCGGCGACGACAGCGCCGCGCTGTCTGACAACGCCGACCCGGCTGGGCCCGCCTGGGGGCGGCGTGCCAAAGGCGGCGCAGTCGGCTTCGCGTCGGTGAGCCTCAGCGAGGCGTCTCATGGAAACCAACTTCCGGCCCTCCGCGAGGAGGGCGAGGCGGCGAGCCTCCAGTGCTTCAGTGTCGGCATCGGCCGGGAGGGGGATGGACAAGTCGTGGACCGCCGCGTGCGGGGCGTCATGGGTGCTCTCGTCAGCAGCACCACCGTGGCCGATGAGCATCACCTCGGTGGTGACAGCGTCGCAGCCATCGGCCCGGGGAAGCGGGTCATTGTAGATCGTGACGTCGGTGGGGAAGGTGTCGAGTGAGGCCGTGTCGGAGTCGACAGGCATCGGATCGGTGGAGCCAACCGACTCCAAATCCACAGCAGGCTCGCCGGAGACATGGAGCTGGCCAAGGAGGTTGACAAGGTGGTCGGTGCCCGCGTCGGAGGCGAGGTCGTCGGAGATGATGGTCTTGTCGAGGAGATCGGCGAGGCCGCTCGCTGTGCAGATGCTGGTGACGCCTTGCAGCGCATCGTGGAAAGCACCGACGGGCGTGTTGGGCTGGCTACTCTCGCAGGGGAGGAAGAAGGTTCCCGTCCAGAACAGGTCCCCGGACGACGGTGCACCTGGCCCCAGGTGCGCGCCAAATGTCGGGTGGTAGGTGCGACATATGCCAACGGGTGGCTTATCATTGTGGGAGCCAGTAAGACGTCGCCGGTGCCTGGAAGCGGGATGAGGCGAAGACATGCATGCCGGCGAATCTTACCCAGCTTCGGGGCTCTCCGTGGAGATAACACCCCTACTGCTGCTCTGCGGGGTCTCCGCATGATCACTAGATGAACAAGTAGCTACACGATGCTCCTTGAGCTGTTTGGCGAGAGTAGGAAGAAGGGCTCTGCCTGCTCTCTTCTCCTCCCTATGTGGTGTTTAAAACTAGTAGGGATCAACCCTTTGCATGGGTGTCTCGGGGGGTTTATATAGGCCTACCCCCCGGGGATACAATGGTAATCCGGCTGGGCGTGGGGCCCAGCCGTCTGTGTCTACACTCGCCGGCTTCTGCGCTGGCTGCTGGGGACCGCCGGCTGGTGGGTCCGGCCGGCTTCCGGCTCCTTGGTCGACAGGCAGGCCCCACTGTCCAGGGCCTTGTCGGCGGCTGGTTACTGTTGCTCAATCCTGGTGACAAAGGCTTCGCCGAGGTGGGCGTGGCTACAGTGCAGCCGTCCGGGGGGTGATCGCTGTAGCCTCACCGCGTCTTGTCTCCTTAATGGGGTGCCCCCTTCGAGGGGGTGGCAAACCGGCTGTGGAGAGCCGGCTCTGTCTTGGGCCAACTGGGGGAGGCCGGGCCGCCTTCGGGTGTCTCTCTGCCTGAAGGGGCCCGCCGCCCGTGGGCCACTCTGGCGGCTCGTCGTGGATGACATCAGGGTCATCGTGGCAACAGTGCCGCGCCGGACGGGTCATGGCCACCCGTACGGCGCACTGTGCCAGGCGTGCTCCGGGATTCGGGGGTGGCAAGCTTTACTGTAGCCACGCCCCATCACATCGCCATTATGTGGGTGCAGACTTCGAGGGTACGATCTTGACCGCTTTATGGGAGCCGGCTTCTTGGAGTCGGCCTTCTCGGAGCCGGCTCCTCGGAGCTGGCCCTCCTGCGACTTTTTTCCTGAAGGCTGAATTCGGGCCGCCTTCCGATAGTCGGCCTGGGAAACAGCCGGCGAGGGGAAGGTGGCCCCATGTCTTGGATTCTTGAGGGCCGGATGGGCTCGTCATAATTTTTTCAGAAGGGCCAGGGGGATCCGGCTTGGCTACCCATGGTTATTTCCTCCGACATATTTGTTCAATGAATGTCGGACCACACTCACTTTGTCTCTCTATCTATATGTCTCTCGATTGACCTCTCTTTCTCACACCGTATCTTCCACGCGTTGAAGGTACTACCTCTCCATCCCTCGCAAAGCCGGAGCTATTTACATTGCGAGGGGCACTCCAACCTTGCATTAATTGGTGTAGGCATTTATTCCGGTCGGTTTAGATTATTTTTTCGTAGCATTCGGCCCACAACTACTCCAATCAGCGTAGTGGGTAATTAAGCAATGGGGAGCACCTAATATGAGCACCGGGGAGCCGTTGGATCGAAGATGCAGTGGCACACACGAGGCCTGAATGTTTTATTTGCAAAAAAACCTTTGGGGAGTTAGGAAATTGCGCATAATTACAAAGACTACTCCCAAGCCATTGGATCTCACTTCCAACGGTGTAAAAACTCATATCACCATAGTATCTAAGCTGTGGGGTGGATGTGATATTCTATGCCGCTGTCATTTTTGTTCGTAAACTTGCAAAAAATGTGTAACTCATGTCGTTACTTGTCTAACCGCGGAAAGTGTTTGTTCAAAAAAACCATCCTACACTGAAATATCGGACCAACACACGGGGGTCCCACTTGTCATTAATCAAATTTGGACCTAAAACTAAAAAATCTGAAAGACGAGATTCGAACTGGCAACCTGGACTACAAAGCGTAAGTCGATAGCATGAAAAAACGAACGGTTGTTGGCTTTGTCCCATAACTTGATTGTATACAGTACTTGCATTGAGTAGAGTGGAGGGAGTGCCTCGTCAACACATGCATGACCGTTATCTCACTTATTGGTGGGTCCCAGGTCTGTGATCTCAATCTCTCTTCTCTCCATCGTCTAACCTTTGCACGGGCACACACAAAGAGCGGCGCAAGCTTGCCGTGGTGTTATTACAACAAAAAAAACTTGGAAAATAAAAGAATCGCCTAGAACAAGAGACGTTGTGGATGGTCGAGACAGAGCTAACCACATCTATCCTCCGTGCCACGTTTGCATGATGAAGTTGTGTGGCTAGTGGGGTGTTTTCAACCGACTGGCTGGATCCTGAGGTCGAGCCATAGGTACTCTACTACGTTTGATACAGTATATTTTTACACGCACATTTTTCCTTCGTGCCGAGACGTGGCACAGCCTACCGCGCGGTTTCGGGGTCCTCCCGGGTGGTGCACGCATATATTCTTCCTGACGTGGGACGCCCTACTGCGTGTTTTCTGGGTCCTCCTCGACCAGCCACAACCATGAAAGTAAATTAGTCGACAAATCATGGAAGACCAGCAGTGGGTCCTTCCAAGCAAGTAAATTAGTCGTCAAATCATGAAAGAGTACCTTTCCCGCCGAGTACATCAGTGAAGCATGGTGGCTAGCTAGTTGGGCTAGTTCGACCGATTAGCTAGGCCGCCGCCACATTTGTTTTTTCACCCCTTTTTTTATCTACTTGCCGGCAGGTAAATTTAAATATCCACCGCCTATACCCACTGCTCCCTGATGTGAGAAGTGGTCGACTGGTGTTTTACCGTGGTGAAAACCAAAAGATTCCTCGCTCCCTTCGCCTTCCCATAGATTGCATTGCCTTTCAGCCATTTCGCCCCCTTTGCTTCCTCTCCCCATTGCTTCTACCTGGTGCCATGGCGGCACAGCAGATCACGGAGTCCGAGGTGAGGCTCCTGACACAGGAGCTCCATGCCAAGGATGCGGAGCTCAGGGCCAAGGACGTGGAGCTCCGTGAGCTCAAGGAGGAGAGGAGTGCCATGCTCCTCGGTTATGTGCGGGATTTCACGGAGTTTCAAAAGCGGCATGCGTCCACCACAAAGATGCTCGAGGCGTCGACGGTGTTGCTGCAGAAAGCGGGAGACACTATAGGCCGTCAGGGGAGCCGGCTGGAGCGTGAGCGGGCCGATAGTGACGAGATCCAGGATCGCCTCAGCCACTTGGTGAACCAAGTTGCCACGCACTTGTTGCGGCTGCGCGATGCCTACCATCGTGCTAGCGCGACGATGCCGGCCATCGGGCTAAACCCTCCGCATGGGCATGTCCATGTCTCGGCGCAACATGACCGTTGGATCAAACTCAGATGGTGCAGATCAGTCACTGTAGCACAAAGCGTGTGGGTGTGTTTGGTTGCATTCTCATCTCAATATAGTTGTTTCCTATTCGTGTATTTTTGTCAACCTACTAGTGTGGACTCATGCACCCTTCATGCACTCTGCCAAACACCCAAAAGTGGGTCGAGAAGGGAACTTTTGCTCCCATCCCGTGCACCCTTCATACACCCTGCCTAACACTATTCATGCTTCATGTGGTTCATGTTTCGTGGAGTATTGTAGCACCATACTCTTCGTGCGCTGTGGACCTAGTTCTGTTAACATTGATCTCACCGTCCATTCTCGACCGGACAGTCAAAAAAGCGGTACTATGTTACATATAGGAGTAGTTGACATGCGCACAACATCATTTGTTATCGTCATATCTTACTACACTAGCAACAAGATTGTGTAGTACTGACGTATGAACCACTGCACATGCCTAGTAGTAGGAGCATTGTGTATGTTCAAGTGGCTGCCGTGTTTTGCACTCCTCTGTCGTAAGAGTGGAAACACTTGTTGTAATCATTTTTTTCTTCTGAAAAACAGTGGACACGCTCTACCGTGCGGATCCTCCTCCAGCCATTCACTAATTTACTCACTTTCGCCGACGCGTGGGACAGCCAGCATCTAGGTCCACCCGCCATGCACTAAATTACTCCGCAATAGAGTGACGGTAGACTACCCCGATCGAAGCGCCGCAGTAATGCCCAATGAGCCGTCAAATCCCAAAACCCCCTCCTTTCCAGCAGTAAGTTGGACGGACGAAGCAACCATCATTTCACTCTTCTCTCTCAGCTTCGTCTCTACCCAACCCTCGCTTCTGCCTCATCTTTTTCCTCATTTCTTCAAGAAAACCCCGACCTGCTTCTGCCATTGTTCTTCTCTCCCAAAGAAGGAAAGGTCAGCGCATCAATGGTGTTGATTCTGGCCAAGGCCCGGTCTTGCAACCCCGAGACTAATCCTATAACTCCCTCTCTTTTCTTCTTTTGGGTTTGTGATTATGGTTTCTTTTCTTTTATTTCTATTTGACAGTTTCTTGATGGACGTTGGAGCACCGGCCGAAGTGATGTCTATGGCTCCGGCCAAAACCGTCGAGGCTCATGGTATGAAGAAGCGCAAGCACCCCACCGAGACTACCGCAGACAAGCTCAAAGCCATCGCCCTGTCCAAGCCCCCCTCTCCGGGATCCCTCATTAAGCAAGTCCATGTAATATCTCTTCTTGACGATCTTTTTCTCCATCTTGATCATGTTTTTTCATCTAACACACAGTACTAGTACTAGTAATACAACTTTCTGGGTGATCTTGCATGTGATTTTTGTGTGCCAAATGACGGTTCTAAATTCCTCTTTTGACCAAAACATGCGAGAGGTTGACACTGATTTTTAGAGATTACTTTCAACTACTCCCTCTGTCACAAATTTCTTGTCTTAGATTTGTGTAGATACAGATGTATCTAATGCTAAAATGTGACTTGATACATCCGTATCTACACAAATCTAAGACAAGAATTTTGGGACGGAGGGAGTACTTTATGAACATCAATGCTACCTTTTAAGAGGGTATATTTGCCTCAGTAACTTGTGTTATGGATATTGCATGTAATCCCTCTGCTCTCATGCCTTTGAAGACATGTTCTAGTGTCTTTGTTCATTCATTTCTGTGCATATATGTAGTCATATATGGAGTATAATATCGAAAATCATCTTATATTTCTGAATGGAGGTAGTAATAAAATATGGTTTCTGTTTGAATTAGAACCAGGTCCGCGGTGGAGATGAAGTTCTCAAAGTCATGCCGTGTGAAGTGGAAGACCTGATGATGAGTTCTACTGCTGAACTATCCAGCTGCTATGTCCTTATTGCCACGTGTCCTGAACTAGTGTTTTCCTGTAGCATTGCTGTCAGGCGTGTTCTCGAGGCTGTACTTGACCACAACAATTTCCTGGCTGTGCCTTCGATTACGAAGGGTGTGGTTCTTGTAAAGCTTCCCAACAAATCTGATGCGGCATGTCTTCATCATCATGTTTATGAATGGAAAGACCACTCTGTTAGGTTCTCCAAGGTTGACAAGATGGTGATGGTGCATGTAGACATCTCACACGAAGTCCATGGCCTAGTCAGTTATGCGGGGTTCATCTCGTAGGCCGGTGGAAAAAAATAGTCTGCAGAGTTTAGTTAGTGC
Source organism: Triticum dicoccoides (assembly GCF_002162155.2). Taxonomy (NCBI): domain Eukaryota; kingdom Viridiplantae; phylum Streptophyta; class Magnoliopsida; order Poales; family Poaceae; genus Triticum; species Triticum dicoccoides. The sequence goes on from NC_041384.1 coordinate 135,352,672, forward strand.
AACTTTGCTTGTCTGTAGTAAGTACTATTGTTCAATATTTGATTTGTGTTTGTGAACCCTGTATTGTTTATTAGTACTGCCGCTTTTGGTGTGTGGTTTGTCCTGAGAACGGTCTATGTTAATGTCTGTCCACTCAATTCAGTCTGTATATTTTGAAGTATCCAAATCATATTTTTTGTGAGGACGGTCTATCAATTATGGTTACACTCCAATAGCTGTATGCATTGCAGGGTTCATCACACCCACCAGGATTTCCAGCCCCATGGATGTTTGGTCCATAAGATTTGTCACGACCTTTGGACTGTCCTGCTTGTGGGAGTAGGCGGGGCCCCTGCATGCCACGCCTAGTTGAACGATCAATCTTTTGTTTAGTACTTCAACATAGTGATTTCCTGGTAAGGATTCACTCGTGTCACATCAAGTAAATCTTATTGATTTACTGTCTAAATCTTATTGATTTAATGTCATGTTTTCTTTCTTTTCCTGCAATGTTACGATGCAGGTTTTGCCATGTGACATTCATCACATAATAAACCGTTTGGTTTGCTCTACGATTGCTATTTTTGTAGGTTTCACTTCTTATGTCGTGTCAGTAACGAAGGCACTGTCCATCACTTATATTACTGGAAAAAATTGGATCAGTCTGTTGTCTGAGTACAAGCTGAATACCTATGATGAACTGCAGTTTGGTTTAACAAAAACGCCACAATTAGTCCTTCTCGCGTTTAAAAGAAATGAAGAAAAAGACTGGATCATGGTCACAGATACTAGTCAAGTTACAAAGCTGATCATAGCAGACCAGACACGATCGCCGCTGTCTCGCACAGATCAAGCACCGACAGTTGCTCTAGCACTGATAGCGGCAGCAGCTCAGTCTGATCCAGCTAAGGATTAGGCACTAACCGCGTCAGCGGATCAGTCTGATCTACTGGAGGATCGGGCATCGACACCGGCACCTGCTCCGACACCGGCGCCGGCTCTACAAGGAGCACCATCTCCGACAGCAGCAGCAGCTTCGGCACCTGCACCAACACTTGCACTTGCATCTGCTCCGGCCCGTGCAGTTGCACCGGCAACAGACTAGGCTGCAGTTTGCACTTCATATACCAAAGTCCTTACAAAAACCGACATGTCCACCTTCTTGGTAAGCATTGGCCGCCCAAGTGCTTCGTTCTTTTTTCTTTCCATGTTGTTTCACATGATTCACTGTGTTGATCTAACTATTTGGGTATGTCTTCTTGTTTGCAAATAGAGAATTCCTAGACCAACGAGGGAGTCGTTCAACAATCCGGGCGACCGCGGCCAAGTATCTCTTACCATGCGCAGCCTTGGTGTGAATGAACCTGCTCAACATATCGTAAGTACAAAGGATGGTCGCATGATGATTGATGCTAAAGGATGGTCAAGGTTCAAGTCTAAATCATATCTTGCGGTAGGGGATGATGTAAAAATCAAACTTTCTCAGCAAGGAGAGCTGGTCCAAATCAACTTTGAAATTCTTCAGTAGCACCACGCAACTGCCTAACTGATCTATCCTCCGAGAGATTTTGATTTAATAATCTGGCATGGTGAAACAAGTGTCCTGTGTGTATAAGTAGTACGGTAGTATTATATATCACATGGTATATCGTTGATAGAATTGCAACTCTGATTGCTGGTTAGGAACTGTCGTTCGATATCATTCCAACAGCTGTCGTGCCATATTCAAATTTGTGTATTCCCCTTGCGACAGCATCTAAAACCAGCGTCGCACCGATCGCTTGCAATATGAAAAGCGCTAAGGTAGAACACATGGGCCCCCAAACATGCAGGGTCGGCCTGCGGCCCAAAGTCCAGAACCTCATTTCGAGAAGCACTAGCTCAGTGCAGAAGTGGCATCCTCCTCCTGCTGTGGGTTGGGCGAAGATGAATGTTGATGCTGCGTTATCTCGCAATGGTGAAAGGGGAGCCCTGGCAGTTGTGAGCCAGGATCATACAGGCTTCTTCCTTGGAGCATCGGCACTGGTGTGCGAAAGTGTTACTGATCCAGAGATCCTAGAGGCAATGGCATGTTGCGAGGGGCTATCTCTGGCTCTTGACTTAAACCTGCAACAAGTTCAGATTAGCACCGATTGTTCAGCAATAGTCAAGCATATCGGAGAGGCGTACTTGGGGCCCAGCAAAGTTATTATGGATGAGATCAAGATGAAGAAGAATAGGTTCCAAACCATGGAGATCATACATGAAAAACGCGAGTGTAATGTTGAAGCGCATGTGCTCGCAAAAGCTGCTACTTCTTTGCCATGTGGACGCCATCTTTGGCTCACAGGAACCCCCGAAATTATTGGTATACCTATGACTGTTAATCTTCAATAAAGCAGCTTTTATCCCTAAAAAAACATCTGGGTATTATATTCTCAGCTGAACCCCCATAATGCCCGTGTGTTGAAGAGGGACTATTTTTCTCAACAAGGTGAGCCTGTGATATAAAAGATTTGTATATTTCTTTACACAGGGAGTATCTCTCTGTCAAAAAAAATATTTATGTGTAACTAGTTACTCCTGTCTTTCTACTTCCTTTCGCTGATATGTGGGGCAACCGGCAACGGGGTCCACGTGCCATATGCACAAATTAGAGTGCACAACTTCACGGTAGACACAACCCGATCGTAGCACCACAGTAATGCACAATGAGACGTCAAATCACAACCCCCCTTTCCAGCTTGAATCCCTTTCTCCCTCGTCTGCTTGTTCAGAGAAAACCCCCTCTCGGCGATTGCATAGGGTTTTCTCATGGAGAACCAGGTACGAATTCTTCATCCATCCCCGATAAACCCAAGTCTCTTGGTCGCAGGTAATCCTAGGATGGCAACCGCCGCCGTTGATGCATTTTTCTTCCTACTGAATCTAGTGTGTTTCATTTGCAGTGCCCAAAGTGCGAGTACCCTATAAGTTTCTGCGCCCTCGGTGAGATGCCACACTTGTTCCTTCTCATCCTAACACAGCATTTTGAAACCACACAGTATGTTCCTAGAATCCTCTTTTCTATCTGGGAGGGTGGGGTTTTTTTAAACATGCTGTGTTCTCACATTATTTTTGTCACAGCCCTAGCTTAGCCTCTGCTTGTCCTTGCATATTCATCTTGTCATCATGTTAAATTTTGTCAGAAATTTGAATTTGGGATGACCAAGCCCTGCCACTAAGTCAATTCAACTAGGTTCAAGTTTAAATCTTTTCAATGAACCCAGAATGACCTTTAGAAAAGTTCATGATTTTTTATAAAGGTGAAAACCTCTGCCAAAAATGATGCCAATATTTTTTAGGCCATTCTGGATTTTTGAATAACCCATATTGTATTTGAATTGGGGCATTTAAATACTATTAATATTTTTTAAATGCTCCAACAATTCTGAAAATAGTTAAGGGCCTCTATAATAATTAATTTAATGCCCACAATTATTTTCAAGATTTATTGAAATGGTTTGGGTTATAAACTAAATCAAAACAAAATAACAAAAATAGAAAAGGAAAACAAATTTGTAAAGAGAGAGAGAGAGCAGGCTTACGTGGATTACCTGTAGCAGCCCACCTAGCGGCCCAGTTGGTGGCCCAGCCCACTGGCCAAAGCGGTCGTCTTCAACCTCTGCCAGTAGGCAGAGGCGTGTAGATTCGCGCGCGCCCGAGGCCTCCACCTCCTGCTTCCTCCTCCCCGCCCTCGTTCGAGTGCCTAGAGATGACATGACACCCCCGGACCTCTCTCACTCTTCCCCCCTCCTCTGGTCCCTCTCCACCTCGAACCCGAGCGCAGTGCAGCGCGCCGCCGAGCACCACCGCAGCCACCGGGCATGCCTCGCCTCGTCGTCTAGTCCCCTAGTTCCGCCCTGACGCCGTGGAGACGCATGACAAAGCACGCGACTGCAGGAGGCCTGCAACGTCGTCATCACCGCTGTCTTCAACCTCGGTTGCCGCCGTTCTTCGTCGTCGATCCGTCGCTGTCAAGTCGCCCCCGAGCCCGACGACCAGCTCCTGCGACTCCCAGTGAGCACCTGCTCCAAATCCATCTCCTTCCCGCATCGATTTCAAGCTCTAACTAACCCTGCCACCGAGCCTGAGAACTCATCACCGCCGGCCATGGCGCCGCCGCGGCCACAGCTGCCGCCGCTCGCGTCCGAGCCCATCAGCACGCTCAGCACACTCCCAGAAGCCAAGCACACCCACCAGATCCTCCTCCCATATGCTGTAGTGCCGAACCCGACTGCTCCCGTGCTTCGGCCGCCGCCAAACCTCGACGCCGGCATAGTTCCCGGCCACAACAGCTCCAACCAGTGGCACAACTAGATGCGGTGCACTCCTAGGAGTCGAGCAAGCCTAGCCGCGTGTTGAACCATTGCCGAACAGCGATTTCCGAAGATCTCCGCTGCGGTTTGTGTCGCCGGCGGCTAAACGACGGCAGGTTGACCCCTTTGACCGGCGGGGTTTGACCCCGTCTTACAAGGGGTTTGAACCCTCTCTCTCACTGACATGCGGGCCCCGCCTGGCTAACTAAATTCGTTAGTGATAATCCTATTTAGGTTAGTTAGGTTAGCCGCTGACATGTGGGCCCCGGGCCCTGTTAATTAGCTAAGTGTTAACTTAACTTAACTTTAAATCCGCAGTCACTGACATGTGGGTCCAAGGACTAATTAGCCTAGATTAACTGTTAGTTAGTGCTAATTAACTCTCTTAGTTGACTGGGTCACTAACTAGTGGACCCCACTGGTCAGGTTTGGCTTGGACCGACCTAGTTGACCCGCTGACGTCGCAATGACGTAGTGCTAACGCAATAATACAATAAACCAGGAAATTCCAGAAAATAGTATAAACTTCTAAAAATCATAGAAAATTAACCGTAACTCCAAATGAAAAAAATTATATATGAAAAATGATCAGAAAAATCCAAAGAATCTATTTATGGCATTTTCATGCATGTTAGAGCAACTTATATCCTCTGTTTAGGACATTTCAATTAAATGGCATTTAAGAAAGCACATATGGAGTTTGAATTTGAACCTAGTGTTCAAACCAACTCCATCTAACTTGTTGCTAGTTGCACTAGGCCAATCAACAGCATATTGCCATGTCACATTCATGCATCATATTGTTGCATTGCATTGATTGTGTCCTTCTCTGTTTGCCGGTAACCGTTCCCTCTTAGTCGACGATGTTTCCGATGACGTGATCGATGACACCGATGAAGAACTATATTATCTTCGGAAGTGCCAGGCAAGCAAAACCCCCTTGTTCATTCCGATACAATCCCACTCTATCGCTCCTGCTCTCTTTTACTACATTAGGACAACAACAATTCATCTGTTACTTGTTGCGGTAGTTGAACCCCTTATCCTCTGCATGACCTGCCATTGCCACAGTAAATAGATGAAACCCACTAGCATGAGTAGGAGTTGTTTGAGCCCTGATGTGCCTACTCATTCATGCTTGTTTGTCATGCCTGCTATTGCTTAGATTTGTGTCAGGTCTGATTCATCGGGGATGAATTGGAAAGTTGTGAACATGTCCTACTGTGTGTGAGCTAAGTGTGTTGAACACGATTTTGTAAAGGTATCAATGACAGGCAATGGAGGAGTACATGGTGGGTTGTTTCATTGGAACCGTCCTTAAGCACCCAGATCTGTATATGTGTGATTTAAGAATCAGTTAGTACCATGCATTGGGATCCTTAATTGACCCTCTCGGCTTCTTAACCACCCTAGTCCTCTGTCCAGGAGTTGCAACTAGTTTCTGGTGTTTATAGGATATGTGTTAGCGGCCGAGCATAGCACTGAACCTAGGGGTGGGCTATGATGTGGTAGATACACCATGGCCGGGTATACCGGGCGTCCGTTTGGTGTCTCGGAACCCTGTACAAATCGTTCGGGGCTGTATGTGGAAACCTCGGCCGGACTCCCTGCGGATGGAACCTGGATAGGCGATAAACCTCGAGTAGAGACTTGAGTGTTAGGTAGGCCGTGGCCAACACCCTCGTTGGGCATCCGCTTGAAGGTTGCCGAGTACATGTCGTGTAAACAACGGTAAGTGGTGAGAGTGTGTATGAAGAAGTACACCCCTGCAGGGTTAACATCACCTATTCAAATAGCCGCGTCCGCGGCAAAGGACTTCTTGGTTGCCTATACAGTTCATAGATAACTTGAAGTGGATACTCTAAAACTCGCAAGATAAGCGTGAGTGCTATGGATGGCCTTCTCGTAGGGAGACGGGAGCGGATCCATAGTGGTGTATTGATATGGTGAATATGTGGACTCGTGTGCGCCACCTCAAAAGAGTTGCTTGCAGTCGTAGTTCAGGTTAGCCACTGAGTCAAAGCTGGCTTGCTGCAGTTAAACTCCACTACCCCTTTGTTGATACCGATGCATCTGTAGTTAGTTCTGATGTAAGTCTTGGTGCGTACATTTGTACTCACATTTGTTTAATTTATGTTTTGTAGAGAGACTTCAGTCTCGCTAGTAGTTCCACGTGGACTTCGACGTTTAGCTTGATACCTCAGCTACGATCTTGTGCCCTCGGCAGGATCTGGTAGATAGTCTGGCTTCTCAGCCTTTTTCATTTGTAGATGTCTGTACCCATACATGTTAAGCTTCCGCATGTGCCTTGATTGTATGTTCTGAATGATGGGTCATGAGACCCATGTTTGTAATATCTCGCTCCTCGGAGCCTAATGAATAAATACTTTGAGTCATAGAGTCTTGTTGTGATGCCATGTTGTATTTACACATATCGAGCATATTGTGTGTATGATTGAAATGCTTGCTATGTGTGGGATCCGACAACCTAGTTGTTTATCCTTGGTAGCCTCTCTTATGGGGAAATGTGGTCTTGTGCTGCCATGAGCCATAGTAGTACGCTACATCCCGGTTCATCGGAGTCCTGCTAGCCCAGCACTACTGCTCTGGAACACTTGACTGGCCGGCATGTGATTCACTTTTTTCCTGTGTCTGTCCCTTCGGGGAAATGTCACGCGGTGACATCCGGAGTCCTGCCTAGCCTACACAGCCCGGTTCACCGGAGTCCTGTTAGCCCAGTGCTACAGCTCGGACTCGCACGCTGCTGACCGACATGCTCGATGTTGTTTCATGTATGCATGTCCCCATAAGTTAGTGCCACTTTGGGTTCACGACTAGTCATGTCGGCCCAGGTTCTTTGTCATATGGATGCTAGCGACACTATCATATACGTGAGCCAAAAGGCGCAAACGGTCCCGGGGCAGGTAAGGTGGCACCCGTGGGAATACCGTGCATGAGGCCGCAAAGTGATATGAGGTGTTACATGCTAGATCAGTGTGACTTAGGATCGGGGTCCTGACAGCGTTGGTATCATAGCCTGACTGCATGTAGGATTACCAAGCCAAACTGGTCGAAGTTGAGTCTAAAAATGCTTTAGTTATATAAGGGAATTGATTGTGGAAGGGAACGTAAGGCTCTTTTTACTCCTTTACCTTATGTCCTTCTGATCTGAGTCAACCTCTTCTTTTCTACGGGGATTAAGAACTAGGCCTTATCATCTGTCTATCAGGATGACGTGTTACTAATCCATAGACTTATAGAATTGATAGTTTCAAGCCTCAGTTCCGTTCCTACTACTTTTGTATGTTGATATGTCACATCCCTAGCTTCTGGTGCTGCCTAGTGTTTGCATCATGTTTAAATTTTTGAAACTTGAACTGAGGAAATTTGGAAGCCTCAAAAACTTAAATAAAAGAAGGACAAAACCCCTAAAATCTCATTTATTGTTCCAAAATGCTCTTCTTAGATGTTTAATATTTTTGGCAAGGGTTTTGATCCAAACCAAAAATAATGAACATTTTAAAAGGATTTATTTTTGGGACTTTGGATTTAAATCATTAGCTATTTGAATTTGAATTATATCCATATAATTAGAATATAATTTCAAATACCCCTGAAATATTTTTTGAGCTTTTGGAAAAGTCCATCTAGCAACATAAATTATTCAGAGGATATTTGGCACTGTTTTGGATTTGTTAAATTTGAAAAAACAGTGGCAAAGTATAAAAACAGAAACAGAAAAACAATAAAGAACAGAAACTCACCTGGCGCTCACCGAAGCCCACCTAGACGGCCCAACACTGCTGGCCCAGCCCATCTCCACTCCCCCCTGTCGTCTTCCTCACGCCAGTAGGCAGCGCGCGTGGCCGATGCACGCCGGCACGCGCTCGGCCACCTCCTGCCTCCCTGCTTGCCTCCGCTACTCCCTGGAGACGCCACGCGGCCCCCTCGACCCTCTCTCACTCTCCCGTGTCTCTCCCTCCGTCCCTATCCCCCTCTGCTCTCTCTCCCTCCCGCGACCGAACGGAGCCCGTCGCCGCCGACCAGCGCTCGCGCGGCCGCAACCATCCCGAAGCCTCTCCGACACGCCCTCGAGCTCCAACGGTCCTCCCTCGTCCTCCTCGCCGTCTCACGCGGCCAGAGGAGCCCCGGAGCGCCGCCCCCGATGTTTCCCCCTCCTCGGCCACCGGAGATCCGCCTCGCCGTCCCGCTCGCTCCGACGCTTCCCCGAGCCCACTGACCTTCTGCGCCGCCTCCCTGTGAGCTCCTCATCTCTCCTCTTTGCTCGCCCCCTCCGTTCTCGTCCCCTAGCTAGCTGCCCCGCCGAACCCGAGCTCCGGCCGCCGCCATGGACGGTGAGCTTCGTGCTCCCGAGCTCCTCCACCTGCGCTCGTTGCCTCCGAGTGTTCCTGGTGACCCCAGCAACCCGTAGAGCCCATCGGCCGCGCCCGTCGTGCCCCGTAACGCCTAAAGCTTGGATTCCCGAACTCCGGCGGCCGCCCGGCTCGCCGCCGCCGCTGCTACACACACCCCCAGCACACCACGCGGCCACCACTGGATGCGCCTCACTTCCAGCGTCCCGTAGCGGCAAACCACGAGCGAAACAATGCTCCGTAGCTCCGTCCCCGAGCATCTCCGGCGAGCCACCGCCGTGCTTTTGGTCGCCGGCATCGACCGCTGATGTGGCCGTGATTAGGGCCTAAACACACCGCTAACCAACCCCCTGGGCCACTGACGAATGGGCCCCGCGCCCTAATTATTCCTAGTTTAGTTCTGTTTAGATTAGTTATTAACCCAGCTGGTCCCACACGTCAGTTTGACTTGGTGACGTGGCCTTTAACCGGCCCCACACGTCAGTGACTCATGCCGGCGGTGAGTCACTGACCAGTGGACCCCCCTGGTCAGGTTTGACCCGAGGCTGCCCTATTGACTCTGCTGAGGTCAGCATGACGCCATGCTGACGCAATATTCCTTTTCTGGAATTTAGTTTATTTTATAAATAATCAGGAATTCCAGAAAATAGCTAAAACTTCAATAAATCATAGAAATTCAACCGTAACTCAGAATGAAATAATTTATATATGAAAAATGATCAAAAAAATCCAATCTATCCATCTGTATCATTTTCATGCATGTTAGAACAACTTATAGCTGCTGTTTAGGACAATTCAATTAAATGGCATTGAAATAATCACATGTGGAGTTTGAATTTGAACCTAGGGTTCAAACCAACTCCATTTAACTTGCTGCTAGTTGCATTAGCTCAAATCACATCATATTGCCATGTCACATTCATGCATCATATTGTGCATTGCATTGATTGTGTTTCTTCCTTGTTTGTCGGTATTTGTTCCCTCTTAGTAGACGTGTACCGGCAATGTGATCGATGACATCGATGAAGAGCTATATTATCTTCAGAAGTGCCAGGCAAGCAAAACCCCCTTGTTCATTCCGATAAAATCCCACTCTCTCGCTCCTGCTCTCTTTTACTGCATTAGGACAACAACGATTCATTTGTTACTTGTTGCGGTAGCTGAACCCCTTTATCCTTTGCATGACCTGTCATTGCCACAGTAAATAGATGAAACCCACTAGCATGAGTAGGAGTTGTTTGAGCACTGTTGTGCCTACTCATTCATGCTTGTTTGTCATGCCTGCTACTGCTTAGAGTTGAGCCAGGTCTGATTCATCGGGGATGAATCAGAGGTGTGTGAACATGTCCTACCATTGAGAGCTAAGTGTGTGAACACGATTTGGTAAAGGTAGCGGTGAGAGGCCATGTAGGAGTACATGGTGGGTTGTCTCATTGCAGCCGTCCTCAGGAACTGAGTTCTGTGTTTGTGATTCATGATCAGTTACTACCACACATTGGGCTCCAGGCGCTCCAAGCTCTCTCGACTTATTAATCAACTTGATCTCTGTCCAGGAGTTGCAACTAGTTTCTGGTGTTTGTAGGTAGTGTTAGTAGTCTACCAAGTGGCACCCGGTACAGGTGGGCTTGGGACAGACTAGGCACAGTGGCACGGTGTACCAAGTGGCACCCGGATGGTGGGCTTGGGAACCCTGCTCACATCGTTTGGGGCCGTGAGCGACACCCCGGCCGGATCTCCTTGCGGATGGAACCCGAATAGGCGATAAACCTGGACTAGAGACTTGTTCGGTTAGTCAGGTCGTGGACGACTCCCTCGCCCGGCTTCCGCTTGAAGGTTGCCGAGGTACATGACGTGTACAGGGCGATAAGTGGAGAAAGCGTGTGTGAAGAAGTACACCCCTACAGGGTTATCATTATCTATTCGAATAGCCGGATTCCTCGGATATGGAAACTTGGACCCCTTGCATAGTTCATAGACAAGTGAAAGTGGATACTCTAAAATACGCAAGATAAGCGTGAGTGCTATGGATGGCGTTCTCGTAGGGAGACGAGAGCGGATCCATAGTGGTGTATTGTTATGGTGAATATGTGGACTCGTGTGCGCCACCTCAAAAGAGTTACTTGCAGTCGTAGTCCAGGATAGCCACCGAGTCAAAGCTGGCTTGCTGCAGTTAAACTCCACCACCCCCTTTGTTGATAATGATGCATATGTAGTTAGATCTGATGTAAGTCTTGCTGGGTACATTTGTACTCACGTTTGCCTATTTTATGTTTTTGCAGAGAGACTTCAGTCTCACTAGTAGTTCCGCTTGGACTTCGACGTTTAGCTTGTTACCTCAGCTACGATCTTGTGCCCTCGGCAGGATCTAGTAGATAGTCAGGCTTCTCAGCCATTTTCATTTATAGATGTCCGTACTCAGACATCATAGCTTCCGCATGTGCTTTGACTTGTATGCTCTGAGTGTTGGGTCATGAGACCCATGTTTGTAATATATCGCTCCTCGGAGCCTATTGAATAAATACTTGAGTTGTAGAGTCATGTTGTGATGCCATGTTGTATTGCACATATCGAGCATATTGTGTGTATGTTATTGAAATGCTTGGTATGTGTGGGATCTGACTATCTAGTTGTTTATCCTTAGTAGCCTCTCTTACCGGGAAATGTCTCCGGGTGTTTCCACTGAGCCATGGTAGCTTGCTACTGCTCCAGAACACTTAGGCTGGCCGGCATGTGTCCTTCTTCGTTCTTGTGTCTGTCCCTTCGGGGAAATGTCACGCGATGAATACTGAAGTCCTGTTAGCCCGCTACAGCCCGGTTCACCGGAGTCCTGCTAGCCCAGTGCTAGAGCCTGGATTCACTCGCTGATGACCGACATGTTCGTTGCTGGGTCATGTATGCCTGTCCCTGTAAGTTAGTGCCACTTTGGGTTCACGACTAGCCATGTCAGCCCGGGTTCTTTGTCATATGGATGCTAGCGACACTATCATATACGTGAGCCAAAAGGCGCAAACGGTCCCGGGCCAGGTAAGGTGGCACCCGTGGGAATACCGTGCGTGAGGCCGCAAAGTGATATGATGTGTTACATGCTAGATCGGTGTGACTTAGGATCGGGGTCCTGACAGCTTTGGTATCAGAGCTAGACTGCCTGTAGGATTACCAAGCCAAACTGGTCGAAGTTGAGTCTAGAAATGCTTTAGTTATATGTAGGGGAATTGATTGTGGATGGAACGTAAGGCTCTTTTTACTCCTTATACCTTATGCCCTTCTGATCTGAGTCATCTTATCTTTCCTACGGGGTTAAGGAACTAGGCTTTCTCTTCTTTCTATCAGGATGACGTGTTACTTATCTGTAGACTTGTAGGATTGATGGTTCTAATCTCAGTCAGTTCCTACTACTTCCGTATGTTAATTGTTGATCTCCAAACCTTATTATTGTGCTTCTGAGTGGTTATGCCACCATTTTTTTGAATGTCTCAAATCTTTTCGAGCATTTACAGCCGTTATGCTGTCCGAGTCATCCCAGGTTTCTAAATAGTCTGAAGCAATTTGCAAATCCCTTCCTCCCATTTCGATGTTCCTTTGGGCCAGATTAACCACACTAATCGGTGAGTTGAGGTATTCTATTGCCTCGACATATATGTTGGAGTTACTATTATGACCCTAGGAGTTTTAGGGAGTCACCTTGTAAGCTAGCCATGATCTGTGTTTCCAGTGTGATGATTCTGGCCGTCATTATCGAAAGCATCCCATGATGCCATATATTAGTAGGCATTCTATTTCTGGGTTCTGAACCCGAGATTCACTCTACTTACTTCATGTTGATAGTGTTTGCTAGTTCCTTTAGGATATTAGTAACTTTGCGATAGTCCTCGAGGTCTGTGGTATTTTCTTCTTCCAAATACTATGAACCGCTTATGGAAGATGTTTATTGGATCAAAAGATCACAACCAGAGTGCTCTTGATGAGTTCTCCATTCCACGTTGTGAATCTGCATGTCCTTCCTTTTCAGCATGGGTTATCTGGAAGAAATATGCTGAATTTGTTCGGCATACTAATCCATGCATCCACAACTCAGAAAATTATATGTTCCTTGAGTTGTTCTCTTTAGTTGCATTCTGACCCTCGTCTATCAATTGATAGTCAAGAGTATGCGTGCAATCGTTCATCGATGTTTATTATTCTTGTGTTCCGTCAAGCCATTCTATTCCGGAATGACTAGGAGGAACAAACTCCAGTACCTCATCCATATTTAGGATTGGGTCAAAGTAGTTGTGTTCCGCAGATCAAGTTGCAATCCAGCTTCTGGTCTGTTCTACCTTGAGGTATTACCATCTTTATATCAGGAATATCATTGGAAATGCACACCCTCTTATGAATTCTTGTTGCAGTGATACTTCTTGCCATCATTATTCATTTCTCGGCTTCCGTGTTGTTGCAACCGGAATGCCGACGGGTGAACTATGATGTGTGAAATCAGTACCCCTAGCAACTAGTTGCTTGGTAGTAAATGGACAATATTCTCATTCTTAGCATGTTGGTTATTGAATCACCATTCTAAGATAGATTGTGCTACCTAGTCCTTATTTCCTGGTGCACTCTTTGATTGATGAGTTAGGATTTTGTCAAGTCCTCGCTCATTTGATCATATCATCTTGCCCTGAAAAGCAAGATTTCTCTCGAGCTTAGTAACATACCGGTGGTTCATGATTTTCCGAATATCTTCTCGGAAGTATTACCAGGTTGTCCCCTGACCGTTATGTTGAGCTCGTGATCAAGTTGGTTTCTTTTAAACCATTCTTCTCCAAGAATCTGTGTTGGATACCCTAAACTAGTTGGCTAAGCTAAACAACAATTTGGAGAGTTGGAAGATAAAAGCTTGTCCTACTTAGTTCATTTTACGGGATATCTTGTATGTGTGTTGAAGAAAGTTGATATATTCATCGATTGACCCTCGTGATCAGTTAATGGACCTATCATTTTATCCAACCTTTGATTTGAGTATGGGTTATCATCAAATCAGACCAGAACCAACGATATTCGTAATGTTGTCTTACTCTTGGTTGATCCCTCGAGCATACACCATTATATCTTTTGGGTCTGACCAATGCTATCACTTGTTCACATAATTATGGAACTCCGTCTTCATGGAAACCTGGATGAATTGTTGTTGAGCCCATCGACAACATCCTTATCTTCTCCATGATTCTGTTGGACATTAAGCTAGTGTTGGAAACTTTGTAAACAATGCCTTCGAGTTCCGTCTCTGAGGCATATGTTTGGATGAAAGAAGTGACTTCCTTTGATTCACGTGCATTTGATGTAAGTTGCCGCCGTGAATTCGAGAAAGCATGTTTTTACCTCCTCTGGAACCATCCCAAGTCAGTTATGCACGTGCGAAGTATTCTGTGGTTTGATAGACTAATCATCTTCATTCCATATGTGTATCCTAGCACACCAAGCCACTGACAGATTTGTTCAAGGAGAAGGAGTATCTTCATAACAGCTAATCCGGACTTATGAAAGAACTTCGATATCCTCGCTGATGGTTCCCAACCAGAACTCGGTAGTGTTTTATTGTAAGACTACCATGTGGGCATGCTTGTCTGGGACAACGTGTTCACATGTTTGCAGCAGAACCAGCTCATGTTTTGGAGCTTGCTATCGTAGTTCATTTCCCGAGAATCTCGCAACGTCATCTCGTCGATTTGTGTTGCAAACTTTCATTTTTCTTCCTAGACTCGATGAGTCTGGAATATTCTGATACCAACCAGTTCTGAATCTCAGGCGGATATGATGGTTGGAACATTTCCCAAGGAATATAATATTGGTCCCTTGATAACCAGTAAAGTGGATGTCGTGGCCAACACATCCAGCCGGAAGACCTATAATTGTAGTATCTTGTTTGAAGGAGTTGGCCACCTCCCCATAAGGATTTCGCAGGATTTACCTCTGTAGTTATTCCTTATGGATTCTTGTGCTCCCGAAGTCTGACCTTTTACTTGATGTTCTAGATATCAAACCATAATTATCTATGGATTACGCTAGCACATCAAGGAGAACATTAGAAGCAGAGTGCTAAATGTCTCTCGGTCGATCATCCAGATTTTGTTTCCCTGGCCTCGCTAAGGTGAAATCTGAGAAGGTGTTATCTTCCTTTGCATCTGCATCTTCCACCGGTATTCATCATGGTAGTAAGTTGTGTTGCCAGTATCCTTGACACGGATATTGGTAAAACCTTGATAAATAGGGAAATGCTCAAGTTCTTGAGAGCACGCACAAGTGCTAGGTGTTATCATCGGCACTAACTGGATTGCTCTCAGTTTCCTCGATTATGCTATAACTTTTCAAACAGTGGATTCACTCTCTACTGTTGAGCTTCTCCCCAATTACTAAAATCATCTCTTGTGTTGTTTTCAACAAGGTAATCCACATCATCCATTCTAGTCTGGGTATGTCATTCCTTTGCACCCCTCCAAACGATCGCTCGAGAATTGCCTTAGGCTGGTATAAAGAGTTTCAATGATCTTTGAATCAAAGGTAATTCTTTTTGCCACTTAAGGGGATATTTATACAAGTCACCTTCCCTAAAGTGTCTCGTTGTGGTATCATGGCAACTCAACTCCTCGCTACGTTGACAACTGTTCACCACCCTATTAAATGTGGAATTGTTGTCTACCTAGTGAACCTTTGACATCTGTTCCACTCCATTCCTATGGATGTGTGCTTCGTCTCTCAGCTCGAGAGCTGTTGCTATGTCTCATTCCAAGAGTTAATCCTGAGTTGCTCGACCTTCGAGAAGATTGATCCTTCTAGAGTTTTCCTTTCCTCTTCTTGTCATGATTAGCTAGAGTTCTCAGAGGAAGACGTCGAGACAATGATGGTGATCAAATCAACGTTCTTTTGAAGTGCAACCTGGATCGTGAAGATTGTGTTAGTTGGTGTTTTCCCTTCGTCTTACCCTACGCTTGAATCTCGGGACGAGATTCTTGTTTAGTGGGGGCGAGTTGTCACATCCCTAGCTTCTGGTGCTGCCTAGTGTTTGCATCATGTTTAAATTTTTGAAACTTGAACTGAGGAAATTTGGAAGCCTCAAAAACTTAAATAAAAGAAGGGCAAAAACCCTAAAATCTCATTCATTGTTCCAAAATGCTCTTCTTAGATGTTTAATATTTTTGGCAAGGGTTTTGATCCAAACCAAAAATAATGAACATTTTAAAAGGATTTATTTTTGGGACTTTGAATTTAAATCATTAGCTATTTGAATTTGAATTATATCCATATAATTAGAATATAAATTCAAATACCCCTGAAATATTTTATGAGCTTTTGGAAAAGTCCATCTAGCAACATAAATTATTCAGAGGATATTTGGCACTGTTTTGGATTTGTTAAATTTGAAAAAACAATGGCAAAGTATAAAAACAGAAACAGAAAAACAATAAAGAACAGAAACTCACCTGGCGCTCACCGAAGCCCACCTGGACGGCCCAACACTGTTGGCCCAGCCCATCTCCACTCCCCCCTGTCGTCTTCCTCGCGCCAGTAGGCAGCGCGCGTGGCCGACGCACGCCGGCACGCGCTCGGCCACCTCCTGCCTCCCTGCTTGCCTCCGCTACTCCCTGGAGACGCCACGCGGCCCCCTCGACCCTCTCTCACTCTCTCGTGTCTCTCCCTCCGTCCCTATCCCCCTCTGCTGTCTCTCCCTCCCGCGACCGAACGGAGCCCGTCGCCGCCGACCAGCGCTCGCGCGGCCGCAGCCATCCCGAAGCCTCTCCGACACGCCCTCGAGCTCCGCCGGTCCTCCCTCGTCCTCCTCGTCGTCTCATGCGACCAGAGGAGCCCCGGAGCGCCGCCCCCGACGTTTCCCCCTCCTCGGCCGCCGGAGATCCGCCTCGCCGTCCTGCTCGCTCCGACGCTTCCCCGAGCCCACTGACCTTCTGCGCCGCCTCCCTGTGAGCTCCTCATCTCTCCTCTTTGCTCGCCCCCTCCGTTCTCGTCCCCTAGCTAGCTGCCCCGCCGAACCCGAGCTCCGGCCGCCGCCATGGACGGTGAGCTTCGTGCTCCCGAGCTCCTCCACCTGCGCTCGTTGCCTCCGAGTGTTCCTGGTGACCCCAGCAACCCGTAGAGCCCATCGGCCGCGCCCTTCGTGCCCCGTAACGCCTAAAGCTTGGATTCCCGAACTCCGGCGGCCGCCCGGCTCGCCGCCGCCGCTGCTACACACACCCCCAACACACCACGCGGCCACCACTAGATGCGCCTCACTTCCAGCGTCCCGTAGCGGCAAACCACGAGCGAAACAATGCTCCGTAGCTCCGTCCCCGAGCATCTCCGGCGAGCCACCGCCGTGCTTTTGGTCGCCGGCGTCGACCGCTGACGTGGCCGTGATTAGGGCCTAAACACACCGCTAACCAACCCCCTGGGCCACTGACCAATGGGCCCCGCGCCCTAATTATTCCCAGTTTAGTTCTGTTTAGATTAGTTATTGACCCAGCTGGTCCCACACGTCAGTTTGACTTGCTCACGTGGCCTTTGACCGGCCCCACACGTTAGTGACTCATGCCAGCGGTGAGTCACTGACCAGTGGACCCCCCTGGTCATGTTTGACCCGAGGCTGCCCTGTTGACTCTGCTGAGGTCAGCATGACGCCATGCTGACGCAATATTCCTTTTCTGGAATTTAGTTTATTTTATAAATAATCAGGAATTCCAGAAAATAGCTAAAACTTCAATAAATCATAGAAATTCAACCGTAACTCAGAATGAAATAATTTATATATGAAAAATGATCAGAAAAATCCAATCTATCCATCTGTACCATTTTCATGCATGTTAGAACAACTTATAGCTGCTGTTTAGGACAACTCAATTAAATGGCATTTAAATAATCACATGTGGAGTTTGAATTTGAACCTAGGGTTCAAACCAACTCCATTTAACTTGCTGCTAGTTGCATTAGCTCAAATCACATCATATTGCCATGTCACATTCATGCATCATATTGTGCATTGCATTGATTGTGTTTCTTCCTTGTTTGTCGGTATTTGTTCCCTCTCAGTAGACGTGTACCGGCAATGTGATCGATGACACCGATGAAGAGCTATATTATCTTCAGAAGTGCCAGGCAAGCAAAACCCCCTTGTTCATTCCGATAAAATCCCACTCTCTCGCTCCTGCTCTCTTTTACTGCATTAGGACAACAACGATTCATCTGTTACTTGTTGCGGTAGCTGAACCCCTTTATCCTTTGCATGACCTGTCATTGCCACAGTAAATAGATGAAACCCACTAGCATGAGTAGGAGTTGTTTGAGCCCTGTTGTGCCTACTCATTCATGCTTGTTTGTCATGCCTGCTACTGCTTAGAGTTGAGCCAGGTCTGATTCATCGGGGATGAATCAGAGGTGTGTGAACATGTCCTACCGTTGAGAGCTAAGTGTGTGAACACGATTTGGTAAAGGTAGCGGTGAGAGGCCATGTAGGAGTACATGGTGGGTTGTCTCATTGCAGACGTCCTCAGGAACTGAGTTCTGTGTTTGTGATCCATGATCAGTTACTACCACACATTGGGCTCCGGGCGCTCCAAGCTCTCTCGACTTATTAATCAACTTGATCTCTGTCCAGGAGTTGCAACTAGTTTCTGGTGTTTGTAGGTAGTGTTAGTAGTCTACCAAGTGGCACCCGGTACAGGTGGGCTTGGGACAGACTAGGCACAGTGGCACGGTGTACCAAGTGGCACCCGGATGGTGGGCTTGGGAACCCTGCTCACATCATTTGGGGCCGTGAGCGACACCCCGACAGGATCTCCTTGCGGATGGAACCCGAATAGGCGATAAACCTGGACTAGAGACTTGTTTGGTTAGTCAGCTCGTGGCCGACTCCCTCGCCCGGCTTCCGCTTGAAGGTTGCCGAGGTACATGACGTGTACAGGGCGATAAGTGGCGAAAGCGTGTGTGAAGAAGTACACCCCTGCAGGGTTATCATTATCTATTCGAATAGCCGGATTCCTCGGATATGGAAACTTGGACCCCTTGCATAGTTCATAGACAAGTGAAAGTGGATACTCTAAAATACGCAAGATAAGTGTGAGTGCTATGGATGGCGTTCTCGTAGGGAGACGAGAGAGGATCCATAGTGGTGTATTGTTATGGTGAATATGTGGACTCGTGTGCGCCACCTCAAAAGAGTTACTTGCAGTCGTAGTCCAGGATAGCCACCGAGTCAAAGCTGGCTTGCTGCAGTTAAACTCCACCACCCCCTTTGTTGATAATGATGCATATGTAGTTAGGTCTGATGTAAGTCTTGCTGGGTACATTTGTACTCACGTTTGCCTATTTTATGTTTTTGCAGAGAGACTTCAGTCTCACTAGTAGTTCCGCTTGGACTTCGATGTTTAGCTTGTTACCTCAGCTACGATCTTGTGCCCTCGGCAGGATCTGGTAGATAGTCAGGCTTCTCAGCCATTTTCATTTATAGATGTCCGTACTCAAACATCATAGCTTCCGCATGTGCTTTGACTTGTATGCTCTGAGTGTTGGGTCATGAGACCCATGTTTGTAATATCTCGCTCCTCGGAGCCTATTGAATAAATACTTGAGTTGTAGAGTCATGTTGTGATGCCATGTTGTATTGCACATATCGAGCATATTGTGTGTATGTTATTGAAATGCTTGGTATGTGTGGGATCTGACTATCTAGTTGTTTATCCTTAGTAGCCTCTCTTACCGGGAAATATCTCCTGGTGTTTCCACTGAGCCATGGTAGCTTGCTACTGCTCCGGAACACTTAGGCTGGCCGGCATGTGTCCTTCTTCGTTCCTGTGTCTGTCCCTTCGGGGAAATGTCATGCGATGAATACCGGAGTCCTGTTAGCCCGCTACAGCCCGGTTTACTGGAGTCCTGCTAGCCCAGTGCTACAGCTTGGATTCACTCGCTGATGACCAACATGTTCGTTGCTGGGTCATGTATGCATGTCCCTATAAGTTAGTGCCACTTTGGGTTCACGACTAGCCATGTCAGCCCGGGTTCTTTGTCATATGGATGCTAGCGACACTATCATATACGTGAGCCAAAAGGCGCAAACGGTCCCAGGCCAAGTAAGGTGGCACCCGTGGGAATACAGTGCGTGAGGCCGCAAAGTGATATGATGTGTTACATGCTAGATCGGTGTGACTTAGGATCAGGGTCCTGACATGATAGTTGATCTCGGAACCTTGATATTGTGATGTTGAGTGGTTATGCCACAATTTTTGCAGGATGTCTCAAATCTTTTTGAGCATTTATAGCCATTATGCTCTCCGAGTAATCCTAGGTTTCTAAACAATGTGATGCATTTGTAAATTCTTTCTTCCCGTTATTTATGTTCATTTGGTCAGAATAAGCACACTAACCGGTGCATTGGGGTACTATATTGACTCGGTTTATAGGTTGGAGCTATTATTAGCACCCTAGGTGTTTTAGCGAGTCAACTAGTGATCTAGCCATGTTTTGTATCCTTAGTGTGTGATTCTGGCCATTATTCTCGAAAGCATCCTGTGATGCCACGTAGTAGTAGGTATTCTATTCATGGGTTCTTGAACCCGAGATTCACCCTACTTACCTCATGTCGATAGTGTTTGCTCATTCCTTTAGGATATTAGTAACCTTTGTGATAGTCCTCGAGGTTCGTGGTACATCCTTCTTCCAATTACCATGAACCATTCTTGGCAGGAGTTCTTTTAAACCAAAAGTTCATGACGAGAGTGCTCTTGATGAGTTCTCCATTCTATATTGTGAATCTGCTAGTTCTACCCCTTTCCGCATGGGTTATCCAGAAGAAATGTTGAGCTTTGCTCGACATACTAATCTATGCATCTACAACTCTGAAAGATATATGTTCCTTTGAGTTGTCCCTCTTTAGCTGTTATCTGAGAATTGATAGTCAGGAGTAATTGTGCATTCGTGTTTACCAATGCTTATTATTCTTGTGGTCCGCCAAGCCATTCTACTCCAGAATGACTAGGAGAAACAAGCTCCAGTACCTCATCCATTTCTAGGATTGGGTCAAAGCAGTTGTACGCAGATCAAATGCAATCAAGTTTTTGATTCTGTTCTACCCTGAAGTATTACCCACTTTGTGTCAAGAATATCGTGAGAATTGCACCATCTCTTATGAATTCTTGATGCAGTGATATTTCGCACCATCATCATTCATTTCTCGGTCCTCGTGTTGTTGTAACCAGAATGCCGACAAGTGATTGAGATCTGTGAAATAATACTCCTAGCAACTAGTTGCTTGGTAGCAAATGGACAATATTCTCATTCTTAGCATGTTGGTTATTGAATCATCATCTCTAAGATAGATTGTGCTACCTAGTCCTTATTTCTGGAGCACTCTTCGATCAAGGAGTCAGGATTGTGCCAATCCTTGCTTATTTGATCATATCGTCTTGCCTGAGAAGCAAGATTGTTCTCGAGCTTAGTAACATATCGGTGGTTCGTGATTTTCTGATTATCTTCTGAGAAGTATCACCAGGTTGTCCCCTGACTATTATGTTGAGCTCATGATCAAGTAGGTTTCTTGTAAATCACCCCTTCTCCAAGAATCTGTGTTCGATACCCTGAACCGGTTGGTTAAGCTAAACAAAGACTTGGAGAGTTGGAAGATGAAAGCTTGTCCGACTTAGTTCATCTCCAAGGGATATCCTTTGTGTGTGTGTGTGTTGAAGAAAGATGATATCTTCGTTGATTGATCCTTGTGATCAGTTGTCGGTGCTATTGTCTTATCCAATCCTTGAATTGAGTATGGGCTATCGTCAAATCAAGCCAGAGCCAATGATGTTCATAATGTTGGCTTACTCGTGGTTGATCCCTTGAGCATACACCATTACATCTTTGGTCTGACCAATACTATCACATTGTTCACATAATGGTGGAAGTCTAGTGATATGGAAATTCCGATGAGTTGCTGTTGAGCCCATCGGCAGCATTTTGTCTCCTCCATGATTTGTGTTGAACATTCAACTAGTGTTGGAAACTTGTGTAAGCATTTTCTTCATGCCCCGTTCATGAAGTATATGTTTGGATGAAAGAAGTGACTTCCTTTGATTCACATGCATTTGATGTAAGTTGCCACCGTGAATTCGAGAAAGTTTGTTTTGCTTTCTCTGGAATCATCCCATGTCAGTCATGCATGTGCGAAGTATTCTATGGTCTGATAGACTGATCGTCTTCATTTTATACGTATCCCTAGCACACCAAGCCACTGATTGATTTGTTCAAGGAGAAGAAGTCTCTTCTTAAGAGCAAGACTTATGCAAGGACTTCGATATCCTTGATGATGGCTCCCCACCTGGACTCAGTAGTGTTTTATTATAAGACTACTACGTGGTCATGTTTTTATGGGACAGCATGTTCACATGTTGTAGTAGAGCCAGCTCATGTTTTGTAGCTTGCTATCATAGTTCATCTCCCGAGAATTTCGCAATGTCATCTCGTCAATTTGTGTTGCAAACTTTCATTTTTCTTTCTAGACTCGATGAGTCTGGAATATCCTGACACCAACCAGATCTGAATCTCAGGCAGATGTGATGGTTGGGATGTTTTCCCAAGAGCTATAATATTTGTCTCTCGGTAACCGATAAAGTGGATGACGTGGCAAACACACCCAACCGAAAGACCTATTATTGTAGTATCTTGTTTGAAGGAGTTGGTCACCTCCCCATAAGGATCTCGTAGAATTTATTCTAATAGTAGTTCCATATGGATTTTTGAGTTCCTGAAGTCCGACCTTTTACTTGATGTCCTAGATACCAAACCATATCAATAAATGGGTTATGCTAGCACATCAAGGAGAACATTAGAAGAAAAGTGCTAAATGTCCCTCGGTCGATCATTCCGATTTGATCCCTTGGCCTCGCTAAGGAGAAATCTAAGAAGGTGTTATCTCCCTTTACATCTGCATCGTCGATCACTATTCATCATGGTAGTACGTTGTGTTGCCAGGATCCTTGACACGGACATTGGTAAAACTTGATGAATATGGAAATGCTCAAGTTCTTGAGAGCACGCGCAAGCACTAGGATTATTGTCGGCATTAATTGGGATCTCCTCTCAATTTCTTCGATTAGGCCATAACCTTTCTAACAGTGGAATTACTCTCTGCTATTGAGTTTCTCCCTAGTTACTAGAATCATTCCCAGCATTTGCATTTTGTTCCTAGTTTGCACCCCATTGTGCCAATTTCCTATGGGTTGTCCTTCTCAGCAGTTGCAGTCAAGGATCACCTTCAAAAATGGACTTACCATGGGTCCCATACATTTCCGGTGATAAGAAAAAGTCATCCATTGCATTGTCTTCAACAAGGTAGTCCACATCATCCATCCTAGTTCGAGTATGCCATTTCTTTGAGCTCTTTCGAACGATCAAATGTAAATTACCTTAAGCTGGTATGAAGAGTTTCAATGATCTATGGATCAAAAGTAATTCTTTTTGCCACTTAAGGGAATAGCTCTACGAGTCACCTTCACTAAGGTGCCTCGTTATGGTATTATGGGTAACATAACTCCTCGCTACTTTGAAACCCCCTCACCATCTATTTAGGCGTGGAATTGTTGCCCACCAAATCAAACCCTGTCGTTGTTCTTCCATCCCTCTCGATGTGTTTTGTGTCTCAACTCGAGATGTTTCAACATCTCATTCCGCGAGTTGATATTGTATAGCTTGATCTTCGAGAAGATCAATCCTAGTTGAGTTTCTTTCCGTCATCATCGCGTGGATGAAGATCTCAAAAGCGAGGATGTCAGAGTCAACATATGCAATGAACAACCCTATGTGGTGCAACCTGGATCGTGAAGATTGTGTTGGTCTTGTGCCCCCTCTGTCTTCTTACCTCACGTCTTGAATCTCGGGACAAGATTCTTGTTTAGTGGGGGTGAGTTGTCACAGCCCTAGCTTAGCCTCTGCTTGTCCTTGCATATTCATCTTGTCATCATGTTAAATTTTCTCAGAAATTTGAATTGGGGATGACCAAGCCCTAGCACTAAGTCAATTCAACTACGTTCAAGTTTAAATCTTTTCAATGAACCCAGAATGACCTTTAGAAAAGTTCATGATTTTTGATAAAGGTGAAAACCTCTGCCAAAAATGATGCCAATATTTTTTAGGCCATTCTAGATTTTTGAATAACCCATATTGTATTTGAATTGGGGCATTTAAATACTATTAATATTTTTTAAATGCTCCAACAATTCTAAAAATAGTTAAGGGCCTCTGTAATAATTAATTTAATGCCCACAATTATTTTCAGGATTTATTAAAATGATTTGGGTTATAAGCTAAATCAAAACAAAATAAGAAAAAATAGAAAAGCAAAATAAATTAGTAAAGAGAGAGAGAGAGAGAGAGAGCAGGCTTACCTGGCTTACCTGTAGCAGCCCACCTAGTGGCCCAGTTGGTGGCCCAGCCCACTGGCTGAAGCGGTCGTCTTCAACCTCTGCCAGTAGCCAGAGGCGTGTCGACGCGCGCGCCCCAGGCCTCCACCTCCTACTTCCTCCTCCCCGCCCTTGTTCGAGCGCCTGGAGACACCACGACACGCCCCTGGACCTCTCTCACTCTCCCCCTACTTCCCCCCTCCTCTGGTCCATCTCCACCTCGCACCTGAGCGCAGCACAGCACACTGCCGACCACCACCGCAGCCACCGAGCATGCCTCGCCTCACCATCTGGTCCCCTAGCTCTGCCCCGATGCCATGGAGCCGCACGACAAAGCACGCGACCGCAGGAGGCCTGCAATGTCGTCATCACCGCTTTCTTCAACCTCGATTGCCGTCGTTCTTCGTCGTCGATCCGTCGCCATCAAGTCACCCCCGAGTCCGACGACCAGCTCCTGTGACTCCAAGTGAGCACCTGCTCCATATCCCTCTCCTTCCCAAATCGATTTCAAGCTCTAACTAGCCCCTTCACCGAGCCCGAGAACTCATCACCGCCGGCCATGGCGCCGCCGCGGCCACAGCTGCCACCGCTCGTGTCCGAGCCCATCAGCACACTCAGCACACTCCCAGAAGCCGAGCACACCCACCAGTTCCTCCTCCCGTATGCTGTAGCGCCGAACCCGACTGCTCTCGTGCTTCGGCCGCCGCCAATCCTCGACGCTGTTATAGTTCCCGGCCACACCAGCCCCAACTAGTGGCACCACTAGATGCGGCGCAGTGCCAGGATTCGATCAAGCCTAGCCGCGCGTTGAACCTTCGCCGGACGGTGATTTCTGAAGATCTCCGCCGTGGATTGTGTCGCCGGCGGCTAAACTCTGGCAGGTTGACCCCTTTGACTGGCGGGGTTTGACCCCGTCTGACCAGGGGTTTGAACCCTTTCTCTCTCACTGGCATGCAGGCCCCTCCTGGCTAACTAAATTAGTTAGTGATAATCCTATTTAGGTTAGTTAGGTTAGCCGCTGACATGTGGGCCCCAGGCCCTGTTAATTAGCTAAGTGTTAAAATAACTTAACTATAAACCTGCAGTCACTGATGTGTGGGTCCAGGGACTAATTAGCCTATATTGACTGTTAGTTAGTGCTAATTAACTCTGTTAGTTGACTGGGTCACTGACCAATGGACCCCACTGGTCAGGTTTGACCTGGACTGACCCAGTTGACCAGCTGACGTCGCAGTGACGTAGTGCTGACGCAATAATACATTTTCTGGATTAAAATAAACTAGGAAATTCCAGAAAATAGTATAAACTTCTAAAAATCATAGAAAATTAACCGTAACTCCAAATGAAACAAATTATATATGAAAAATGATTAGAAAAATCCAAAGAATCTGTTTATGGCATTTTTATGCATGTTAGAGCAACTTATATCCTTTGTTCAGGACAATTCAATTAAATGTCATTTAAGAAAGCACATATGGAGTTTGAATTTGAACCTAGTGTTCAAACCAACTCCATTTAACTTGTTGCGAGTTGGATTAGGGCAATCAATAGCATATTGCCATGTCACATTCATGCATCATATTGTTGCATTGCATTGATTGTGTCCTTCTATGTTTGCACGTAACCGTCCCCTCTTAGTCGACGATGTTTCCGACGACGTGATCGATGACACCGATGAAGAACTATATAATCTTCAGAAGTGCCAGGCAAGCAAAACCCCCTTGTTCATTCCGATACAATCCCACTCTCTCGCTCCTGCTCTCTTTTACTGCATTAGGACAACAACGATTCATCTGTTACTTATTGCGGTAGTTGAACCCCTTATCCTCTGCATGACCTGTCATTGCCATAGTAAATAGATGAAACCCACTAGCATGAGTAGGAGTTGTTTGAGCCCTGATGTGTCTACTCATTCATGCTTGTTTGTCATGCCTGCTATTGCTTAGATTTGTGTCAGGTCTGATTCATCGGGGATGAATTGGAAAGTTGTGAACAAGTCCTACTGTGTGTGAGCTAGGTGTGTTGAACATGATTTGGTAAAGGTATCGATGAGAGGCCATGTAGGAGTACATGGTGGGTTGTTACATTGGAACCGTCCTTAAGCACCGAGATCTGTATGTGTGATTTAAGAATCAATTACTACCATGCATTGGGATCCTTAATTGACCCTCTCGGCTTCTTAACCACCCTAGTCCTCTATCTAGGAGTTGCAACTAGTTTTTGGTGTTTATAGGTTATGTGTTGGCGGCCGTGCGTAGCGCTGACCCTAGGGGTGGGCTATGATGCGGTAGATACACCATGGCCGGGTATACCGGACGCCCTTTGGTGTCTCGGAACCTTGTACACATCATTCGGGGCCGTATGTGGAAACCTCGGCCGGACTCCCTGCGGATGGAACCTGGATAGGCGATAAACCTGGACTAGAGACTTAAGTGTTAGGTAGGTCGTGGCCGACACCCTCGTTGGGCTTCCGCTTGAAGGTTGCCGAGTACATGTCGTGTAAACGACGGTAAGTGGTGAGAGCGTGTATGAAGAAGTACACCCCTGCAGGGTTAACATCATCTATTCGAATAGCCACGTCCGCGGTAAAGGACTGCTTGGTTGCCTATACAGTTCATAGATAACTTGAAGCGGATACTCTAAAACTTGCAAGATAAGCGTGAGTGCTATGGATGGCCTTCTCGTAGGGAGACGGGAGCGGGTCAATAATGGTGTATTGATATGGTGAATATGTGGACTCGTTTGCGCCACCTCAAAAGAGTTTCTTGCAGTCGTAGTTTAGGTTAGCCACTGAGTCAAAGTTAGCTTGCTGCAGTTAAATTCCACTACCCCTTTGTTGATACCGATGCATATCTAGTTAGTTCTGATGTTAGTCTTGGTGGGTACATTTGTACTCACGTTTGCTTAATTTATGTTTTGCAGAGAGACTTCAGTCTCGCTAGTGGTTCCACGTGGACTTTGAAGTTTAGCTTGATACCTCAGCTACGATCTTGTGCCCTCGGCAGGATCTGGTAGATAGTCAGGCTTCTCAGCCTTATTCATTTGTAGATGTCTGTACCCAGACATGTTAAGCTTCGGCATGTGCCTTGATTGTATGCTCTGAATGATGGGTCATGAGACCCATGTTTGTAATATCTCGCTCCTCGGAGCCTAATGAATAAATACTTTGAGTCATAGAGTCTTGTTGTGATGCCATGTTGTATTTACACATATCGAGCATATTGTGTGTATGATTGAAATGCTTGGTATGTGTTGGATCCGACAACCTAGTTGTTTATCCTTGGTAGCCATGAGCCATAGTAGTCTGCTACAGCCCGGTTCACCGGAGTCCTGCTAGCCCAGCACTACTGCTCCGGAACACTTGACTGGCCGGCATGTGATTCACTACGTTCCTGTGTCTATCCCTTTGGGGAAATGTCACGCGGTGACATCCGGAGTCCTGCCTAGCCTGCTACAGCACGGTTCACCGGAGTCCTGTTAGCCCAGTGCTACAGGCCGGACTTGCACACTGCTGACCGACATGCTCGATGTTGTTTCATGTATGCCTGTCCCCGTAAGTTAGTGCCACTTTGGGTTCACGACTAGTTATGTCGGCCCAGGTTCTTTGTCATATGGATGCTAGCGACACTATCATATACGTGAGCCAAAAGGCGCAAACGGTCCCGGGCCAGGTAAGGTGGCACCCGTGGGAATACCGTGCGTGAGGCCGCAAAGTGATATGAGGTGTTACATGCTAGATCAGTGTGACATAGGATCGGGGTCCTGACAATTTTTCCTGCAGTGTATTATTTGCTCTGCCAGAACACATGTACTCAAGATGCTCAGCCTTGCCATAACTGAATACACTAGTTTAATGGTCACAGTGAAGACAAGCCATGGATATAAGTTCCGAGTTGGGTTCATGAACCAAGAAGATCGCTGCTTTTTTTATGGCCGAACTTGGATAAACTTCCTCAAGTGTTACGGACTAAAAGTTGGTGCATGAATGTTGATGGAAATAGCAGAACCTGGTCTCATCTTCACAACAATCTTCCACCTCGACGCCATTCCAATTGTTCATCCATGTTAGTTTTTGTATCTGGTTCTTGCTTGTTGCCTCGATTACTTCTTAATCCACCTATTCTGTCTAACTAATCACAATTTAACTTTAGAAGTAGCAATGAATCTCTCACGAAGATGCTACTTCTAACTAATATTTTCTTATACTTGGTGGCACGTGTAGGTTTTTTAGAGTAAAGCAGTCTGCTTGTTTGTTACTCTATAATAACTGGGCTGTTACTAATGGCACTGAAGTTGACTAGATCGACATCCACAAGTTCCTACACTTTATTGATCGTCTTGAGGTCCTTGTGGGGCGTTTCAATGGTGGAAGGCCACGTGGAATATGTGTGCCACTGCTGCACTCGTTGAACAGGTCCAACTGTGTCAAGAAACTTATGGTATGAGTTGTTTTCTATTATATATGTTGTTCATAAACTATTGCTTATACACAGTTTTACAGCTGTGATCCTCTTGAAACAGGAACTGCCGAGTTCTATTGTTCCTATACAGATGCCTGACCATGGTCGGGTCAGACTTGCGCTTGGTCACAACATGATGTTTATGTCGACCTACTCAATTCATGGGTGGTCTCAAATAATGAAGGCACGTCCATCTTGGAGAATAGGACAGAAGATTATGTTCATGCTTTTCCATGGCTCTAAAGCGAATATCCTGTTTATTGACCACGTTGCGAGATGAAGCCGCCTTAAGAAGGTTGTGGATGCATGGGGTGGCGCATGGGCCTTGTCCTGGGGCTTGGCGGCCTCACCCTTGGTTAACTGTAGGCGAAGTAGCACTGTTCGAGGCGTGCTTTGTACGGTTGAACATGTATAAGTACTCATACTGCTTTCAGCTTTGGTTGTTAAGTGCCCCTACTGGTTTCAGTTAAGGATGTTAAGTACTACAGTCTGTCGTGTTTCTTCAATCCTGTCTTCCCCCAGCCTCCATAACCAAACCAGTGCCGGCGGGGCCGCCTGCTTCCGCCTCCCACGGCTGGCTGCGCCTCAGCGCATGCATCGTCGCCCCACTGTCTCCTAAATCGTTAACGCCGACGTCCTCCGCGCGCTTTGGTGCGCTCGCCGCGGCGCCGCCCTCTCGCGTTGTCAACATGGTCAACAAACAACAGGAATCAGCAGAAGTACGTGGTGAGGATGACAGTAGGGGCCCTCCACGTCAGCGTATGGAAAAATAAAATGCTTCCTCCTAGCGTTTTCCTCACAACTGGGACCCATGACATTGGGAGCGTATATAGTCAATAGACAAGAGAACAGCACAAGATCGAATGACACCTGGGACGTAGCTACTCGAGCAGTATTTTTTTGTTTGGTATTGTTGAGACAGAGCAGGGTTTGAACTGGGTTGTGGCCTGTCTAGCCCAGGCTTATATTTTATGTTCACCATGTAACCAGCCCATCTATTTTTTCTTTGTCAAAATGAGCCCAGTTTATTTTTTCTGAAGAATACCCAATCCAGGCCTACTTATTTTTCTACGCCCTGATGGGCTGCAACTCTTTCAAGACGCCTACAAATCTTGAAAGTAATATGAAATGGGTTGTAAATATAAAAACAGATGACATATTGGCAATTACTTTATAATTTCTGAATTTTATTACATTTTCACATACCTATTTCACTGGGCATTAACCTAATTTAAATATATCTTCAAAGTACTTTAAATCTGGCTGGACATTCCGGTATTAAAAATAGTTTGGAACCCACGGAAATATGTGAAATTGGCCCTGGCCAACCAAAAAAACGACTGCAATAAATTGCATAAGAAGATGCCATGAGCTATATACAAATTATTAAACAAAAGAGGCAGTGGTCTGACTTGTGGGCCTGTTTAGTTGACGCGTATGCAAAAACTTTTTAGTTATTATATACTTCAACAAACCATTCTAGCAGACGTAACTGTTGGATGTCAATCCAACGGCCGTCGTGTTTCTTCAATCTCTGATCTTCTTGCTCCAGCTGCCAAAGCAGCGCCGGCGGGACCGCCTACTCCCGCCTCCCGTGGCCGGCTGTGCTGCCGTGCAGGCCTCAGCGCCCCCTACTACTCCCACCGCTGGCCAGGGCATCCCTCTACTCACCCACACCCCCTATTATTCTGCAGCGACGGCAGCCTCACACCGCAGCCAAACTGGAGAATGCTCGTACTCCTCTCCGCGTGGGCATCCACTGCCACGTCTTCCCCGGCTCCGCGTCGACCCCTTCCTATGCCTCGCTGTCGTCCACCGCCATGGGGCTCTCGGCGCGGCGTGGTCAATCTGGTCAACGACCGACTTCCATCGAAACAGTACTGTACGTGGAGAGGCTGACAGCTGGGTCCACGGCAGCCGCAAGGAAGTGCCTCCTTATTATGCGCAAAATAATTATTCCTCCACCTGACAGCGGGGACCCACCGGACGGGTCACCAGTATTTTGCAAAAAAATCGTTTCCCCACTGACTGCTGGGACCCACCGGATGGGCCACCGTATTTCGCAAAAAAAACGTTCCCCCCGATGTCAGCTTGGACCCACCGGAAGTGCCTCCTTATTACGCACAAAAAAATGAATACTCCCCCGCCTAGCTGGGACCCACCTTTGTGGGAGGCTGACTTGTGGGCCTACTAAGTTGACGGGGACGAAGGGCTTTGTCAACTTAGTCAATATGAACAATTCTAGCTCAAGTGACCGTACGATGTCCATCCAACGGCTGTAGTGCTTCTTCAACCTCTGGTATTCTTGTTCCAGCCGTCCAAAGCAGCGCCGGTCGTGCCGCATGCTCCTGCCTCCCGTGGCCGGCTGTGCTGCCACGGAGGTCTCACCGCCCCCTACTATTCCCACCGCTGGCCAGGCCCTACGGCAACGGCAGCCTCACACCATAGCTGAACCAGTGAACCCTCGTACTCCTCTCCGTGCGGGCTTCCACTGCCGCGTCTTCCCCGGCTCCGCGTCGTCCCCTTCCTAGGCCTCGCCGTCGTCCACCGCCGTGGTGCTCTCGGCGCGGCGTGGTCCATGTGGTCAACGACCGACTTCCATCGGAAGAGTACTGTGCGTGGAGACGCTGACAGCTGGGTCCACGACCGCAGCAAGGAAGTGCCTCCTTATTACGCGCAAAATAATTATTCCTCCACCTGATAGCGGGGACTCACCGGACGGGCCACTGTATTTCGTGAAAAAAATGTTTGTCCCTGACTGCTGGGACCCACCAGCTACATCTTCACACGCAAGGAAGTGCCTGACAGTCGGGACCCACCTGGTCGAAGCATACGTAGCGTTGTCATTCTGGTCGCGAACGTGTATGTACATATACACTGGTCGATGTAGAGGCGCGCACGTGTCATAGTAGAGGCGCGCAGGTAGCATGTACACGTACTTACAGCGGCCAGGGTGCAAGAAAGAAAATACGGCCACGTATGTGTACATACGGGCGGGGTTGTCACACCCTAGCTAGTTCAAGCATTAGAGTGTGCATCATGTTTAATTTTCTCTTAAATTTGAAATGGGGATGACAGAACCACCCAGCACCCCCCTGGAACAACTAGGGTTTACTAAAAACTTTTTCAATGAACCTGAAATGCCCTTCTAAAAAGCCCACCCTTTTTGTTTTGGGTTAAAACCTTTGACAAAAATGGTGCACATTTTTCTAGGACATCTAAGGTCATTGGATTAATCATTATAGTATTTGCATTTGGGCATTTAAATGCTCAAATAATCATAAATTAAATGTTTGCTGTTGGATATATTCTAAGCAGTGGCCATGATTAATTTTATGATTTCTGGTAATGCCCTAGCATTTTTAATAAAGCCCTGAAGTTACAGAAATAATAGAATAAAATAAAAAAACAGAAAAGGAGAGAAAGAACAGGGACTTACGTGGCGCAGCCCACCAGCCCACCCGGCTCGGCCTAGTCCACTGGCTCTTGCCAATCGTCCTCCTCCTCTCGCCAGGAGGATGAGGAGCGCGTGGCCGGCGCCCGCAGCCACACGCCGGCCACCTCCTGCTTCCGCCGACGCCCTGGAGGCGTCTACGAGTGCCACGCTGACCCCCATGTTCCCCTCTCTTTCTCCCCACTCTCCCCGTGCCCTCTCCCCCTCTCTGGCTCAATCCTCATCTCCCTGCCGAGCACAGCTGTCACCGCCGACAAGCTCCACTGCAGCCACCGCCGTCCATTCGTTGACATGTCGTGCCAGGAAGCTCCGCCGTCGTCCACTGCTTCGCCTCGACCCATCCCCGAGCGCTCAGTCGCCCCGGAGATGCTGCACCAAGCTCGTCTTCAACCACGATCACCGGAGATCCCCCTCGCCGCCCCGCTCGCTCCAGCCCTTCCCTGAGCTCGCCGTTCGCTCCCCTGCAACCGCTGTGTAACACCCCGGATGTAACTTTCCCTATTTGTACTCCAACTCTTGCCGTTTCCGGCGTTAAGTTATATTTATTTCCTCGGGCTCGGGTTTTTTGTCTCCATGTGTTGTTGTCGTTGTCATGCATCTCATATCATGTCATCATGTGCATTGCATTTGCATACGTGTTCATCTCATGCGTTCGAGCATTTTCCCGTTGTCCGTTTTGCATTCCGGCGCTTCGTTCTCCTCCGGTGGTCATTTCTAGCTTTCTTTCGTGTGTGGGGATTAAACATTTCCGGATTGGACCGAGACATGCCAAGCGGCCTTGATTTACTACCGGTAGACCGCCTGTCAAGTTTCGTACCATTTGGACTTCGTTTGATACTCCAAGGGTTAATCGAGGGACCGAAAAAGCCTCGTGTGTGTTGCAGCCCAACACCCCTCCAATTTGGCCCAAAACCCACCAAACTCTGCTCCATGTCCTAGAGCGTTTGATCACGATCGCGTGGCCGAAAACCGCACCTCATTTGGACTCTCCTAGCTCCACTTATGCCTATAAATAGCCCCCCGTTTTCGGATCTCGGATCTCTCCCCGTCCAACCCTAGCTAGAAAAAAGCTTCTCCGCGCGGACGGACATGTACGGAGCCTAGCCGGACACGTCCGCCGCTGCCGCGCCCCCAACCGGATGCTGCCACGTGGCGCCAACCACCACTGCCGCCGCCGGCCCGCGGGAGCCCG
>NC_041384.1:135386678-135420442 GCF_002162155.2 Triticum dicoccoides
TTCTACCGCCCGCGCCACCGCGGCTCCATCGCCGGGAGCCGCCATCGTCGCCGGCGAGGCCCGCCATCGCCGCCCAGCCGCTGCCGGCCACCGCCTCGCCCGGCCCCGCCTTGAGCTGCCGCAGCGCCGCCACGAACGCCCGGCCTCGCCCCGGCCATCTCCCTACACGCCGGCAAGTTCCACGACAAGTCCGGCCACCACCGCGGCCATCCCCGATGATCCTCGTTGAGCGCGCCCGATCTGGATCCCGATCCGCTGCTACAGTAACCCTAGATCGGGGTTGACTTTTTCCCTCTCCCTTTAATTTTCGAGCATACTTTGACGTGATGTATCTCCGCATCCGTAGCTCCGATTTGGGCATATAGTATATCAAAATGTTCGTCTCGACGAGTACATCATTTCATTCCATTGCATAATTTTCATTTCAGCTCATCTTGATGCCAAAAATGCTGTTAGAAGGAGGCTTCGTGAGTTAATTGTCAGATCTGCTAGTTCATCTTAGACTTTTGTCATTTTTGCCATGATTGTTGTGTGCATGCTATGCCTGTGAGTCCTTCATATGTTTTGTTAAGGATTTTGTCTTCTCTCCAGAGGTGCAACACATGAATTTTTAGGATGTATGTGGTGACCTATGCAAGCTTGCAAAGTGAGGCACCCAGCAAATCTGTTTTCAGAGACTTAGTTGTTTTCACTAAGTCTGGGATTGTTTAGTTCATGATGCCATATGCTCAGCTTGTTTCATAGTGATCCGTGCCTCTTTTGAGGATGATCAATAAAGGAGTTTTGTTAATATTGTTATGCCCTGTCCATCCATGTCTTTGTTTGCAATTATGGAGCACCCTAGCTTGACTCAATCAAGCTCTACTTTTGCTTCGTGGTGAATCTGGGCAGATTGTCAACTCGTTTGCGATTTTGCCGATGTTATTGTAGTTGATCCGTGCATGCTATGCCATTGTTCTTGCCATGTCTAGCTTGTATTTTGTGTCTTCTTAATGGATGTATGCTTTCCTTGCCATGACTTGCACCGTGGTGAGTGCATCAAGCTCGTTTACATGCCTTCGTGAGTTATGTTTCAGCATGTCTCAGTTTTCACTAAGTCTGAAAACTGATTGTGTTTTAGCTATGTTCGTGTGCCCGTTAGTATATTTTGTGAACCCTTTTGGCCCCAGGTCACTTTGGGTCTTTTGTTAAGCTTGTTGATTAGCTCCATGCATGTCCTTCCTTGTCATGATCAGGTCATGTATCATGTTGTTTTGCTGCTCCGAAGAGGGCTTCATGATCTGAAATTCCAGACAAGTGTTAATTTCACTAAGTCTGGAATCTGTTTTGCATTTGCGTTATTGCCATGCTTGTTTGAACCTCATAATGGATAAATTGGCCGTGGCTCAGTGCTAGTCTTTTGTTAAGCATCTTGTGTGCATCCCTGACAT
Organism: Triticum dicoccoides; assembly: GCF_002162155.2. Classification (NCBI taxonomy): domain Eukaryota; kingdom Viridiplantae; phylum Streptophyta; class Magnoliopsida; order Poales; family Poaceae; genus Triticum; species Triticum dicoccoides. The sequence continues at coordinate 135,388,109 of NC_041384.1, forward strand.
ATATTTTGTTGTCACGTTTGGTGGCTGTAGCATGTTCATATCATTGCATTTAGGTGCCTACTTGCTGTAAATTGCAGACCGGTGCCATTCTTAAAACGCTTGCCATTTCCAAACCGTAACTCCGATTCCGGCGTTCTTTATATCGTTTTCAAGCGATTTCATCTCATCTTTCCAGTGGAACACTTGGTTTTCCAAGTTGAGGCCAGGTTCGTGCATTTCCTGTCATACCTTGCATTTTGGCATCCCGCATCGCATCCCGCATAGCATATCATCATTTCATCATGTTGCTTGTTCTTGCACATGGTTGATTGTATCCTTGTTGCTTGTTTGTCTTGTTTGGTTAGAGACAGGAGACGAGTTCGCTAACGAGGAGCCCGTTGAGTTTGCTTGTGAGGATCTAGTCAACTCTGACAACTGTGCAGGCAAGATGATCATACCCTCGAAATCACTACTATCTTTGCTATGCTAGTTTGCTCGCTCTTTTGCTATGCCAATGCTACGATGCCTACCTTTTGCTTGTCAGCCTCCCAATTGCCATGTCAAACCTCTAACCCACCTTGTCCTAAAAACCGTTGATTGGCTATGTTACCGCTTTGCTCAACCCCTCTTATAGCGTTGCTAGTTGCAGGTGAAGATTGGAGGCCGTTCCTTGTTGGAACATCATTTATTTACTTGTTGGGATATCATTATATTGCTATGTTATATTAATGCATCTATATACTTGGTAAAGGGTGGAAGGCTCGGCCTCTCGCCTAGTGTTTTGTTCCACTCTTGCCGCCCTAGTTTCCGTCATATCGGTGTTATATTCCCGGATTTTGCGTTCCTTATGCGGTTGGGTTATAATGGGAACCCCTTGATAGTTCGCCTTGATTAAAACTTTTCCAGCAATGCCCAACCTTGGTTTTACCATTTGCCACCTAGCCTTTTCTTTCCCTTGGGTTCTGCAGACTCAAGGGTCATCTTATTTTACCCCCCCCAGGCCAGTGCTCCTCTGAGTGTTGGTCCAAACCGTCAGCCGCCGGTGGCTACCAGGGGCAACTCTGGCTGGCCTACCGGAAGTTTAGACAATCTGAGTGTGCCCTGAGAAAGAGATATGTGCAGCTCCTATCGGGATTTGTCGGCACATTCGGGCGGTGTTGCTGGTCTTGTTTTAACCTGTCGAAGTGTCTTGAGTTACCGAGATACCGAGTCTGATCGGAACGTCTTGGGAGGAGGTCTATTCCTTCGTTGACCGTGAGAGCTTGTCATGGGCTAAGTTGGGACTCCCCTACAGGGTTTGATGTTTTGAAAGCCGTGCCCGCGGTTATGGGCAGATGGGAATTTGTTAATGTCCGGTTGTAGCTAACTTGAACCTTAATTAATTAAAATGAATCAACTGAGTGTGTTACCGTGATGGCCTCTTCTCGGCGGAGTCCGGGAAGTGGACACGGTGTTGGAGTTATGCTTGTGCAGGTTGTTCTTCTAGCTTCTCGCTCGTGCTTTGCCTCCTCTTCTCGCTCTCTTTTGCGAATAAGTTAGCCACCATATATGCTAGTCGCTTGCTGCAGCTCCACACATACATCTGCCTTACCCTTCCTATAAGCTTAAATAGTCTTGATCGCGAGGGTGCGAGATTGCTGAGTCCCTGTGGCTCACAGTTACTATAACTCCAGATGAAGATCCAGGTGATTCCGCTCTAGGTGACGATTATGAGCTTAAGTGGGAGTTCGACGAGGACTCTCAGCGGTACTACGTGTCTTTTCCTGATGATCAGTAGTGGTGCCTAGTTGGGGTTTGATTCGGGGCCTTGTCGCATGTTGGGTTCTTTTCTATTTTGGCGCCGAAGCCGGGCCATGAGTGTTTGTATGATGGATGTTATTTATGTACTCTGATGTGACGTGGCGAGTGTAAGCCAACTATGTATCTCCCCTTTTATATTATATATTACATGGGATGTTGTGATGATTGCCTAACTTGCGACATTGCTTTCAATGCGGTTATGTCTCTAAGTCGTGCCTCGACACGTGGGAGCTATAGCCGCATCGAGGGCCTTACAAGTTGGTAATCAGAGCCTTCCCCGACCTTAGGAGCCCCATTGCTTGATCGTCTTTAGCAGCCGAGTTGTGTCTAGAAAAATGTTTTGAGTCATTTAGGAATTATATATCGGAGAGATTAGGAATTCTTTTTACTTCCCAGTCTCCTCATCGCTCTGGTAAGGCATCCTGACGTAGAGTTTTGACTCTTCTCATCTCAAATTTCACTAAAAAAAAATTTTTGGATCACGCGAGTATCTTGGAATCGTTCCGATGGCTTATGATGAGAACATTGACTTGGTGCCTCCTGTCAGGGGTTTAGTGGAAGTGTCCCGGGGAGTTGAGCTCTGAGGTGTTGTCATCATAATTTTATCGTTGCAATTCTGGAATACTTGAGATATGTTCGCCGACATCGAAAATCTCTTTTATGCAGTTCGTTGGTGAGATAACCTCGACGCCACCCAGTACTGGGGCGGGATTTCGGGATTATCGCCATAACTTGTATAACGGATGATTTTCGAAGGTTGAGGTAGATGGTTTCCGAAGTTTTCTTGGTTATGTGTTGAAGGATGGATACAGCTGGATGTTGGATTTGCTAGTTTGGGTGAGATATTATGCTTCCCTTGTATCCCCAACACCTGATTGCATAACCGGAAAGGTTCGGGAGTTCCATAGGTGGGAATTCTAGTAGCTCTAGTTCTTCTTCCACGGATATTGGTTTGAGATTGGGATTTCTTACCGATTATTCGTTCTTGATCCGTACCTTGCTGATTTATTTCTCTACCTTAATTCTACGTGGCTTCTCAATTTATGGATATGTGACCATTTGAAGAGGAATGCATTCGTTCAATTTGTTCGGATGTGAAGACTATATGTTGCAATTTTCATTCCGTTGGATTCAGCTTCAATATTTGTCTATCAATGTGCTAATGGTGGTCAACCTCTTCAGGATGGCTCCCGCTAAGAGCACCAGTCAGAACCAGAATCAAGATCCGCCACCGCCTCCACCTCCTCTAGAGGTATGGCAAGCTGTGATGGCCGCAACCAATGCAAACACACAATTGATCATGCAAATTCTTCAAGAGCGCAATCAAGGCAGTCAAGGGAATCAAGGCAGCAATCAGAGTCACTTTGCTACACTCAACCAGTTCCTTGCTAACGGGCCAAAGACTTTCAGCAATTGTGTTGAGGCAACCGATGCTGACGATTGGCTTGTGGATCTGTGTAAGCATTTCGAGTGCAGTAACGTCAGGCCTGAGGACTTTGTGAAGTTCGCTTCCTTCCAACTCAAAGATCAAGCTGCAGATTGGTTCCAGCAGTACAAGGACTCCAGGGGTGGACGTGTTATCACTTGGGATGATTTCCGTTGAGATTTCCGAGCTCATCATATTCCCCAGAGCGTGGTTGAAAGCAAGCGTGAGGAATTCTGCAATCTGAAGCAAGGCTCTTTGTCTCTCTATGACTACAACAAGTTGCTCCAGAAGCTTGCCCGCTTTGCCAAGAAGGACGTGCCTGATGAGAAGAGCATGATATACCAGTTCAGGGGTGGTCTCAGAGAAGATATCCAGCTCGCTCTTGTTCTTTTCGAGCCCTTGAGGTACGATGAGTTCTACAACATGGCACTGAAGCAAGAGGCTGCTCAGTTGAGGTGTGATGCTTCCAAGAAGCGAGTCAGAGATGTTACTCCTTCTTCCTCTACTCAAGTGGCCAAGCAGCAGAAGTTTTGGCTTCCTCCTCCTCCGTTCCGTCAGCCGTATCAGCAGAAGAGCAAAGGTGGTAGTGGTTCTTCCCACCCACCCAACCCTGGCTTTCAGAACAAGACTTCGTCTCAAGCTCCAAGATTGAGTGCTCCGTATCACCGTCCGCTTTCAGAGGTCACGTGCAACAAGTGCCAACAGAAGGGTCACTATGCCAACAAGTGTTTCAACCAGAGGTGTCTTCCTCCTCCTCCTCCTGTCAGATCGTCAAGTACAGCTGTGGTCAAGCATAACCCCAAGTACGCCAAGGTCAACATGGTGAATGCAGCCCAGGCAGAGGACTCATCAGATGTGATTATGGGTAACCTTCCTGTTAATGATGTTCCTGCAAAAGTTCTTTTTGACATGGGTGCATCACATTGCTTCATTTCCAGACCTTTTGCATCTAAGCATGGGTGGTTTTCTCAAGTTATGCATAAGCCATTGGCAGTCGTCTCTCCGGGTAGATGCTTGCTTGCTAACTATGAAGTTCCGGATATTTCTATCTCGATGGGTGATTTTAAGTTTCTGGCTTCCCCAATGATCCTTGGTAACTCGGATATTGATCTTATTCTCGGGATGGATTGGCTTTCTAAGCACAAGGCTCAGCTTGATTGTGCAGCCAGGCAGATTCAATTGACTCATTCGTCTGAAGATGTAATTGTCTTTGCCGCTCGGGATAATACTATCCGTCTGTTTTCTCTCAATGAGAAGGGTGAATTGGATGCCATCTCTCAAATTCCAGTCATTTGCAAATATCAAGACGTCTTTCCAGAAGAGCTCCCAGGAATGCCTCCGCACCGGCCAGTTGAATTCGCTATTGAACTTGAGCCTGCCACGGAACCTGTGTGCAAACGTCCTTACAAGCTCGGACCTGAAGAGTTGAAGGAGCTGAAGAAGCAACTCGATGAGCAAGAAAGAATGGGTCTCATCCGGCCTAGTTCTTCTCCGTGGGGTTGTGGTGTTCTTTTTGTGAAGAAGAAGGATGGAACGGACCGACTTTGTGTTGATTACCGTCCAGTGAACAAGAAGACCATCAAGAACAAATACCCACTTCCCAACATCAATGAGCTGTTTGAACAACTCAAAGGTGCCCAAGTATTCTCCAAGCTTGATCTCCGTATGGGTTATCACCAGATTCGCATTCGTGAAGAAGATATTCCCAAGACAGCATTCAGAACAAGCTTTGGTTCATATGAATACACTGTCATGTCTTTTGGCCTCGCCAACGCTCCTCCGACGTTCTCTCGCATGATGAACTTCATCTTCAACGCCTACACCAATGACTTCGTTTTGGTCTATCTCGATGACATTCTGGTTTTCTCCAAGAACAAGGAAGATCATGCCAAGCACTTGCGTTTGGTTCTTGATAAGCTCAGAGAACATCAGTTCTACGCTAAGTTCTCCAAGTGTGAATTTTGGCTCGATGAGGTTCTTTATCTTGGTCATATCATCTCTGCTAAGGGCATTGCCGTGAATCCCGAGAAGGTGTCTGCAATTGTGAATTGGGAACCTCCTCAGAACGTGAAGCAACTCCGCAGTTTCCTCGGTCTCGCAAGCTATTGCAGGAGATTCGTTGAAAACTTTTCTAAGATCGCGAAGCCTCTCTCAAATCTTCTTCAGAAGCACGTCAAGTACGTTTGGTCTCCGGAGTGTGATATTGCTTTCAACACTTTGAAAGAGAAGTTGATCACTGCTCCAGTTCTGACTCCGCCTGATGAATCCAAACCGCACAAGGTCTTTTGTGATGCCTCTCTCCAAGGTCTTGGCGCAGTTTTGATGCAAGAGAAGAAAGTTGTTGCTTATACATCTCGCCAGTTGAAGCCTAATGAGAAGAACTACCCCACTCATGATCTCGAGTTGGCGGCAGTTGTGCATGCTCTTTTGACTTGGAGACATCTTCTATTGGGAAGAAAAGTGGACATTTTCACTGATCACAAGAGTCTCAAGTACATCTTCACTCAGCCTAATCTCAACCTCAGGCAAACTCGATGGGTCGAAATGATTCAAGAGTATAATCTGAGTATTGAGTACACTCCAGGCAAGGCCAATGTGATTGCTGACGCTTTGAGCAGAAAAGCGTATTGTAACAGTCTGATTCTTAAGCCTTATCAACCCGAGCTTTGTGAAGCTTTCCGCAAACTTAATCTGCAAGTTGTTCCTCAAGGTTTCCTCGCCAACCTTCAAGTCTCTCCTACCTTAGAAGACCAGATTCGCCAAGCCCAGCTTCTTGATGCTATGGTGAAAAAGGTGAAGATTGGGATTGCCAAGAGTCAGTCCAAGTATAAGTGCTACCGCCTTGATGACAAGGACACTCTCTTCTTCAAGGATCATATTGTTGTACCCAAAGGTGAACTTCGTAAAGTGATCATGAAGGAGGCTCACAATTCTCTCCTCTCCATCCACCCTGGGAGTACGAAGATGTATCAGGACCTCAAGCAAGCTTATTGGTGGACTCGAATGAAGCGCGAGATCGCTCAATTCGTGAATGAATGCGATGTCTGCAGAAGAGTGAAGGCAGAACACCAAGGGCCAGCTGGTCTCCTCCAACCTCTTGCCATTCCAGAATGGAAGTTTGACCACATTGAAATGGACTTCGTGACTGGGTTTCCAAAGTCCAAGCGTGGCAATGATGCTATATTTGTTGTCATCGACAAACTCACCAAAGTGGCTCACTTTCTGCCTATCAAAGAGTCGATCACTGCAGCTCAATTGGCGGAACTCTATACCTCTCGAATTCTCTCTCTGCACGGTATTCCTCAAGTGATCTCTTCAGACCGTGGCAGCACCTTTACCTCCAAGTTTTGGGATTCTTTTCAGAAGGCCATGGGCACCAACATCCGCTTCAGCACTGCTTTCCATCCTCAAACAAGCGGTCAAGTCGAGCGTGTCAACCAGATTCTTGAAGATATGCTCAGGGCTTGTGTGATCTCCTTCGGCATGAAGTGGGAGGATTGTCTTCCTTATGCTGAATTCTCCTACAACAATAGTTTTCAAGCAAGTTCGGGCAAGGCCCCATTTTAAATTCTGTATGGCAGGAAGTGTCGTACCCCTCTCAACTAGTCTGAAACCGGTGAACGTCAGCTACTGGGTAATGACTTAATCACAGAAGCAGAAGAAATGTGCAAAGTCATTCGAGATAACCTCAAAGCAGCCCAATCCCGCCAGAAGAGCTACTATGATAGTAAGCACCGTGATTTGGCTTTCGAGATCGGAGATCATGTTTACCTTCGTGTCTCTCCTATGAAAGGTACTCGTCGCTTCAGTATCAAAGGGAAGCTTGCCCCTAGATACGTGGGATCTTTCAAGATTGTCAGCAAGAGAGGCGACCTCGCCTATCAACTCGAGCTTCCTTCAAACTTTGCAAATGTTCATGACGTGTTCCATGTCTCTCAGCTTCGAAAGTGCTTCAAGACTCCTGACCGCACCGTCAACGTCGAGGACATTGAGCTCCAAGAAGATCTCTCTTATCGTGAGCACCCAGTTGCTATTCTTGAAGAGACTGAACACAAGACTCACAACAAGTCAATCAAATTTCTCAAAGTCAAGTGGTCACACCATTCAGACCGTGAAGCTACCTGGGAACACGAGGATCACCTCCGTTCTGAGTACCCAGAGTTCTTTCAGTCCTAGATCTCGGGACGAGATCTTTTCGTAGTGGTGGAGTGTTGTAACACCCCGGATGTAACTTTCCCTATTTGTACTCCAACTCTTGCCGTTTCCGGCGTTAAGTTATATTTATTTCCTTGGGTTCAGGTTTTTTGTCTCCATGTGTTGTTGTCGTTGTCATGCATCTCATATCATGTCATCATGTGCATTGCATTTGCATACGTGTTCATCTCATGCGTTCGAGCATTTTTCCCATTGTCCGTTTTGCATTCCGGCGCTTCGTTCTCCTCCGGTGGTCATTTCTAGCTTTCTTTCGTGTGTGGGGATTAAACATTTCCGGATTGGACCGAGACTTGCCAAGCGGCCTTGATTTACTACCGGTAGACCGCCTGTCAAGTTTCGTACCATTTGGACTTCGTTTGATACTCCAACGGTTAACCGAGGTACCAAAAAAGCCTCGTGTGTTTTGCAGCCCAACACCCATCCAATTTGGCCCAAAACCCACCAAACTCTTCTCCATGTTCTAGAGCGTTCGGTCACGATCGCGTGGCCGAAAACCGCACCTCATTTGGACTCTCCTAGCTCCACTTATGCCTATAAATAGTCCCCCCGTTTTCGGATCTCGGATCTCTCCCCGTCCAACCCTAGCTAACAAAAAGCTTCTCCGCGCCGACAGACATGTCCGGAGCCTAGCCGGACACGTCCGCCGCCGCCCCGCGCCTAACCGGACGCTGCCACGTGGCGCCGACCACCACCGCCGCCGCCGGCCCGCGGGAGCCCTCGCCCGGCCCCCGCGCCGCCCGAGCGGGCCACTCCCTCCGCCGCCCCGCGCCGTCGTCTTCTACCGCCCGCGCCACCGCGGCTCCATCGCCGGCAGCCTCCATCGTCGCCGGCGAGCCCCGCCATCGCCGCCCAGCCGCTGCCGGCCACCGCCTCGCCCGGCCCCGCCTCGAGCTGCCGCAGTGCCGCCACCAACGCCCGGCCTCGCCCCGGCCATGTCCCTCCATGCCGGCAAGTTCCACGGCAAGTCCGGCCACCACCGCGGCCATCCCCGGTGATCCTTGTTGAGCGCGCCCGATCTGGATCCCGATCCGCTGCTACAGTAACCCTAGATCGGGGTTGACTTTTTCCCTCTCCCTCTAATTTTCGAGCATACTTTGACGTGCTGTATCTCCGCATCCATAGCTCCGATTTGGGCATATAGTATATCAAAATGTTCGTCTCGACGAGTACATCATTTCATTCCAGTGCATCATTTTCATTTGAGCTCATCTTGATTCCCAAAATGCTGTTAGAAGGAGGCTTCGTGAGTTAATTGTCAGATCTGCTAGTTCATCTTAGACTTTTGTCATTTTTGCCATGATTGTTGTGTGCATGCTATGCCTGTGAGTCCTTCATATGTTTTGTTAAGGATTTTGTCTTCTTTCCAGAGGTGCAACCCATGAATTTTTAGGATGTGTGTGGTGACCTGTGCAAGCTTGCAAAGTGAGGCACCCGGCAAATCTGTTTTCAGAGACTTAGTTGTTTTCACTAAGTCTGGGATTGTTTAGTTCATGATGCCATATGTTCAGCTTGTTTCCTAGTGATCCGTGCCTCTTTTGAGGATGATCAATAAAGGAGTTTTGTTAATCTTGTTATGCCCTGTCCATCCATGTCTTTGTTTGCAATTATGGAGCACCCTAGCTTGAGTCAATCGAGCTCTACTTTTGCTTCATGGTGAATCTGGGCAGATCGTCAACTCGTTTGCGATTTTAGTTGATCCGTGCATGCTATGCCATTGTTCTTGCCATGTCTAGCTTGTATTTTGTGCCTTCTTAATGGATGTATGGTTGCCTTGCCATGACTTGCACCGTGGTGAGTGCATCGAGCTCGTTTACATGCCTCCGTGAGTTATGTTTCACCATGTCTCAGTTTTCACTAAGTATGAAAACTGATTGTGTTTTAGCTATGTTCGTGTGCCCGTTAGTATATTTTGTGAACCCTTTTGGCCCCAGGTCACTTTGGGTCTTTTGTTAAGCTTGTTGAGTCTGGAATCTGTTTTGCATTTGCGTTTTTGCCATGCTTGTTTGAACCTCATAATGGATGAATTGGCCGTGGATTAGTGCTAGTCTTTTGTTAAGCATCTTGTGTGCATCCCTGCCATGTATTTTGTTGTCACATTTGGTGGCTGTAGCATGTTCATATCATTGCATTTAGGTGCCTACTTGCTGTAAATAGCAGACCGGTGCCATTCTTAAAACGCTTGCCATTTCCAAACCGTTTCTCCGATTCCGGCGTTCTTTATATCGTTTTCAAGCGATTTCATCTCATCTTTCCAGTGGCATACTTGGTTTTCCAAGTTGAGGCCAGGTTCATGAATTTCCTGTCATATCTTGCATTTTGGCATCCCGCATCGCATCCCGCATAGCATATCATCATTTCATCATGTTGCTTGTTCTTGCACGTGGTTGATTGTATCCTTGTTGCTTGTTTGTCTTGTTTGGGTAGAGACGGGAGACGAGTTCTCTACCGAGGAGCCCGTTGAGTTTGCTTGTGAGGATCCAGTCAACTCTGAAACCTGTGCAGGCAAGATGATCATACCATCGAAATCACTACTATCTTTGCTATGCTAGTTTGCTCGCTCTTTTGCTATGCCAATGCTACGATGCCTACCTTTTGCTTGTCAGCCTCCCAATTGCCATGTCAAACCTCTAAGCCACCATGTCCTAGCAAACCGTTGATTGGCTATGTTACCGCTTTGCTCAGCCCCTCTTATAGCGTTGCTAGTTGCAGGTGAAGATTGGAGGCCGTTCCTTGTTGAAACATCATTTATTTACTTGTTGGGATATCATTATATTGCTATGTTATCTTAATGCATCTATATACTTGGTAAAGGGTGGAAGGCTCGGCCTCTCGCCTAGTGTTTTGTTCCACTCTTGCCGCCCTAGTTTCCGTCATATCGGTGTTATATTCCTGGATTTTGCGTTCCTTACGCGGTTGGGTTATAATGGGAACCCTTGATAGTTCGCCTTGATTAAAACTTTTCCAGCAATGCCCAACCTTGGTTTTACCATTTGCCACCTAGCCTTTTCTTTCCCTTGGGTTCTGCAGACTCAAGGGTCATCTTATTTTAACCCCCCCGGGCCAGTGCTCCTCTGAGTGTTGGTCCAAACCGTCAGCCGCCGGTGGCTACCAGGGGCAACTCTGGGCTGGCCTACCGGAAGTTTAGACAGTCTGAGTGTGCCCTGAGAAAGAGATATGTGCAGCTCCTATCGGGATTTGTCGGCACATTCGGGCGGTGTTGCTGGTCTTGTTTTAACCTGTTGAAGTGTCTTGAGTTACCGAGATACCGAGTCTGATCAGAACGTCTTGGGAGGAGGTCTATTCCTTTGTTGACCGTGAGAGCTTGTCATGGGCTAAGTTGGGACTCCCCTGCAGGGTTTGAACTTTCGAAAGCCGTGCCCGCGGTTATGGGCAGATGGGAATTTGTTAATGTCCGGTTGTAGATAACTTGAACCTTAATTAATTAAAATGAATCAACTGAGTGTGTTACCATGATGGCCTCTTCTCGACGGAGTCCGGGAAGTGGACACGGTGTTGGAGTTATGCTTGCGCAGGTTGTTCTTCTAGCTTCTCGCTCGTGCTTTGCCTCCTCTTCTCGTTCTCTTTTGCGAATAAGTTAGCCACCATATATGCTAGTCGCTTGCTGCAGCTCCACACATAATTCTGCCTTACCCTTCCTATAAGCTTAAATAGTCTTGATCGCGAGGGTGCGAGATTGCTGAGTCCCTGTGGCTCACAGTTACTATAACTCCAGATGCAGATCCAGGTGATTCCGCTCCAGGTGACGATTATGAGCTTAAGTGGGAGTTCGACGAGGACTCTCAGCGGTACTACGTGTCTTTTCCTGATGATCACTAGTGGTGCCTAGTTGGGGTTTGATTCGGGGCCTTGTCGCATGTTGGGTTCTTTTCTATTTTGGCGCCGAAGCCAGGACTTGAGTGTTTGTATGATGGATGTTATTTATGTACTCTGATGTGACGTGGCGAGTGTAAGCCAACTATGTATCTTCCCGTTTATATTATATATTACATGGGATGTTGTGATCATTGCCTAACTTGCGACATTGCTTTCAATGCGGTTATGTCTCTAAGTCGTGCCTCGACACGTGGGAGCTATAGCCGCATCGAGGGCGTTACACGCTGTGAGCTCCGCCACCGTTTCCCCCTCTACCTGCGCTCGTCCGCGTCCTCTAACCACCACGGCCATCGAAGCCGAAGCTCGCCGCCGCTACCGCACGTCGCTGTCGTGGCCACAGCCACGTCGGGACGCAACCGAGCATGCCTTCGTCTTCCACGCGCTTGCACGAGCCCGTAGCACCCCCGCACGCCCCTCGCCGTGCCTGCTAACGACTAGTTCAACCTCACCCGAGCTCCGGCCGCCGCCAAGGTCGACGCCGGCGACGTTTCCTGCCACCCCAGCTCTGGCTGCTGCCACCACCCGACGCGACTCACTCCCCGCAACACGTAGATGGCCTCCGCCATCCTTTTGGTCGCCGGAGTGCAAAACCCGAGCTCTCCGCCGCGTCTGGCCTTGCCGGCGGCTAGACACCGGCGAGTTTGACTCTGTTTGACCCCATGTGGGCCCAGGTTGACTCCCCTCCTGAGTCTATGACAGGTGGGGCCGGCCTGCTAATTAGTTTAGGATTAGTTTTAACTAAATTTAATTAGTTTAGTCACTGACATGTGGGCCCAGGCCCCACTGGCAGTTAATTAGCACTGACATAATTCTGTTAATTAGCTGAGACACTGATAGACAAGGCCCACCTGTCAGGTTTGACCTGGCCAACCCAGTGGACCCGCTGATGTCACACCTATGTCATGCTGACGCATTAATTCAATTACTGGAATTATTCTTATATAGGAAATTCCAGAAAATAGCCAAAACTTCTAAAAATCATAGAAAATCAACCATAGCTCCAATTCAAACAAGTTATATATGAAAAATGATCAAAAAAATTCAATCTATCCATCTGTAATGTTTGCATGCGTGACAAAACAAGTTAAACTTGCTGTTTAAGAAGAATAAGGTAATGCACTAATAAGGCTATATTAAATGAGCTAACATTTGAATCTTTGATTCAAATGAGTTCATCCCCTTCTGTTTTAGCTTGCATTAGGCCAAGACACATTCATCTTGCCATGTCATAGCATGCATCATATTGCTGCATATTGGCATGTGTTGATTATGTTCAGTTTGCCTTTCGTGGTAGGTTCTGCCTCCGAGGATAACCCCGAGTATCTGTCTCAAGGGAAGTACCCTACTACCACTACATCAGGCAAGCAACCATTGATCATTCCGATACAAACCCATGTTCTCGCTTCTGCTCTTGTTTACTGCATTAAGACAACGCGATTCAAACTGCTGTGTGCTATGGTAGTTGAACCCTTATCCTCTGCATGACCTGTCATTGCCACAGTAACTAGATGAAACCCACTAGCATGTGTAGGAGTTGATTGAGCCATGTATGTGTTTCCTACCTTGCTATGCCTGCTATGCTTAGAGTTGTGTCAGGTCTGGTCCATCTGGGTGATGGGCTAGAGTGAAATGGTTATATCGGTAATGTGAGGGATGTGATGAACATGTTTTGGTAAAGGTATCGATGAGAGGCCATGTAGGAGTACATGGTGGGTTGTTTCATTGAGGCCATCCATAAGAACTGAGATCTGTATGTGTGATTTAAGATGCAATTACTACCATACATTGGGCCCGAAACCAATGGACCCTCTCGGCTTCTTGATCACCCTAGTACTCTATCCAGGAGTTGCAAATAGTTTGTGGTGTTTGTAGGTTATGTGTTGGCGGCCGTGCGTAGCGCCGACCCTAGGGGTGGGCTATGTTGGGGTAGATACACTGTGGCACGGTGTACCGAGTCACCCGTTTGGTGTCTCGGGAACCCTGTTCACATCGTTCGGGGCCGTGTGTGGAAACCTCGGCCGGACTCCCTGCGGATGGAACCTGGATAGGCGATACACCTGGACTAGAGACTTGAGTGTTTAGGTAGGCTGTGGCCGCTCGTTGGGCTTCCGCTTGAAGGTTGCCAAGTACATGTCGTGTAAACGGAGGTAAGTGGTGAAAGCGTGTATGAAGAAGTACACCCCTGCAGGGTATAAAACTATTCGAATAGCCGCGTCCGCGGTAAAGGACTACTTTGTTGCCTATACAGTTCATAGACAAGTTAATGGATACTACTAAAAGACTCAAGATAAGTGTGAGTACCGAGGATGGCCCTCTCGTAGGATGTCGAGGGAGGATCCCCGGTGGAGTATTGTGTTGGCGAGTAGTGGACTCGTGTGCGAAAACTATTTTTACTAGTGGAGTTCCGTAGGATAGTTTAGCCAAGAGTCAAAGCTGGCTTGCTGCAATAACCCCACCACCTTCTTGAGAATGAGCATGTATAGTAGGATCTGATGTAAGACTTGCTGAGTACCTTTTTACTCATGTTTGCTTAATTACTGTTTTCAGACCACAACACCGCCCCCTCCGATGGGTTTTATGTAGACCTTGATGTCGACAAGTGACTATCAACCCAGGTGGTGATCCTGGCCATGGAGGGCCCTATGTAGATAGATAGGCTTCGAGAAGCCTTCTTGCTTTCTAGTGTCTGTACTCAGACTATTTACTTCCGCATGTGCTTGTATGCTTGTATGACTTGAGTGTCGGGTCATGTGACCCCTACCTGTATGAACATGTTATGTATGGCTCTCTAGAGCCTTTAAATAAAGTACTTGAGTTGTAGAGTTTTGTTGTGATGCCATGTTGTATGTACTCATATCGGGCATATTGTGTGTATGCTTGAAATGCTTGGTATGAATGGGATCTGACAATCTAGTTGTTTATCCTTGGCAGCCTTTCTTATGGGGAAATGTAGTCTAGTGTTCCACGAGCCATAGTAGTCCGCTACGGCCCGGTTCACCGGAGTCCTGCTAGCCCAGCACTACTGCTCAGGACACTTGACTGGCCGGCATGTGTTTCACTTCGTTCCTATGTTTGTCCCTTCGGGGAAATGCCACGCGGTGACATCCGGAGTCCTGTTAGCCCAGTGCTACAGCCCGGATTCACTCGCTGATGACCGACATGCTCGATGTGATTCATGTATGCCTGTCTCCATAGGTCTGCGCCACTTTGGGTTCATGACTAGCCATGTCGGCCCGGGTTCTCTGTCATATGGATGCTAGCGACACTATCATATACGTGAGCCAAAAGGCGCAAACGGTCCCGGGCCATGGTAAGGCGACACCCGTGGGGATATCGTGCGTGAGGCCGCAATGTGATATGAGGTGTTACCGACTAGATCGATGTGACTTAGAATTGGGGTCCTGACAGGGGTCTTGAACGCCTACTCGCGCATACGTACGGCCAGGGATCGTGTACATGGCTGGGTCGGAATGGAGAAACATCATCGTCTTCGTGTTCATGGGAAGGCAACGGAATGCGTCGTGTTCATCGGGAGGGCTTGGACGGAACAGGCGATGGAAACAAGGCCTGGCGCACTGCAGAACAGAGGAAACGGCCTTGTGTTCGACCGGCCACGTTCGAAATGGGATCCTGTTCATCGGGAGAGGGGTCTGGCGTACCAAAAACGGATGAAACGGACCTCCTACGGTCGAAACGGGGGTCCTGTTGATTGGGAGGGGTGTGGCGTACTGCAAAACGGACGAAACGGACTTGTGTTGGAGCGCTACGGTCGAAACGGGGGTCCTGTTCATCGGGAGGGGTGTGGCGTACCACAAAACGGGACTCCACGGGATACTGTTCATCTCCATCGTCGACCCCCTCCAGCCTCCATGAGCTACTGTTCATCCACCGTCGACCTCCTCCAGCCTCCACCTGCACTGTTCATCCACGGGCTCCTGTTCATCCAGCCTCCACAGTGCGCTACTCCACCGGCTACTATTCAACCAGCCCTCTCCACGGGCTCCTGTTCAACCACCCCTCCACGAACTACTGTTCATCCTGCCCTGCACTGTCTACTGTTCATCCTGCCCTCCATGGGGTGGTCCTGTAGCATCGATCGGCTTCAGTTAGCAGCAGTAGCGAAGGAATCGCTCGATCGGGTTTAGTAACGCATAGCCTGCAGTGCAATCGCTCGGGTTCAGTTAGAGCCCAACACCTCGCTCGGGTTCAGTTAGAGCCAACGCCTCGCACACACGCGCGTACGTGTATGAGAGAAAGGTGCATCGCTTGGCCACCCGACCTCCCACCGTAACCGGGAACTCCCCGAAATTTTCCTCCCCCTCGCTTCTACCACGGTATTTTCCGTCATGGACGGCCCAAAGAATGTCATGCAGCTGCGTCTCCGGCCCGCCCAAGACGAAAATCCCATTTTCTATCATGATTTTTTTCATAGAAGTAGGAGCCCACCACATCTATGATGATACCCGGTTTTGTCACAATTATCGTCATAGAAGTGCCATATGTATGACAGAAAAAAAATTCGTTCGGCCCAAAATGTCACGGATGTGTCTTTTTTTTGTCGTGCATGCTCTGCTTTTCTTCCAAGTCTGAAACTGATAATATAACTTGCGATGTTTGCATGGGTGCCACATCATTTTCCATGCCTCTTTGATTAAATTTCATCAAGGGCGTTTTGTTCTATGTATATAGTACAAGCATGTCACGCCTTTGTTTGCCATGATATATTCATGTAGCATGTTGTTTGCTAGCTTTAAACATTGCTATATGATGTTGTTTTGACATGTTTAGTAATTTCTCTAAGTCTGTGAATTTGTTATCATTTGCATTTTGCCATGCTATCTTAAGCTTGATCTAGTGAGAACTTGCAGGAGCTTAGTGTTCATGATTTGTACACCTTCATGTGTAATTTATGCTCATGTGCTTTTTGCTATGTTGGAGTGTTGTAGCTTAGTTTCTTGTTGCATTCTAAGTGCTATGATGTTGTTAATCACAGATTTGCATCATTCTTGTATTGCTTGTCATTTGCTAACTGCACATCCGTTTCCGGTGATCCTTATATCGATTTCGACCAAAATCACCTCATCTTTCCAGCGGCATACTTGTTTTGAAAATATCATGCCTTCATCATCTTTTTCCAGAGTACCCATATGCATTGCACATCATATCTTGCATATCATGCCATGTATTGCATCATGTTGCTTGTGCATTGCACCATAATTGATTGTTGTTCCATTGCTTTGTTCTTGCTTTGGGTAGAGCTAGGAGACTAGTATGTGAATGAGGAACCTGTTGAGTACGCTAACGAGGATCAAGCTTTTGACAACTCTGAGTACATTGCAGGCAAGATGATCGTACCCTCGATATCACTTCTATCTATGCTTGCTAGTTGTTTGTTCTATCGCTATGTCGCGCTACCTACCACTTGTTTATCTTGCCTCCCCTATTGCCATGTCAAGCCTCTAACCCACCTTCCTAGCAAACTGTTGTTTGGCTATGTTACCGCTTTTGCTCAGCCCCTCTGATAGTGTTGTTAGTTGCAGATGAAGTTGAAGTTTGTTACATGTTGGGACATGGTTATGTTGGGATATCAGAATATCTCTTATTTTAATTAATGCATCTATATACTTGGTAAAGGGTGGAAGGCTCGGCCTTATGCCTAGTGTTTTGTTCCACTCTTGCCGCCTTAGTTTCCGTCATACTAGTGTTATCTTCCTTGATTTTGTGTTCCTTAGGCGGTTGGGGTTTTCGGACCCCCTTGACAGTCCGCCTTGAATAAAACTCCTCTAGCAAGGCCCAACCTTTGTTTTACGTTTGCCTACCTAAGCCTTTTCCCTTGGGTTCTGCAGACCCAAGGGTCATCTTTATTTTAACCCCCCCCCCCTGGCCAGTGCTCCTCTGAGTGTTGGTCCAAACCGAGTAGACTGCGGGGCCACCTCGGAGAAACTTGAGGGTTGGTTTTACTCGTAGGATGTCTCATCCGGTGTGCCCTAAGAACGAGATATGTGCAGCTCCTATCGGGATTTGTCGGCACAGTCGGGCAGTCTTACTGGTCTTGTTTTACCATTGTCGAAATGTCTTGCAACCGGGATTCTAAGACTGACTGGGTCTTTTCGGGAGAAGGAATATCCTTCATTGATCGTGAGAGCTTGTGATGGGCTAAGTTGGGACCCCCTAGCAGGGTATAAACTTTCGAGAGCCGTGCCCATGGTTATGTGGCAGATGGGAATTTGTTAATGTCCGGTTGTAGATAACTTGACACTTGACTTAATTAAGATGAATCAATCGCGTGTGTAGCCATGATGGTCTCTTTTCAGCGGAGTCCGGGAAGTGAACACGGTCTTGTGTTATGTTTTAACGTAAGTAGTTTTAGGATCACTTCTAGCTTCACGACCATTGCGTAGCTTCTCATCTTACTCTTATTTGCGTATGTTAGCCACCATATTTGCTTAGCGCTTGCTGCAGCTCCACCTCATCTTACTCTTATTTGTGTCATTTCCTGATGATCAGTAGTCGAGCCCAGGTTGGACGATCTGGGATCTAGCAGTTGGGTTTATCTTCCTTTTTCATTTGGTTGTCCGTAATCGGTCTATGAGTGTATTTTGGATGATGTATGAATTATTTATGTATTGTGTGACATGGCGAGTGTAAGCCAACTCTATTTATCCCTGTCTTGTTTATTACATAGGATGTTTGTGAAGATGACCCTTCTTGCAACAAAACCACTATGTGGTTATGCCTCTAAGTCATGCCTCGACACGTGGGAGCTATAGCCGCATCGTAGGCATTTCAAGTTTGCTATTTTTTCAATGAAGTTTCTGATTCACACTTTACATTGTGAATAGATTGTTACTTCAGCATAAGAAATCATATGACAATATATATATGTTGCTATTCTAAGAATGATCATGATGCCCTCATGTACGTATTTTATTTTATCGACACCTCTATCTCTAAACATGTGGACATATTTTTTGATATCGGCTTCCGCTTGAGGACAAGCAAGCTCTAATCTTGGGGGAGTTGATACGTCCATTTTGCATCATGCTTTTATATCTATATTTATTGCATTATGGGCTATTATTACACATTATGTCACAATACTTATGCCTTTTCTCTCTTATTTTACAAGGTTTACATTAAGAGGCAGAATGCCGGCAGCTGGAATCCTGGGCTAGAAAAGGAGAAAATATTAGAGACATATTCTGCACAACTCCAAACGTCCTGAAACTCCACAAGAGTCAGTTTTGGAATATATTAAAAATATTGGGCGAAGAAAGCACCGGAGGGGGCCACCCACTGTCCACGAGGGTGGAGGGCGCGCCCTACCCCCTGTGCAGGCCCCCTGCCTTGTTGGCCACCTGGAAGCCCCCCGATGCCCATCTTCAGGTATAAGGTGTCTTTTGACATGGAAAAAATCATAAGGAAGCTTTTGGGATGAAGCGCCACCGTCTCGAGGTGGAACCTTGGCCGAACCAATCTAGGGCTCCGGCGGAGCTGTTCTACCAGGGAAACATCCCTTCGGGAGGGGGAAATCATCACCATCGTCATCACCACCGATCCTCTCATCGGGAGGGGGTCAATTTCCATCAACATCCTCACCAGCACCATCTCCTCTCAAACTCTCGTTCATCTCTTGTACCCGATCTTTGTCTCAAAACTTCAGATTGGTACCTGTGGGTTGCTAGTAGTGTTGATTACTCTTTGTAGTTGATGCTAGTTGGTTTAATCGATGGGAGATTATATGTTCAGATCCTTTATGCACATTAATACCCCTCTGATTATGAACATGACTATGATTGGTGAGTAGTTACATTTGTTCTTGAGGACATGGGAGAAGTCTTGTTCTAAGTAGTCATGTGAATTTGGTATTCGTTTGATATTTTGATGAGATGGATGTTGTCTTTCCTCTAGTGGTGTTATGTGAATGTCGACTACATGACACTTCACCATTGTTTGGGCCTAGGGGAAGGCATTGGGAAGTAATAAGTAGATGATGGGTTGCTAGAGTGATAGAAGCTTAAACCCTAGTGTATGCGTTGCTTCGTAAGGGGTTGATTTGGATCCATATGTTTCATGCTATGGTTAGGTTTACCTGAATTCTTCTTTCATAGTTGCGGATGCTTGCGAGGGGGTTAATCATAAGTAGGATGCTTGTCCAAGGAAGGGCAGTACCCAAGCACAGGTCCACCCACATATCAAATTATCAAAGTAATGAATGTGAATCGTATGAGCATGCTGAAAACTAGCTTGACGATAATTCCCATGTGTCCTCGGGAGCGCTTTCCTTTATATAAGAGTTTGTCCAGGATTTTCCTTTGCTACAAAAAGGATTGGGCCAGCTTGCTGCATGTTGTTTACTTTTGTTACTTGTTTCCTGTTATGAATTACCTTATCGCAAAACTATTTGTTACCGATAATTTCGGTGCTTGCATAGAATACCTTACTAAAAAATGCTTGTTATTTCCTTCTATTCCTCGTTGGGTTCGACACTCTTACTTATTGAAAGGACTATGATAGATCCCCTATACTTGTGGGTCATCAGCATGCAAAGCTTCCCTCTCAACTAGGGTGTTCCCTATGATTGGAAGTGCGGCGAGGTTGGTAGCTGCTGCCAACAAGTTATCAATAGGATTGGAGAAATGACCCGCCAGCATCATAAAGTGGTCCAGGGTCGTGCGAACAGGTGGCTGATGATGAGTCGGCTCAAGCTGATGTTGTTGAGGTGGCTGATGAGGCTGAGCTGGAGATGGCCGCATTCCCATCTGGGGACATGATCCGGTTCAATTGAGGTATAACCGGGGCTCCCGGGATACTCGTTCTGGCCCCGGTGTATTAAACAGATGCCTCAGCTCTAGATCAGTTGGCAGGTGAGTCTCGTGCATTCTCCTATGAACCACATCTGAAGCGTTCTACTGTAGGCCCATGCGCCAGGTTTCCGTCCTTAGACCCTCCTCCTCATTATGAATCTGGGCTTGTAGCTGCGTCATGTGAGCATTCTCAGTGTTGATGTCTTCCTGAGTTTTAGCCATCTGCTCGTGAATCTTAGCTATCTTTTTGTTTACTCTTCCTGGTTTTCTGCCGTTAGTAGCGACTCAAGGAGCGTCGTCAGTGAGGCGACTAGCTCTGAGAGAACTTGACCCAGCGTTTTAACCGGGCTAAACGCGCTGGGGTCAGTTGCTGATGCGCCGGTTCCTCCCATGGAACCTGCTGCAGTAGAGTCAAGCGCTGGCGCAGTGCCTGCCATGTAGATGGTAGTCCAATGGGGCGGCTCATCGTCAGAGAATCCCCCAAGTCTGCATCGTACAACAGGTGGATCGACTATGTTTCCCCAACCGATGACTCACCGTTGGAGTAGACAAGGTTGTACCCAGCCGACATGAAGTTATCCTTGAGATCGACCCCTAGGGTGAAGCCAACGAAAACATGGTTCCGACCGTCTTGAGCCCGAGCGGGTTGCGTGCGCCGAGCCGGCTTGACGATGTCGGTGTGGATGTCCGGCTCAGGTTCTGATACGCCAATTTTTCCGATGAAGGCATGAATCTTGCCGAAGGGGACCCGGTACCCATACTCGATTGAGTCGGCCTCGCTGCCCTAGCCTGAGTCGTCGATGTAGAGCTTGTCGCGACTACTCTTGGTCATGCGGTCGATCGGATATCCCTTGATCCCTGGAAGAGCTCCCTCCAAGAACTCAACACCAACGAGCGATAGACCCATGGTACCATTAAGGTGTAGTAGGTTGAGGGGCAACTCTTTGTTCCTCCGGTCGAGGTGAAGATACCCCAAACAAATCCCTCAAAGGATTATCTAATATAGTAACAAGTGATAGTAAATTTCAGCACGCAATATAAATGTGTCCTAATAAAATTCTACTCACGAAACGCGCTTCACTCCCTGAAACGGTGCAAGAAAAGAGTATTGATGACTCACAAGTATAGGGAATCAATCATAGTCCTTTCGATAAGTAAGAGTGTCGAACCCAACGAGGGAGCAGAAGAAAATTACAAGCAGTTTTCAGCAAGGTATTTCTGCAAGCCTAAAATTATCGGCAATAGATAGTTTGATAGCAAGATAATTCGTAACAAGTCACAAGTAGAAATAGTAACAAAGGTGCATGAAGGTAGCCCAATCCTTTTTATAGAAACGGACAGGACCGAACATTCTCTTATAATAAGGAAAGCATTCTTGAGGATACATGGGAATTAGTCTAGTCACTTTCATCATGTTTATTTGATTCGCATTTGCTACTTTGATAATTAGATATGTGGGTGGATCGGTGCTTGGGTGCTGTTCTTACTTGAACATGCCTCCCACTTATGATTCACCCTCTTGCAAGAATCCGCAACTATGAAAGAAGAATTAAGATAAATATAACCATAGCGTGAAACATATGGATCCAAATCATCCCCTTGTGGAATAACGCATAAACTAGGGTTTAAGCTTCTGTCACTCTAGCAACCCATCATATACTTATTACTCGCCTTCCCTTAGGCCCAATTATGGTGAAGTGTCATGTAGTCGATGTTCACATGACACCACTAAAGGAGTCAACAACATACATATCATCAAAATGTCAAACGAATACCAAATTCACATGATTACTTATAACAAGACTTCTCCTATGTCCTCGAGAACAAACATAACTAATCACAAATCATGTTCATGTTCAATATCAGAGGGTATGGAATAGCATCAAGGATCTAAACATATAATCTTCTACCAAGTAAACTAACTAGCATCAACCACAAGATGTAATCAACACTACTAGTAACCCACATGTACCAATTTGAGGTTTTGAGACAAAGATTGAATACAAGAGATGAATAGGGTTTGAGAGGAGATGGTGATGGTGAAGATGTTGATGAAGATTTGTCCTCCCACGATGAGAGGATCGTTGGTGATGACGATGGCTTCGATTTTCCCCTCCCGTGGGGAAGTATCCTCAGCGGAATCGCTACACCGGAGAGCAAAAGTGCTCCTGCCCAAGTTCCACATAGAGACGGTGGCACTTCGTCTTGGAAGTCCTCCCTTGTTTTTTGGGAAAATGACATCATATAGGAGAAGATCAGCCTCATAGGCCAGCCAGGGGCCCCATAAGCCACATGGGTGCACCCAGGGGGTGGCCGCGCCTGGTGGGTCCGCTCTGGTATTTCTTTTCTCCAATATTTTTTATATATTCCGAAATAATTATTTGCAAAATTTCAGCTCATTTGGAGTTGTGCAGAGTAGGTATCTCTGATATAGCTTTTTTAGGTCCAGAATTCCAGCTGCCGGCAATCTCCCTCTTGATGTGGAACTTGCAAATTAAGAGAGAAAAGGCATTAGAATTGCATCACAAAGTGATATAATGACCCAACAAGTTATAATTAATAGTAGGAAAACATGATGCAAAATGGATGTATGACTCATCCAAGGGTTCATGAAGGTTCTGAGGGATAAAATCAGCCTCGAACTCCTTCCCCGCAAGGTGAAGGTCACACAGCCTGAGGTTTGATTCTTAGGATTTTGACGCGCAGAGAAGAAATACCGGAAGAGATCGAAGGAGAGCCTCACCCCCACAAACCCTCCCATAAGTGGGAGAAAATAGAAAGGACCAACACGACGTTGGGATGAAGATGGAGCATGAAAATTTGGAAGTTATCAAAGAATGCCATGAAGAAGTTGGAAAAGGGTGGAACTAAACCAGCGGCGAGGAAGTTCAGAAAAATGGAGACCATGGGGCTGCTCTCCGCTGCATCACCTGCCGAAATAAGTTCCGCCGACTCTCATGAATGGTTCACACCTCCTACCAAGAACCCGAATTTCCTCAGGCTCCGGGCGTCTGGGAAGGCGAACTCAAGCAGGGGCGGAAGAAGCTCCGCTCGGGCTATCTCCTTATATTTTCCCCTCGTTCCCATATCTGATGCAAGATCGCAGGACGACATGGCTAATGGGTGGAATTGGGTGGGGAGGTTTAGAGTGTTAACGAAGGAACAAGAAAGGAGACGGCTGTCTCGGCGCCTTTCTATTTCCCCATTTTTATCGAAGAGGCAGGCAAGAAGGCAACCGCTCGAACACGTGGTAACCCGCAACTTCTGAAAAATGATGGGAGAGGCACGGAAGCCAAGGAGGCATCCCTTTCACTAGAGGGGTAATCAATTAGCCCCTACTCTACTGACATAACAAGGGCTGGTCTCGTTAGTCCCCAGGAAACGGCTTGGGCTGCCACATGTCACATCCCTGAGGTTACTTGGTCTCATCCCCCTCTTCACTACCACTATTGGGCGAGAGGAAGATAGGCCTGGGGACTGTGAGCATACAGAAAACTAGGGTGATGGTAGGTTGGCGCATTGGGCATAAAGTAATGGGTCGTACATTTTCCTTGGGAAGGAAGGAAGGCTCCAGAATACTTTGCTATATCTAGTGGGTTCTGGCCTGCCCCAGTAAGGGTGGTCCAAGGCGAGACGCCTGCCGGACGCTCGGGGTCTCTTCACGGGATCCGCCGGGGAGGATGTGTCAATACTCCCGGGATGGAAATATCTCAAGCTCGGGCATAAGGAACGACCACCCTTGCTTTGAAGGACGACCACCGACGCTAGTGGAATGACGTGCCTCTGTCACCAGATGAGATTCATGTGGATGAAGTCAGCTACAACAACTACCATAAGATTCGTTTGCTACCTATATGCGGCCACAGTGGTTGTACTCTTCAGCCATCCAGCGAATACCAGAGGATGGGGTGAAGTATCCAAGGGTAACACGCAGCCCTAGAAGATGCTAAACAAACGGTTTTTAACCCCTTTCCGCGACGGCATTTGTCGTGGGATCGTTACGGAAGATGTCCTAGCGTAAGGACTTAGTCGTGGAGCCATCACAACGAGATTAGCTGAAAGGGGTTAAACGGGACAAAGGACACAGGGAGTTTATACTGGTTCGGCCCCTTGCAGTGAAGGTAAAGGCCTAATCCAGTTTGAGGTGGTATTGCTTATGTCTCGGTTACTAGGGAGCGAATACGCTTGACCAAGCTTTCGATCTCTTGTCTCTCGTCCCAACTCGCCGCCGGGTCGTCCCTTTATATACTCAGGTTGATGCTCGGTGGCTTACAGAGTCCCGACCGGCTCATAAATGTGTCCTGCCCGGTGACTTAATTACAATTGCCTTATAATACAAGTCATACACATATGGCGGTTTACACCTACGGGCCTTAAGCCGCCTTTGGGCCTTGGTCTCTTCACAAGTCAACCTCATGAACAACCATCTCCGATTCTTTCATGGGATTTGTCTTTTGAGTCGCCATGAGTATAACCCGGCCCCTCCTGGGTGGGTTAATGTTGGAGATATGCCCTAGAGGCAATCATGTATGATGATATTTCCTATGTGTTTATGAATAAAGATAGTCCTTGGACATTATCAATGATGTGTATCAGCAAGTACATGACTTGTTTGTGGGACTATGCATTGTATGATGACTGTCCTAAAAGGCCCCTAGTCGAAAGGGCTGTGTGGACGCGCAGCCAACTAGACTAGCATATGACACAGTTGATGGCTTGGTCTCACTAGCCATGGAGCATTGGATGCTAACCGGATAATATGGACTTGGAAGGATCTGGTTAGATTCGACATAGTCGGATCCGAGTCGAGATAAGGTCCGAGTCAGACAAACCCAACTATGAGACGCAGCGATATGTCATCTATGAGTCTCGAGTACAACATATGTTCTATGTCCAAAGACCTGATTTGACGCATGCACTCGGGATGGTGACAGACTTGCTTTGGGACGACCAAATGCTACTCCGTAACTAGGTAGTTATAAAGGTAGGTCTCGGTTTGTCCAGAACCATGCTGTGAGACATGGTCGAGCAAGATGAGATTTGCCCCTACGATTAGGAGAGATATACTCTGGGCCCCTCGTGTGATCCGACCAGGATAAGCATGGCCATGCGACAAGGATTATGAGATAATACAGTTTGTGGTCGGCATCACTGGAATGAGAAAGAGGTCAGGCTAGCACAAGGATGACAGACTCGCCTTGAGCCCGACAACATATATCGTGTGGCAAAAGGAAAGGAAGTATGATGTACAGGTTCGCCTAACCAGCTTCATAGTTTGTTTGGTGTTCAGCATGCCTTGCTAGAGGCCGCTACCAACTGTGCAGTTCGGAGGTGATTCGAACTGCGACCAAGCCGGCTTGAACCTAAGGGGTCGCGTTCTTAAGGGAAGGAACCTACGAGGTCGGATCCGAGTACACTGGTCGGATATGAGCCGAGCTGTATTCGGATTGTGGCCGAGTAGACTTATGGGCTTTAGGGTCCCTGCGAGGCCCAAGTGTTGAGCCCATGACGAATTCCTATATAAAGTGGGGTGCCGCACACTCATGCGGCGGATCGCTTCGGCGCTATCACTAGGGTTTGCATGTGTTGCGAATAGACACCTCCACTCGCCGCTGGTTGTGTGATCGTACCTAGCAGCCCACCGCACGACGTTCCTCCTACATGCGTGGATACCGTTAGAGGTGGTGCACTTGCGCCGCTCCGGCAAACCTGTACGTGGGAACCGACGACCGGCTTTTCGAGGGGGAGACGATCCACACAGATGCGCTGCCCCAACTCTTCTTCCGCTGCACGGCACTGCGCGTCTAGTGGTAGCAAACTGTGATCCATCTCCCGTAGCATGTTCTTGGTTGTTCTGCGCGTAGTAATTTTAATTTGTAGTCGACGCATTCTACCATAGATTCCAACAGTGGTATCAGAGCCTCTGCTATAGGATTTGGATTCAGATTGTATGCATATTAGATATGTGGAGGCAATAGATGAGATCTGTTGTCGTTGAGAAGATCGGTTGTGTGCATGGTTGATGAGATCAACTTCACATGGGACCCCGCCCGCTAAATGGCTAGCGGGACCGCCGTGTGCGTAGCGCCTTGTATTTTGTACACGATCAGTCAAACCGGTAGAATGCGATTCTATGCATAACTTTATTTTGCGGGGTTTGATGTGAATAGTATGGCTCATGTGTATGTGATGCATGTGTGTAGATTATACATGGCATGCGTGTCATGTTTGTCAGCCGACAGGAGGCAAAGTGTTGTCATTATATTGTATAACGACCTGCGTGTCGACTTGTGACTCTATGTAAAATTCATTACTAGTTGTAGTAGTTGGATAATAGAGATCAGGTTGGTGGCTTGGCATCCCGGCGTGACAAACAAGATGGAGTTCCTAGATGGTCATCGGAGTCGGAGCCGACCTAGAAGGACATCCACGAAGGAGCCGTACTATTTCACAGTATATGTTTTATTTTTGGTCATTATGCTTCTTGTTTTCTATGCATGTTAGAATGATAGAAAGATCCCTTGTTAATATCAAGAAATGTGCCATTCCCGATGTTTCACCTTCGCACATCAAGTACGTCTAGTAGTGGGCTCATAAAATTGGGGTGCTGCTAGGTGTCCTTGAACTGAAAGGTCCGTGTCAGACACGGACATGCACTGCATTAGGTTAACTTGACAAGGTTATCAAAATGGTTTTGGGCCTTGTGGCAAAAGAGGTCGGGAGCCGGGGTATGAGATACCTACCGACCGATAGGAGTCATATAGAGATACAATTAGCAAGGAGTTGCTTACCGGATAGGCATGTTGTCTAGGAGTGATGCTAAAGATCACTAGTCGCATGTGCTAGTCGGATCCTGAATTACTGAGAGTTTGCGGAGGGATGTTGACTCAGTGGGAGTATTTATGTTTAAGGCTAGAATTACTCTACATAAACACATTGCTTAGTGATTGCATATTTTTCTGTTGTAGATTAATGGTACCACCTGATCAACCCAACTTTGCATTAAAATCAATTCTGGAATAGGATAAACTGAATAGAACAAACTTTACTACTTTGTATAGAAATTTGAGAATTGTTCTCAAGCATGAGAAAAGGAACATGTTCTAGAGGATCCGCTCCCAGAGGAACCTCCCGATAATGCTAGTACCACAACCAAGAATGCCTACCAGAAACTCATTGATGAATCAAACGAGATCAGCTGCCTCATGTTGGCTTGTATGGAGCCTGATTTGAAGTAGCATTTCGAAGATGTTGGGGCTTTCAATATGATCGAGAGTCTCAAGAGCATGTTTCAGGTGCAGGCTAGGACCGAAAGGTTCAACGTCTGGCAATCCTTGATGGATTGTAAGCTGAAGGAAGTTGATCCACTGAGCCCGCATGTGATCAAGATGATCGGATATGTGCAAGCTTTGGATCGGTTGGGCTTCCCGCTCTTGGATGAGCTGGCTACTAATGCAGTTCTGGGTTCTCTTCCGCCCAGCTATGGGACGTTCATCTCGAACTATCATATGCATGGCATGGATAAGAAGCTCACTGAATTGCATGGGATGCTCAAAGTGGCAGAGCAGGATATTAAGAAAGGCACGCATCAAGTGTTGATGGTGCAGAAATCGGCTAAGTTCAAGAAGAGTTGGTCCAAAAAAAGGCTAAGGCAAAGGGCACGGAGACGGTAACCTTCGCCGTTGCGCCGAAGTATGGACCGGACTCAAAGACCAATTACTATCATTGCAAGGAAACTGGTCACTAGAAGAGGAACTATAGCAAGTGGCTTGCAGAGCATGGCAAGAAGGTCGGGAATGCTGCTTCAGGCGAAGGTACACTTGTTGCACACTACTAGGAAAAGGCCTACTAGTGGCGCAACAGTTTTGCCTACTAATGGCGCATCACTGGTGCGCCATTAGTATCATGCCACTAGTATTTATTACTAATGGCGCACCACTGGTGCGCCATTAGTATCTGGTATACTAATGGCGCACCACCCAGTGTGCCATTAGTATATAACACCATGCGCCATTAGTATGCCTCCCAGGGCCATATTTAACCATGTGCTTTGGCACACTAATGGCGTACTGCGGATGGATGCGCCATTAGTATACTTGGCATACTAATGGCGCACTCTGTAGTGATGCGCCATTAGTATGAATATTAGGTTTTATTTTTCTTTTACTTTTCTGATTTTTGCACAGGTTACAAAATATATTATTTGCAGGAATATGGACAGTAGCACATAGCAACAGCAGTTCCATCGAATACAATAGAAGATTAGTCTTCGAATACAATTCATCATATTAGTCTCCGAATTCAAAACACCAAACAAAGATAAAACATTACAAGTCTCGAGACCGCGAGTATCGAGTTTGTCGGAAGTAATACTAATCCTAACAAGTCCTACTAATCATCATCATACAACTTCTACTCGTTATTCATAACAAGTCATACGATCATCATCTTGATAGTCATCGAACAAACCCTACTTAATTGTTCTTAGCACATGATCATCAGTATTAGGCAGGACCTAAATACCCTATTTAAGATAAAATAGCATAAAAAAATATAGACCCTGACTCTCCATTATGGAGAATGGAGAACATCCTGTCTCCAATTCTTGTGCTTCGCTTCCTTTTACTTCCAAGAAGCTCCTTACGACTGTCCATACATTTTTTCCATCCTTTGATTTTCATGTCTCCACTTCTTTTAGAAATCTCAAATGGACAATTGAGATTCGTAGGATGACTTGGTTGTATGTTCAAAACATTAAGACTACATTTCTGATACATCATATGAGGCACACAATTTTCTGGGATTATCTGTTGAAAAACATAGTAATAACTTCATAGTTAGCAATGATGTACTAGTTTTAGAAGTATGCAAAAGATGCACGGATGTCGTAATAGTAAAAATCTTACCAGGGTATCTCCATGGTAGTTACCGTAGTTGAACACATGCACTAGCGGCACGTATTTACCATAATGTTGAGCTGTTTGATTGTGGATATTGTAATTCTCAATGTCAGTACAAAATCCGACCAGATGATTTTTCTCATTGTAAGTTGTTAATTCGGAGCCATCGGTGTAGTGGGTTTTGTCTACCATCTCCCGCACATTCTTTGAACAATAAAAATAAGCTGTGAATGGAAATAAGCTATCAACTATTTTGAAATAAACAATATAAATTAGCTAATAACTATGTTTGAGAAACTCACATAGCGGTAGAACTGGAGGCATATCAAAAAGGACCCAAATGTCCATATTGTCTTGGTTGATGTCAGGATTACCAAGATCCATGGTGATAAGCATACCCTCATCAAAACCATACATCTTGCAAAATGCTTCCCAATTTTTGCAACCAAAATGGGTTACGCTCTCAGAATTATATAGATTTACTTCAAAGTCCACATCATGATGAGTCCTTAGGTGAATTTTCTTTGTTACAGAAATTTCATGGTCTTCAAAATCCATCCTCCCCAAGGCATAGCGTCTTGCATGGCATGGGATAAGCTATACTCGAATTGTAAAAGATGAAAATTACACGTTGAAATAGTTGAAGTCATGCTTAATTATGAAAATAACACTTGTCGTCATTATGTACCATTTCAACTTCGAGGGTCTCCTCGAGCTTAATGTTGAAGCGCCGATCATCGTCTAGGTGAGGCATGTCACACAGACCTCTCGTCGTGGCACCAGTCGCACTCCCCCGGGAGACTTTCGTCGTCCGATGATGATGACGACACATCCTACGTTCATAATTCAAAACTACATCATTTAGGGTTTGTCGACACCGAGGCATCCTAAAAGCTAAGCTTTTATCATTTAGGGTTTGTCGACGATGAGGCACCCTAAAAGCCTAAGCTTTCATCATTTAGGTTCTTATCGACACCGAGGCACCCTAAAAGCCAAGGTTTTATCATTTAGGGTTTGTCGACGTCGAGGCACCCTAAAAGCCTAAGCTTTCATCATTTAGGTTTTGTCAACGCCGAGGCACCCTAAAAGCCTAGGCGTACATCATTTAGGTTCTCATCGACACCGAGGCACCCTATAGAAGCCAAGTTAAGTTTTCATCATTTAGGGTTTATCGATGCCGAGGCACCCTAGGTTGGGCCTAATCACTTGGCACTAATCAGTTGGCTCTATTGCCACCTATGTTGGGTTTATCATCTAGGGTTTATCGATGCTAACGAGAATTCTAAGTTGGGCCTAATCACTTGGCTCTATTGCCACCTATGGTTTAATGCAGCAAGAATGGCGGGGCAGTTGTTCCTACTTAACTAAGTACTAAGATACCCGGCCCATGCATTAGTCGCAAGTACCCCATATGTCCTATTTTTAGCAAAGTCATGCTAAAATTCACGGAAAATTTCGGCATGACCTTTGTTGAAAATAGGACATATGGAGTACCCAAATTTGCCGGAACAGAAGTTAATCGACATTCCGGCAAACTCAATGGCCTCTCGGGGTACAGCAGCAGCATCACAAGTTGACAAAATTCCCAAGTAGTACAGGAGCAGCATCACAAGTAGTACCAATGAACATATAGTCCAGCAACTTGAAAAAGTTGAAGTTCTCAGCATGAAGTAAATAGGAGTATCCAGAATAGTTATTTGCTTGATCTCAAGTTTGACATATACGATAGTGATAGATGTAAGGAGCAGAACAATGCCAAAGCCACAACCTTAGATCGGGAACAAATAAAAACACAAACTACATATTGATGCGATCTAAATATACTTTTCCCTTACAACAAAATCGCGCTGTGATTTACAATGTAATACTCCAAGCTGAGCTGAATATTTTCAAAGGTAGGACTATTTAGTTCATGAAACATAATATAAAATTTTGTTTCCTCTTGTTCAGTAATAATTAGTTTTTTTATTGAATAACAATGGCATTTGATTTCTGCTGGTTTATTTAGAAACAACAGATCCCCAAGTCAAAAAATCAGAATCCTGGAACACTTCAGGAGCACTTGAATTTCAAATTCTGCTGGTTTCTGTTGTTTATATTTAAATAAACAATGCAACTTCAGTAACATGGAACTAAGAGCAGAATAGTTATTTGGGGTACTAGCTAGCCAGACACCACCAATTATCAAACTTAGTTGTTAGCTGAATATTTCAAAGCAGACTTAGGTATAGATGTCACCCATACTACCTTGGTTGGAACAGTCAATGCAATCTACTAGGACAGTAATAAGGCATGCATTTACAAGTTTAAAAAAAGTCTATAGATCTTGCTTCAGTTAATCTGCAAGGAAGACTATAGATCTTGCTTGAATGCAGTAGCAAACTGAAGATTACTGTGAATAACAATGTATAGTAGCAAACTCAAACTGAATCCAGTAACCATCTGAATTTATAGTAGATTTTCTACTCCAAGTTCAAGCCCAAACATCTGAATTACTTTAGCTAAGACTATACATTTCTAAACTTGTTTCAATTGGAAACCTCGACGGTGCACCAGGTGGAAGAGGAGAGCAGCATGGGGAGAGGGGAAGCTCACCGGGTGGCAAAAGGAGGCCGGCGAGAGCTTAGTAGCAGCAGAGGGTGGCGGTGCCTGAGGGGGAAGACGAGGGCGATGCAGCGAAAACGAGCCCGAGGCCGGGGTCGGGGAGGACGAAGCGGAGCTCGTGGACTTGCCGCTGAGGTGCGGGGACGGCGATGGCCGCGGCTAACACGGCGACGAGGCTCGGGATCTGGCGGAGAAGGCGAGCAGGGGAGAGGGCGAGAGGGCAAGCACGGTGGCGCGGCTATGGCGTCGTCTGGGCGGCGGAAGCAGGGGGCGCGCGTGAGGGTGTGGCGAGGGGGGGGGGATTGAAGTGGATCTGGCGAGGGAGGGACGAACGGATCAGTCGAATTAGCAATGGCGCACCCAGAGCGGTGCGCCATAAGTAATCTTTTTTTTGATAGCAATGGCGCACCACCTAGAGGTGCGCCATAAGTAACTTTTTTTGCATAAGTAATTTATTATTATTTTTTTGTTGCATCTAATAATTTTTTAGAAAATGCATATGAATATGAAACAGTAATAATTTTTTAAAAATATCATCAAATTTGTTATTTGAAAATATTTATGAATCGAAAAAATATCATCAAATTTATTATTTGAAAATATCATCAAATTTGTTATTTGAAAATATAAACAAATTTGTTTTTTTGGATTTTTGTTGCATTCATTTGTGACGGTGGAGCGGGGGAGGGTGCGGGGGGTCAGCGGCAGC
>NC_041384.1:135420926-135442926 GCF_002162155.2 Triticum dicoccoides
TGCGGGGGGTCGGTGGTGGCGGTGGAGCGGGGGAGGGTGCGATGGGTCGTCGGTGGCGATGCATCGGGGGGAAGGTGTGGGGGGGTGCTTAGCGGCGAGGGGGATCTGGTGAGGGGGATAGCTATCGAGAGGGAGGGGGATCGAGATCGAGTGTCCTCATGAATATTCAATATTTTTTCATATGGAATATGAAAAAATATCGTCAAATTTGAAAAAATATTCATGAATTCAAAAAGTGCCGATGAAATTTAAATATATTCATGATATCAAAAAGTAAAAAAAAGTGCCCATTACTAGTTTAAACTAGTAATGGCGCAGTATGCAACGGTGCACCATTAGTAGTTTTGCAAAAAAAGTAAAAAAAAATACAGTAGTGGCGCACTCTATGGCTAGTGCGCCATTAGTAGTTCTAACTACTAATGGCGCACTCTGCCCGGATGCGCCATTAGTATGTTTGAAAAAATGAAAAAAAACATTTTGTTACTAGTGGCGCACCGTGTGCCTGGTGCGCCATTAGTGTCTTCCACACTAATGGCGCACCAACAGATGGTGCACCATTAGTATATAGTAATGGCGCACCACATTTCTGGTGCGCCATTAGTGTCAATTCCATCTATAGCCCTTTTCCTAGTAGTGGCATATGTTATAGACATTTACCTTGCTGACATACCTAGCAGCTCTTGGGTATTTGATACCGGATCGGTTGTTCACATTTGCAACTCGGTGCAGCGGCTGGTAAGAACTAGGCGTGTGGCACAAGGGGAGATTGACATCAGGGTCGGCAACAAAACAAGACACTACAAAAAATACACTTCCATGATGATACGTGTTTGTCACAGTAGGTCACGTTTTCTGTCATGCATGTACATCCATGACGATTTTATGACAGAATCAAGATAGTCATACCTGTGCTGTTGTAGAAGTGTTCCATGACATTACCAAAATTATCATCACGGAAGTGTCCACTTCCATGACGATAAATTGCGCATCACAGAAGTGCTTTCGTCAAGGGTGACCGACACGTGGCATCCACCGTAACGGAACGCCGTTAAGCTATCGGGTCGGGTTTTGGATCCGATAACCCGTTAACAGCCCCAACACATGGGGATTTTCCACATGTAAAATCATCATTGGCTGGAGGAGACACGTGTCAGGTCCGCATTGGCACAGGTGTCACTCATCCAATGGGCGAGACGCGCATATGATATGTTGACACATGGACCAGCCCATCAAGTTTAAATGGGCCGGCCCAACTGAAAGCCAACAAGATTTTGTGGACCATAATGGGCCGGCCCAGCTAAAAGCCCACGAGATTTTGCGGACCATAATGGGGTGGCCCAGCTAAAGGCCCACAAGAGTTTGCGGGCCATAATGGGCCGACCCAGGTAAAGGCCCACAAGATTTTTGTGTGCCATAATGGGCCGGCCCAGGTAAAGGCCCACAAGATTCTTGCGGATCATAATGGGCCGGCCCAGCTAAAGGCCCACGAGATTTCGCCGACATTAATGGGTCGGCCCAGCTGTAGGCCCACAAGGTTTTGAGGACCCTAGTAGGCCAGCCCATTAACTGGCTGCCATGTTTTGGGCTAAATGTCGGCCCATATTTGATCCGGTCCATTAATGGCCTACCACGCTCCGGGCGTAATAGTGGCCCATATGAGATTCGGCCCGTTAAAAGCCTACCATGTTCTGGGCCAAATTACGGCCCAGATCAGGTCCAGCCCTTTAGGAGACTTTGGGGTCAATTATGGCCCATATCAGATTCGGCCTGTCAACTAGACACTATGCTTTTGGGCCCACTTGCTAAAGGCCCACTTAGTAATTCGGCCTGATATTAGTTTTGGCCTGTTAAGGGCCCGTTTAACATTTCGTACCTATATTAATTTCGGCCTGTTATTAATTTCGGCCTGTTAAAAGCCCATCATATAGTTGGGCCTAACTAGGGCCCGGTTTGCATCCGGCCTGCTCACATCTGATATCTGATTGGGCCAAACAAGGACCGAGACAATTTTATCCTGTTAAAAGCCTGTGATTTGATTCGCACAATCATGGGTCGGGGTTCATTTCGGGCTGCTACCGGCCCGTGAGTTGTTCGGCATGTTTCAGGCCCAACCTACATCATGATTGCATGAAGGCCCGATTATGTACCGTAATTTTATGGTTTGTCTGGTTTACTGTGAAGATAGGATATATATACAGTAAAATAACTGCAGCATCGTGAATAAGAAAAAACCTAGACTATACAATAAAGAAATTATGGCATATTACATCCACTGGGCATCAAAGTTCGCCACTATGATAATAA
Organism: Triticum dicoccoides; assembly: GCF_002162155.2. Lineage (NCBI taxonomy): Eukaryota > Viridiplantae > Streptophyta > Magnoliopsida > Poales > Poaceae > Triticum > Triticum dicoccoides. The sequence continues at coordinate 135,423,231 of NC_041384.1, forward strand.
AGCACAAGCAGACAGCAGATTACATACACTGGGCATCAAAGATCGCCACCAATGCAAATAAACACACCGACAAAATAATATACAAAACCAACAGCACTTCAATAGAGTTCAAGAAAGGTTAGCCCTGCTGGGGAGCTGCAGCGCAAGCAGCTGAGCAAGATGATGAGACTGCTCTTGTTCAACACTTATATCGTCCTCACTCTGAAAGATAAACAAGCTGACAGATGACATGTTTTGCACATAAAACTATAAGTGCTGTCAATTCATCACATTTCTTACTGACGAATAAAGTGACACAGTTTAAATTGCATTAACAACATATGGTATTGTTCAGGTCAAGACATGGCAGGAAATGACATTGTGAAGGAGTTGGCAGCTTCACGACACCACTAGATTACAGATCAAGAACTCATAAGTATCAATGGTTAGTGTGTTGTCAATTTATATCATTTCAGATTGGCAAATAAAGAGACGGTTTAAATAATAGTAGAATGATATGACATTGTTCATAGTTAAGACATTGCAGAATATGACATTGTGATGTAGTTGGTAGGTTCACCACACCACTAGATTACGGATGAAGAACAGAAGCATACATGCAGTGCAAAAGAAGATCACTTGCTCTGTATAGTTTAATTTACATGGTATGAAGAAGGAACTTGGTTGTACAACTGAAAACATAAATTGAGAAAGGACAAACTTTTGTTTATGAACTACATATTAAACTTTAAACAAGCAATTTGATGCAAACACCAAAAATAAACAGTTGTTGCAGTCATGCCTAACCAAATATATACAACAAAGTTTGAAGGCTTGAGATGGACAAACTTATATTATTGGTGAAGACAGGCTCTATAAAGGCCTTGTCCATGCTGATGGGGGGGGGGCAATTCAAGAAGTTTACCATAGAATCTTCTTCAAAAGCATTGCCTTTATTCTACATTTTGTTTAGAGTAAATATAGATGTGATAATATATGAAAAATGGAGAATATTTAAGATAATATGAAGAGTGATGCTACATAACCAAGTAGCTATAAATGTTAGTGCAGCGATACAGTCAAAAGGTACAGCCAAGAGCAATGCACAGCTAAACTTCTTCAGTACCAACCTTATGGTAAGAGTAAATATAGATCTGATGTGTAGAAAATGGAGGGCAAAGGAAAATAAGTTGCAGAGTGATGGTACATGAACAACTACCTGTCATTATAAGTACACTGATAAAGGACAGCATGTACTTACAAGAACAATACAGAGCTAAAAAAACATTGGCATTGGATATATTCTACACTAATGTAACCATTCATACAGATCAGATAATTTGGAGCGAGCAATTGATAAGCAAGCTATCATGCATACTGTTGTCATATAATGAACCAGGTATGTATGCAAGTACAGTGATACAGGACAGCAGGTACTAACAAGAGCAAAGCAGCGGGCAACATATTTGTGATATCCTGTCGTTCTTGTCAAAGCGGAATTCTTCTTCGAGCAGATTTCCTGCAAAAAAGATCCATAAGGCACATGCGGAAAAGTAGATGTTCAAATTGTCATGTGCTTTCATAGACAGTACCTCATCCTGGGAACGAGACCAGTGTATAACAAGGTTTTTCCATTCAATGTCTTCTAAATTTAGCACATGAGACTTCACCGGAAATTCGTTTATAGACTTGCCATCAAAGTGTGATTTCCTCAGGTAACACCGATATGCTGCAATGCTTCCTTGAAAAGAACAAGCATGCTTTGGTCGTCATGACTATCCAGATTGACCCTCTCCTAGTTACAACAATGTAATGTAAATCATTGATGTGTTCAATCAGCAGAAAACAGGAAAATAATAACCATGAATAATAGCACTTACACGTAAGTTGGACAGGAAGCACTACAAAAAAATACACTTCCGTGATGATACATGTTTTTCACAGTAGGTCGCATTTTTTGTCATGCATGTACATCCATGACGATTTTATGACAGAATCAAGATAGTCATACATGTGCTGTCGTAGAAGTGTTCCATGACATTACCAAAATTATCATCACGGAAGTGTCCACTTCCATGACGATAAATCCCGCGTCATATAAGTGCTTTCGTTAAGGTTGACTGACACGTGGCACCCACCGTAACGAAACGCCATTAAGCTATCGGGTCGGGTTTTGGATCCGATAACCCGTTAACAGCCCCGACCAATGGGGATTTTCCACGTGTAAAATCATCATTTGGCTGGAGGAAACACGTGTCGGCTCATCGTTGGGACAGATGTCGTCCACTCATTGGACAGAAGGCACCTATGATACGTCGACACGTGGCACGGCCCAACAGAGGCCCATTCCTATGAAAAGGCCGGCCCGTTTGACTTGGTCAAAAGGTGGCGAGCTGGCCCATGTAAAGCCTGTTAACGGCCTGTTCGCATATAGCCCATTTACAGCCCGCTAACCCAAGGGTCGTTATGCCCTATCCGAATTTGGCCCAGTAGCATCATCTGGGCCACCCAATATGATTCCAACCCGTTTTCACTTCTGGCCCATGTATGGCCCATGACGTCTTTCGGTCCATATGAGGCCCTATGTAACTCTTGGCCTATTAGCGGCCCGTGGTGAAACTGGCCCATAATGAATAGTGTATCACTTTACACCCATTAATGGCCCATGGTGAAACTGGCCCGTAATGAATAGTGTATCACTTTATACCCATTAACGGCCCGTTATTCTGTTGGGCCGTTTCCATCCCGTGTTATCTTTCGGCCTTCTCAGAGCCCATTTATTCTTGGGCTCATTTCCAGCATTCGTTTACTTACGGCCCGTTACTGTCATTTTCTACTTGTGGGCCAAATTCAGCCCGTGGTTACAGTCGGCCCATTTGTGGTCTGTTAATACGTTGGGCCGTTTTCATAGCATCATCAAATACGGCCTATTAATGATGGCCCATTATGGTCGGCCCATGAATGGACGATTCCAACTCTAGCCCATTTACGGCCATAATGCGGTTTGTTTGGCCAATCGATCATGCGGCCCGTATAAGGCCCATTCATGATACGGCCTACAGAAGGCCCATTGTTTCTACGGCCCGTAGAAGGCCCACTGTTTCTACGGTCAGTAGGAGGCCCAGTTTCACTAAAGTAAATATTAGCCCATGGTTATAGTGGCCTAGTTTTTAAAAATAGGTTATTGCAGCCACTAGCTAACCGCGGAAAAAGAACTGCAATGACTACAAGCAAACAAATAAACAAGACAACAAGGAAATAAATAAGCAAGCAACTAACGTTAGGCTATCACGGCTATTACACATCTTACATCCACTGGGCATCAAAGTTTGCCACCAGTGCAAATATAGGGAACAAAGCAGCATATCATATACACTAGTTGTCAAAGTTGGCGACCAGCGCAAATAAGCGCCGCAGCAAAACAAATCTAGAACTGAAATCACTTCAGAAGATCTCAAGAAACAATATCCTGGGTACCCATAATGCTGGCAAGATGCTTAGCAAGCTTATTAACTTTCTCTTGTTTGGTGCTTAAATCCTCCAGCGCTTGGTGTTGCACCAGAAAATATGCATCTGAATTTTGCAGGGACTTCCTCAGTCCTTCATCTTCCTGTCACAGCACATCTGATCGATGTCTTTCAACTTGAAGTTGAGACTCAAGAAGACAAACTGATTTAGGCAGTGAGTTCGAAGAGCTTGTTCCACCAGTAGTGGCCAGTAACTCGAACACTACATCAAGACAGGACTTTTGGATTCCCTCACTATCGTCAGGATAGTTTCTATCAGCTTTCTTGGAGACCAACAGGGATGTCTCACTATCATGAACCTTATCTGCATTACTTCCTTTACCATTGGATAACGTGGTACTGTTCTCCAATATTTTGTCCGCATTCTAAAAGAGAAACAAGCAGACACATCATATGTTTACCATGTTGTATATGAAACTCATTTTGGTAAATGAGTTCAGTAGTAAAGTGGACAGGATAACAACATGAAACAAACATATATCTATGTACCATGGTCACCTTATGGTCTATATCATTCTAGTTTTTGTTGCCAAATCAAGATAGAGACACCGTTCAAATAATATTTGTTCAAGACAAAGCAGAATAGACAGAATATAAGTGTGGGTAACTATAGAGCAATAACAACACTTGTAATGTGCATGACATGAGAACATAACTATTAATTCAATTGAAACTGAAATCAACATAGAGCAGGTTACAAGAGTAAACCAGTTAAAGAAACAGGTTTAAAACATACCCGTTGTGCCATTGGAGTTTCAATTCCATCCTTCAAATTTGAAAATAGTTGGTATGAGTAAATACAGTAATGCAAGAGCAAAGGAGTATGAACCATAGCTACAGAACCTGACCTGAGAACAAATCTTCTTCTCCTTTAAGCGTTGAGTTGGGATTCGGAGTGGTGGTCCTCTTGCTTTGGGCACTGCAGTTCCCTTACTAACTACTCGTGTTTGGGTGCTCTGTGGTGGAGACGGTGCTGTGTTAACTGGAACTAGGTTACTATCTGCCAGGGTTGGGGTTAGAAGGGGTGTAGTTGGTTCTCTGTCCAACTGGGTAGGGGTACAATCTGCGAGAGTCTGGGTTATGTGTGGTGGATCTAGACCTTGGGCAAGTACAACCGTGGTTCTATCTACATCAACTATTAACACTATCTTTTCTGAAGACCGTGTTGTTACTCCCTTAGATATTGCCATCACGCTCTCCAATTCAAATGGCTGATAAACAAGAAAAGTAATTGAAAGTATAGACATTGTACGATAGACAGGTGCAATGGATAGTGGGGAATAAAAGAGGGCATGAAATAATTCATATTTATGTTGTCTAACCAAACAGGATAGCATGACACAATTTCACATATATGATGGCTAACTAAACATGATAGCATGACACAATTTCACATTATGATGGCTAACTAAAAAGATGGAAAGACATAGTTCAAAATATGAGACTATGTAAACAAGATGACATGACATAACTATATAATGTGTTTATTAAATAGGTCGGCATGCCATAATTCACAGACATTCACGGATAGAATGCCATAATTCAAAATATGATGATTGTAAACACTAAACAGGATGAGATGATATAACTATATGATGTATTTATTAAATGGGTTGCCATGCCATAATTCAGATAGATGATGTGTATGTACTATGTAAACATGATGGCATGATATAATTCAAATATATGATTTATATAGTAAGCAAGTAAGCAGATGGCAATCCATATATGATGTAAAAACTAAGCAATGCAAGACAACATGCATGACATGGGTAATATAACCCTGCCAAGTTTGAGCATAGACCTCAAGGGGGGAAATAGGACTGGTCATCAGTCTCTGAATCCTCCTCTGAGGAGCTCTCTATAACCAGTAAGATGTCTGCTTCAGCAGGTAGCATTGTCTGCCCTGAATACCTTGTTTTCACTCCAGATACTTCCATCACTGCTTCAAATGGCTGATGCACAGGAAGAGTAGTTGAATATACAAACGTTGTCGACAAATGGAACATGCAATACAAAAAAATGATAGCATGATATAATTCACATACATGATGATTGGCTAAACAACATGGCATTGCATAATTCACATATATAATGCCTTTGCAACAAGATAGCATTGTATAATTCACATATATAATGTCTTGCAATAAGATGGCAATGCATAATTCACATATATGGTAAGTAGACACTAAACAGGTGGAATTCACACAAAGCATGTCTAAACTAATCAAATGACATAGCAATGCGAGACACCGTACGCACGATATGAGTAACATAACCCTGCCTCTGAATCCTGCTTTGAGGAGCTATCACCTCGGGGGGGGGGATAGGACTGGTCATCTGTCTCTGAATCCTGCTTTGAGGAGCTATCTGTAACCAGCGAGATATGCGCTTCGTCAGATAGCATAGTCTGCTCTAAAGACCTTGTTTTCACTCTAGAATTTGCCATCACCGTGTCAAATGCCTGATGCACACGAAGAGCAGTTGAATGTACTAACATTGTTGACAAATGTAATATGTAACGAAAAAAGGATGGCCCGATATAATTTACATATAAGATGACGTGCTAAGCAGGATGGCATTGCAAAATACACATATATGGTTCCTGGCTAAACAAGATGGCGTTGCATAATTCACATAAATGATGAATAAACTAAACAGATGGCATTCGCACAAAGGTTGTCTAAACTAAGCAGATGACATATTTGATGTATAAAGTAAGCAATGCAAGACACCATATGCATGATATAACCAACATCAGCATGCCAAGTTAGAGCGAAGACCTCAGGGGGTACATAGCAGTTGTCTTCTCCTTCTGAATCCCCCTCAGAACAGATATCTTCCTCTCGATTACAATCCAAAATGCATGGAGGGGGGCTGCCTTTGCGCCTACCATGGAGCGACGTCTGCATGAAATTTTAGTGCCACACAAGGCTCGTCTCTTTTGCTCTACATGTTCAGTTCCATTGTTTACAATAACTGTCATGCATAGGAATAAAACATAGTGAGATTATGTAAGGAGTGCATGTAGAAATCCAGAGTGATGGTAGCAACCTATGGATAGACCCAAAACCAATAATAGCAGGCAGATAATGGCTTTAGTTAAAAAATACAGATAATGGCTTCTTTACTATTTCTTTCCCACCCAACATGAAACTCATAGTAGACACCGGAGATTAACCAGATAGTAGATAGATACTATTGATAGCGGCCCCGATATGTACCCCACAACCATTTAAAAACTCAAGTTTGACCATTAGTTTGGAGCTGACTCAGAGTCTAATCGGTGAACAGGACGATGAAGTAGCATGTAATATTAAGCGATGCATAACGTAAGAACACACGAAAGAGTGCGACCTCTCTTGCGGACCCGTGTAGTCCTCGAGGTCATCTGCTCGGTTGATTTCGTGTGTGCTTACGTTATGCATTGGCCGGATCCAGAAATTACTTGTCATAGGTAATGCAGTTTTCATGGCTGCCAGCGGCGGGGAAGAAGATCTGAGGCGGCGAAAGACAGTCTGGAGGCCGGATCCCTACTGTGCTGGACCCTTCTATCGTTGGAGCAGCTGAGCTGGGGTGGACTACGGCGCAGCAGGAGCAGGACAAACCACGCAAGGTTTTCTTTGACAACTATCTATAAGAGAAGTAATCATGTAAGGGCTCGTTTCAATTGGAGGATTCCAACAATGCAGGGATAGGAAATAGACAGGAATAGGATAGGAATGCACGTGCAAAACAGAGAATTCAAAAACATAGGATTTCTGCCAATCTGGGTGTTTGATTCACAACAATTGGAAGATCACAGGATGCAAAGAAGCATGGTCAGATTAAGTCAAACCATAAGAAAATGTACGGTTATAATGCTATTATGCTACTATCTCTTAGTCTTGTGCTTCATGAATAGGATTTTGAAAAGGAGGACAAGGGAAAATTAAAATTCCTACGTTTTTTCTTTCAGAGACACTACAGGAACAAATATGTGTGCTCAGTGGACAATATATATAACATGTAGAGTAAAAAAGAGATGCAACAAGTGTACAACCTCTTTGGCGAAGCCATGTCGATCTCAGCGTGATTGGGTTGGCCGGTGAGGATGCCCCGGCTGACTTTGCTATCGGAGGAGGGGAAGAAGATCTTAGGCGTCTGGAGATGGATCTTGAGGCACTGCTCCGCTGTGATGGAGGGTTTCATCGTTTGAGCAACTCCGGTGAGTTGTACGAAGCCGAGGCTGAAGCAGGACAAGAGAGACAACGAACAACATTAACCTGAGTGAAATTCTAATAGCATCTCCAATACATGTGTGATGCCCGGATAATTAAGCTACAGTAATCCTCTATTAATGATGCCTTGTCACCACTGTTACTCTTGCTAAACCTCACTTGTTTCAGACACAGGTCAAATTCAAATTCCGAAAACAAGTCAAATTCTTATTTCTTCGAGCTATCAAGTAAAAATGTTTGATGGGTTGAAAATATTCGCTAACTAATTGTCATGGATGATTCAACATCATTTGAGATATTTAATTTCCCTTGGAAATTAAAACAGTTCCAAATCAACTTTTTCTTATACTTTTCCATTTGTGAAAAATACAAATCAATTCAAACTCCTCTCAAACTTTTTGTTGTAGTGCCAAATATTGTAATGTATTTATGTGGCCAAGTTCCACATTTTTACAAAGACCAATTGGCAGCTCAAAATATTGCAAACAGATTCTGCAACAGAGTAAAAATAAAATAAAAAGAGAAGGGCCTATTCTACTTGGCACTTTGGCCCAACTAGCCAAATGGCCGGCCCAGCCCACCTCCCCTCTCCTTCAAGCTGCTACAGGGAGACAGGGGATCGTGGCGCCCATCCTCCGGCCATGTCGTGCGTGGCGGCCATCCCCGCCTTCCCGATGGCTACAAGGGCACCCCAAGCCCCCCCTCTTTCCCCCGGGCGAACCCTAGCCGCCTCTCCTTCCTCTCCCCCGTGCTGCGACCTCCTCTGCTCGCCCCGCCCGAGCGACACCGTCGCCATGCCGCCTCCACAGACGCGGCCACCGGCCTCCCCAAGCCCTGAGACCGCGACCAGGAGAACAGCCACAGTCAACTTCGTCCATCCCGTGCATCAAATCTAGTGGATCCGCACCGAATCGCCGCCATCGAGCTTGTCCTCGAACTTCTGCACCGATGGCCGCCACTGTCGATTCGCCCTGCTCCGCCCCACCCCTGGCTTCCCCGAGCTCGTACACGACCTCCCAGTGAGCCCTGCCTGTTCCCCCTTCACCTCCCCCTTGTTCCTTCTCTCGATTGGTTGCCATAGATGCCCCCGCGCGTTGCTGTTCGCCATGGACGGAGGCCGGCTCCCCGAGCATGCTCGCCGCTGCTGTCGCGCGTCCACCGCGCCCAACGCGGCTGCCGGCCGCGCCCTGGCCACCCCGCGGCTCGCCCGCCTTGCCCCACTCGCCCCCTGCTTCTCCTCCCGTGCCACTGCCATCGGCCACGACAGCCACCCCCCCTGCGCGCTGCAGGCCGTGGCCGCGTCCGCGCCGGAGGCCGCGCACCCGCCCTCCTACTCCGACCGGCCGCTGATGGCCATGGCCTCGCACTCGCCGCCCTTGGCTAGCCCTACCGCTAGTCCGGCCGGCTGCGACGTGGCTGCCGGCGCCTTGTGCCCGCGCGAGCCCAGCCGGCGAAGCCACCGGCCTCTGTCTGGGCCGGCCCCTATTCGGTTAGTGGGGATAACCCCCCCTCCCTGACACTAACCCACTCCCTAACCGCTCACTGACCCGTGGGCCCAATGCCACTAACTTAATCTGAGGCAATAACTTATTTTAATAAAAAAACTATTAAAGTATGTGTCACTTACGCACGGCCCCACCAGTCAGTTTGACTAGTCAACAGTCAATTGTTGACTGCTGACTGGGCTGCTGACTCAGCCCCTCCTAGACCCACTTGTCAACCTGTGTACACTTTTGTGTACACGGTGCTGTGTGCACTTAGCTTTTTCGCATTTGTTTTTGGATTAAAATTAATTCCTATATATAAATAAAACTTTGAAAAATAATAGAAAATAAACCGTAGCTCAGATGAACATGTTTTCTACATGAAAGTTGCTCAGAACGACGAGACGAATCCGGATACACCCTCCGTTCGTCTGTCACACGTCCCTAGCATAGAAAACATGCAACCTTTCCCCTCTGGTTCATTTGTCTGATAGACATCTGGGACCGGGAAAACTTTCTCGGATGTTTCTCCCATCGCCAGTAAAGCCTAGCACTGCGTTCGAATACCTCTAGCCCCGCTTGTAATCATGTTGTGCATATGTTTGCCTGTATTTACTGTTTCTTCCCCCTCTTCTCTCCGGTAGACCCCGAGACCGCCGCTGATGCCGCTGTGATCAACTACGTCGACGACGACCCCTTCTTCTTGTCTGAGCAACCAGGCAAGCCCCCCCTTTGATCATCCCGATATTTCCCATTCCATTCTCTCTTGCCTGCATTAGATTTTGCTACTGTTATTGTTTGCTCCTAATCTGACGCATAGCCTGCTTTTGTAACCTGCTTATTGTTACCTTACCTGCTTATCCTAAACTGCTTAGTATAGGTTGGTTAGAGATCCATCAGTGACCCCCGCCTTGTCCTGACTGCCCCGTTGGATTATCAGAAGACCCGATCAACGGGATCGAAGACAAGGCCCCGACACCGCACATCACTTTACCCTTAGTTGCTCGACTCTACTGGGTTACTATCGAGTGCCGATGGTGAGACCTCTACAGCACTTCAGATGTTAACCCTGTAGTGTAGTTATTCGGTCATGGTCGTCGAGGGTGATTTCCTCTTTAACCACTTCCGATACGACTCTGTCGTGCAACCCCTCAAGTGTGGACCTCGAGGGTGAATCCTCTTACGTTCACCTTGATGATTACATCGAGTGGAATTCACCGGGGGTGATTCCTCGGGTTTTCCCCTTGATGTTTAGACACACAGTTACTATGGTTACTATGACTTTACACTGAACCATGTTACTAAAGACGGGTCGACCCTGAGGGGTACCCGCGTGAGCATATTTGCGAGTGATGTGGAGACGGGTTGACCTGGAGGGTGCCCGCAAGATAATTACGAGGCGTGGCCGGGCATTCCTAGTCCTTGCCGCAAGTCCTCGAGACAGGGCAATGGGGTCACATCTTTCGTGAGTCTCTGCTTGTTACCGCGTGTTCCTAATCCACTACGATTTGGATATTTGATCCGAGGGGCCTCTGGCCTGATAGCACTAACCATCACGTGGGCATAGTATGGGCGTTCTGCGTCGTATACATCAGCCGAAGCTTAATAGACGTCAGCGACTGAGCGGCGCGCGCCGGGTTGGACTGCGTAAGCGCCTGCCTTGTTGAAGGAGGTAGCTAGGTCTGCTCACCGGCCGCCCTCGCAACGTGCAGGAGTTCCCGGGGAGATGGCCCATGACCCCTGGGGGCATATGTTTAGTCCGGCGTGCTGGCCTCTCTATTAAGCCTAGGTCGGGTTGCGGCGTATTGTTTGGCCGAGGCCGGGCATGACCCAGGAAAGTGTGTCCGGCTGGAGTTAAGCGAGCGTGGTGGGTAAGTTGGTGCACCCCTGCAGGGAAGAAAACATCTATCGATAGCCTGTCCTACGGTAACGGACACTTGGAGTTGTATCCCGATCGATACAACTAGAACTGGATACTTGTGATGAGAATTGGATGGTGATGAGAAATGGATTGTGACGATAACTGGATAGTATGGCTCTGGGACTTCTTTCTCGCAGGGAGTCGAGAAAGGATCTCTGGACGAGGTTGATAACACTACTACCACTTTACTTTATGCTACTCTACACCCTCTTGTTTGCTGCAAGATGGTTGTTTCCAGAAGATGCTAGTCTTAGATGGGACTAGGCCTTCTCTCTATTCTGGCATTTCTGCAGCCCAGTCCACATATACAACCCCTCTTTGATAATGTTGCATATGTAGTGTAGATCCTTGCTTGCGAGTACTTTGGATGAGTACTCACGGTTGCTTTGCTCCCCCTTTTCCCCCTTTCTTCTTCTTTCTGGTTGATGCAACCAGAGATGTCGGAGCCCAGGATCCAGACGCCACCTTTGACGACGACTACCACAACCCCAAGGGTGCCTACTACTACGTGAAGGACGCCAACGACCAGGAGTAGTTAGGAGGCTCCCAGGCAGGAGGCCTTGCCTTTTCGATCGTAGATGCTTTTGTGCTAGCCTTCTTAAGGCAAACTTGTCTAACTTATGTCTGTACTCAGATATTGTTGCTTCCGCTGACTCTTGTGTATTCGAGCTTATGTATTCGAGCCCTCGAGGCCCATGGCTTGTAATATAAAGCTTGTATTATTTTAATTTGTTTCTAGAGTTGTGTTGTGATATCTTCCCGTGAGTCCTTGATCTTGGTCGTACACATTTGCGTGTATGATTACTGTACGATTGCATCGAGGGCGTCACAAGTTGGTATCAGAGCCAACTGCCTGTAGGTAGCCCCCTTTCTAACTCCTTGGCCGAAGTTGAGTCTAGTCACTACAAAACTTTTACTGACATGGCTGTGTGTCTTGTGGGCCCACGTCGCCATTGGGTGGTATTTGGATCTTTTACTTCTTGATCTTTATTCTGGGACTCTGATCTCTCTTATATTCGGGTTAAATGTTTTTGCAAACTCTAACATTAGGCTCTCGTAAACACATCCCCCCGGAGAGCCGCTCATTCCATATGATTGCGTGCGTCACTTGAAGATTATGAAGATACTTGTCGATGTTTTTCTGAGACCCTTGTGCCCATCGCTTTTGCAATTCCTTTCCATCAATAAACCCCTATGGGTGACCACGTACACGTGTCATTCATATAATCATTTCCCCGTTGGTCTTGTTATTACAAGATACGACGAAAATCCTCTCTATTGTTCCGAGAATATTTTGTGCTTACTGACTTACAGTACTTTGCCACATGAATACCCCTACGGATAATTCCTCGCACTTACCGAGTATCCGCCATCCCCAGTTGCTCATGTGTTTCACAAAAGTCTTCAAATACTATTCAATCTTCAAAAAAAATCCTCTGCAGCCTATTACTCTTGATTCTCCTTGCCTGCTTGCAATAGGATTAATTCCATATGTCTAGCAATATTCTTTAAATTTATTGTGATTGTCATTCTATTCCTATGGATTTAACGTGTGAGAGAATACTCGCAATCATCAATTAACCCTTGGAAATTTTCTTTCCGGCTCCGACATCACTCTGGATATGGGATGGTTCTTGCCCAATCTAGATTTGATCGGGTGCACCTCTAAGTCTATTCAACTTACTCATCTTTTGATCAGAGCCTCTGCTCCTGATCCTTCGTCTTGAATCCGTGACTCCTTGTACTCAAGCATCAAATTATTCAGATGTTTCTATAATCGAATGCCTTTGCATTCTTTCCTTCTTCTGATTGAGTACTGATACTCACATCAGATCCATTAAGGACCGCTGAGTCCTTTGTTGGATTATTATCCGGCAGTTTCCTTCATATTCAAAATTTTGTGCCCTCTTCCTCTGATACATATTGCCTTTGGTAAATTGTATTCTCTGCCTTCTCAACCATGCTCTGCCTTCGAGCTTGTGTTATTTACTCTTGGCATTGTGGAATAGGTTCCTAAACTGCCCTGATGGGTTGAACTTATGCCTTCCATAATCCTTGGGAACCCGAGAGTTCTCACGAGTCTTACTCTTCTGGTACTTCGCCAGATAAATCCTATGCACTACAAATTCTTCGAAAACGAGGAGTGAATGAAAGGTTATCTATTGAAGAAGTGGGAGTCGACCTTGAACCTTTGTGTTCATGCCCATGGAACCGATGTAGAACTTATCATGGAAGCTGCTCATGAAATAATTATTTCTTTGGTACAAGCTCAGCTTGTATCTATGAATTGATCCTTTACAATCATGGTTCCGACCATATTTCCTCCTTGATTCCATTTACCGGATAAGTTAAAATACCTATCCTCTGCAAATCATTCCCCCGTCCAACCTCTACTCCGACTTACCTTCCGGCATTACACCTAGTATCTGATATTGGGAAGTTTTATACCCCATAACATCATTCCTAGCCTGATCGGCTATATTTTTCTATCATGTCAACTTTTAACTGTGCTACCTGATTCTTCTTCCCGGAGCACAATTTTTGACGATGAGCTAAGCCTACATCGACTTTCCTCGTCATATCATTTTTCTTGAATAGCAAGCTTAATTTCGAGTTTGTGTCGCACCCGTGGTTCCAATAACCTTTCGCTTCATCATTCCTTTGACTTGATGTCATCGCCGATTGATTACATCTTCATGAAATCTCTCGACAAATGTTTCATGATCATCACCAACATTCTGAGCTCTTCCAGGATATCAATCGAATTCATGATGAGAAATACAATCCTTGCCCCTCGATGATTTAAGTTATCATCGACAACATTCTTGCCTTCCCCAACACAAACTTGTTCACATAATTTTGGTAATACACCCTTTTTGACATGTCGATGGGTTGTTGCTGAGCCCGTCGGCCACACCCTCATCTTTTCTTTGCTGAAATTATATGACTTATTTTCAAATTGTTTCCGATGGATCCTTTGTGTATCTGAAGTCCGACCTTTCCCTGATGACCATGTCAACACTATCCCGAAACATGTGTGGGGTACTCCGATCATCAACAAGAACTTTGGGAGCACAATGCTAACTAATCTTGATCAATTATCCAATCACCATTGTATGTGTAAACCTCATAAATTCCTTACCCCTTTGTCTAAACGGTTTAATACTTGGAGTCCAATCATGCTCTGCCTTTCTTTGGGAAAGTTATACTCTAATACTTGGGTATAAACATCTTTCCTCTCCATTGGTCTGATTATCATAATAATCACATATTCCTTTCCATTGTTTTGTTTAACCTATCTTGTGATCCATATGTCCTAAGCAGTAATAGTTCCCGGCTTATGTAAACACCTCAGTGTACAATTGGTCAGTAAGACCTTGTTACTATTGTTGATGACATTCTGGTAGCCGCCGATGGACGAGAACTTTGCCCATTGGTCCGCCTCATCTTAACGAGCAGGAAAATGGTTCTCTTCGTCCCTCGCCCTTGATACCAATGTTGTTGCCAACATGACTGACATGCTATCCTCTGACCTGCCTTGCTATCATGACCGTGCAAATGTTAGCACCCTTCCTTCTTTTAATCCACATGATGGGCCCATAACCCATAGTTCCACAGAATCGAAACCTGACTCTCCTGTACATCCCTGTCTTCCAAAATTAATCCTCACACTTGGCTTCGTATGTAAATCACGAGCCCCCTTCCTAGGGATCTATTATGGTATCAGATGCAATACTTATTCTCGATGCTTTGAACCCCTTTAACCCTCTGTTTCAGACATCAAACGATTGCCTACCCGGTTGAAGCTTCTTATTGCTCCTCCTTACCTTGCTCTCGATGAATTTCTTGAATTTTAACTCGAGAGATGCCTCTATGCCACGTTTGTCGAGATAGCCACAGGTACATATCTTGTGTTGAGCTTCGTCCTTTCCGAGTCTTTCCCCCTTACTCTACCCCTTAAATCTCGGGACGAGATTTCTTGTGGTGGAGGAGAATTGTGATGCCCGGATAATTAAGCTACAGTAATCCTCTATTAATGATGCCTTGTCACCACTGTTACTCTTGCTAAACCTCACTTGTTTCAGACACAGGTCAAATTCAAATTCCGAAAACAAGTCAAATTCTTATTTCTTCGAGCTATCAAGTAAAAATGTTTGATGGGTTGAAAATATTCGCTAACTAATTGTCATGGATGATTCAACATCATTTGAGATATTTAATTTCCCTTGGAAATTAAAACAGTTCCAAATCAACTTTTTCTTATACTTTTCCATTTGTGAAAAATCCAAATCAATTCAAACTCCTCTCAAACTTTTTGTTGTAGTGCCAAATATTGTAATGTATTTATGTGGCCAAGTTCCACATTTTTACAAAGACCAATTGGCAGCTCAAAATATTGCAAACAGATTCTGCAACAGAGTAAAAATAAAATAAAAAGAGAAGGGCCTATTCTACTTGGCACTTTGGCCCAACTAGCCAAATGGCCGGCCCAGCCCACCTCCCCTCTCCTTCAACCTGCTACAGGGAGACAGGGGATTGTGGCGCCCATCCGCCGGCCATGTCGTGCGTGGCGGCCATCCCCGCCTTCCCGATGGCTACAAGGGCACCCCAAGCCCCCCCTCTTTCCCCCGGGCGAACCCTAGCCGCCTCTCCTTCCTCTCCCCCGTGCTGCGACCTCCTCTGCTCGCCCCGCCCGAGCGACATCGTCGCCATGCCGCCTCCACAGACGCGGCCACCGGCCTCCCCAAGCCCTGAGACCACGACCAGGAGAACAGCCACCGTCAACTTCGTCCATCCCGTGCATCAAATCGAGTGGATCCGCACCGAATCGCCGCCATCGAGCTCATCCTCGAACTTCTGCACCGACGGCCGCCGCTGTCGATTCGCCCTGCTCCGCCCCACCGCTGGCTTCCCCGAGCTCGTACACGACCTCCCAGTGAGCCCTGCCTGTTCCCCCTTCACCTCCCCCTTGTTCCTTCTCTCGATTGGTTGCCATAGATGCCCCCGCGCATTGCTGTTCGCCATGGACGGAGGCCGGCTCCCCGAGCATCCTCGCCGCTCCTGTCGCGTGTCCACCGCGCCCAACGCGGTTGCCGGCCGCGCCCTGGCCACCCCGCGGCTCGCCCGCCTTGCCCCGCTCGCCCCCTGCTTCTCCTCCCGTGCCACTGCCGTCGGCCACCACAGCCACCCCCCCCGCGCGCTGCAGGCCGTGGCCGCGTCCGCGCCGAAGGCCGCGCACCCGCCGTCCTACTTCGGCCGGCCGCTGATGGCCATGGCCTCGCACTCGCCGCCCTCGGCAAGCCCTACCGCTACTCCGGCCGGCTGCGCCGTGGCTGCCGGCGCCTTGTGCCCGCGCGAGCCCAGCCGGCGAAGCCATCGGCCTCTGCCTGGGCCAGCCCCTATTCGGTTAGTGGGGATAACCCCCCCCTCCCTGACACTAACCCACTCCCTAACCGCTCACTGACCCGTGGGCCCAAGGCCACTAACTTAATCTAAGGCAATAACTTATTTTAATAAAAAAACTATTAAAGTATGTGTCACTTATGCACGGCCCCACTAGTCAGTTTGACTAGTCAACAGTCAACTGTTGACTGCTGACTGGGTTGCTGACTGAGCCCCTCCTGGACCCACTTGTCAACTTGTGTACACTTTTGTGTACACGATGCTGTGTGCACTTAGCTTTTTCGCATTTGTTTTTGGATTAAAATTAATTCCTATATATAAATAAAACTTTGAAAAATAATAGAAAATAAACCGTAGCTCAGATGAAAATGTTTTCTACATGAAAGTTGCTCATAAGGACGAGACGAATCCGGATACGCCCTCCGTTCGTCTGTCACACGTCCCTAGCATAGAAAACATGCAACCTTTCCCCTCTGGTTCATTTGTCTGATAGACATCCGGGACCGGGAAAACTTTCCCGGATGTTTCTCCCATCGCCAGTAAAGCCTAGCACTGCGTTAGAATACCTCTAGCCCCGCTTGTAATCATGTTGTGCATATGTTTGCCTGTATTTACTGTTTCTTCCCCCTCTTCTCTCCGGTAGACCCCGAGACCGCCGCTGATGCCGCTGTGATCAACTACGTCGACGACGACCCCTTCTTCTTGTCTGAGCAACCAGGCAAGCCCGCCCTTTGATCATCCCTATATTACCCATTCCATTCTCTCTTGCCTGCATTAGATTTTGCTACTGTTATTGTTTGCTCCTAATCTGATGCATAGCCTGCTTTTGTTACCTGCTTATTGTTACCTTACTTGCTTATCCTAAACTGCTTAGTATAGGTTGGTTAGAGATCCATTAGTGACCCCCGCCTTGTCCCGACTACCCCGCTGGATTATCAGAAGACCCGATCAACGGGATCGAAGACCAGGCCCCGGCACCGCACATCACTTTACTCTTAGTTTCTCGACTCTACTGGGTTACTATCGAGTGCCGAGGGTGAGACCTCTACAGCACTTCAGATGTTAACCCTGTAGTGTAGTTATTCGGTCATGGTCATCGAGGGTGATTTCCTCTTTAACCACTTCCGATACGACTCTGTCGTGCAACCCCTCAAGTGTGGACCTCGAGGGTGAATCCTCTTACGTTCACCTTGATGATTACATCGAGTGGAATTCACCGGGGGTGATTCCTCGGGTTTTCCCCTTGATGTTTAGACACACAGTTACTATGGTTACTATGACTTTACACTGAACCATGTTACTAAAGACGGGTCGACCCTGAGGGGTACCCACGCGAGCATATTTGCGAGTGATGTGGAGACGGGTTGACCTGGAGGGTGCCCGCAATATAATTACGAGGCGTGGCCGGGCATTCCTAGTCCTTGTCGCAAGTCCTCGAGACGGGGCAACGGGGTCACATCTTTCGTGAGTCTCCGCTTGTTACCGCGCGTTCCTAATCCACTATGATTTGGATATTTGATCCGAGGGGCCTCTGGCCTGATAGCACTAACCATCACGTGGGCATAGTATGGGCGTTCTGCGTCGTATACATCAGCCGAAGCTTAATAGACGTCAGCGACTGAGCGGCGCGCGCCGGGTTGGACTGCGTAAGCGCCTGCCTTGTTGAAGGAGGTAGCTAGGTCTGCTCACCGGCCGCCCTCGCAACATGCAGGAGTTCCCGGGGAGATGGCCCATGCCCCTTGGGGGCATAGGTTTAGTCCGGCGTGCTGGCCTCTCTATTAAGCCTAGGTCGGGTTGCGGCGTATTGTTTGGCCGAGGTCGGGCATGACCCAGGAAAGTGTGTCCGGCCTGAGTTAAGTGAGCGTGGTGGGTAAGTTGGTGCACCCCTGCAGGGAAGAAAACATCTATCGATAGCCTGTCCTACGGTAACGGACACTTGGAGTTGTATCCTGATCGATACAACTAGAACTGGATACTTGTGATGAGAATTGGATGGTGATGAGAAATGGATTGTGATGATAACTGGATAGTATGGCTCTGGGACTTCTTTCTCGCAGGGAGTCGAGAAAGGATCTCTGGCCGAGGTTGATAACACTACTACCACTTTACTTTATGCTACTCTACTCCCTCTTGTTTGCTGCAAGATGGTGGTTTCCAGAAGATGCTAGTCTTCGATAGGACTAGGCCTTCTCTCTATTCTGGCATTTCTGCACCCAGTCCACATATACAACCCCTCTTTGATAATGTTGCATATGTAGTGTAGATCCTTGCTTGCGAGTACTTTGGATGAGTACTCACGGTTGCTTTGCTCCCCCTTTTCCCCCTTTCTTCTTCTTTCCGGTTGATGCAACCAGAGATGTCGGAGCCCAGGATCCAGACGCCACCTTTGACGACGACTACCACAACCCCAAGGGTGCCTACTACTACATGAAGGACGCCAATGAACAGGAGTAGTTAGGAGGCTCCCAGGCAGGAGGCCTTGCCTTTTCGATCATAGATGCTTTTGTGCTAGCCTTCTTAAGGCAAACTTGTCTAACTTATGTCTGTACTCAGATATTGTTGCTTCCGCTGACTCTTTTGTATTCGAGCTTATGTATTCGAGCCCTCGAGGCCCATGGCTTGTAATATAAAGCTTGTATTATTTTAATTTGTGTCTAGAGTTGTGTTGTGATATCTTCCCGTGAGTCCTAGATCTTGGTCGTACACATTTGCATGCATGATTACTGTACGATTGAATCGACGGCATCACAACATGACATAAAATACATAACCACAAAGTGCTAGATGTAAAATACATCAGCCGCTCATCTCTGAACTTAACTATCAAAACTAAACTTAACTGTCGAAACTGAACTTAACTGTCAAAACTGAACTTAAGTGTCGAAACTGAATTTTGCTGTCGAAACTGAACGCACTAGCAAGGTGAGGCTACACGTCGGTGGACTGACTTTTTCATCTCTGGTCAGTCGATTTTGCAGCCGTTTGATACGAAATCAAGGGCCTGCGGTTCATCTTCAAGCTCCACCCCCCAAGCCGCCAGCCACCACCGGCCAAACAACAGCCCCCCGCCGCCCGCGGCCGGCGGTGCACCACCCTGCCTGCCCCGAAAACACTCCCCACCGTCGGTCCGCCGCCGCCCCGGCCATCCCTCTAGGCCCCCCC
>NC_041384.1:135443414-135503166 GCF_002162155.2 Triticum dicoccoides
CTGAAAATTGACTGACCCAAAAGTGGATCTAGTCGACTAAAGTGTAGCTAAATCGGCGGAGCATCTCAAGCAAGAGCAAGAGCAAGAGTAGCAGCGTGAGCAAGAGCAATAGCAAGAGTAGACCAGGGAGGGGACCAAGAGCAAGAGCAGAGCAGCAACGCGAGCGAGAGCTAAAGCAGCAGCAGCTCCTAC
Source organism: Triticum dicoccoides (assembly GCF_002162155.2). Classification (NCBI taxonomy): domain Eukaryota; kingdom Viridiplantae; phylum Streptophyta; class Magnoliopsida; order Poales; family Poaceae; genus Triticum; species Triticum dicoccoides. The sequence continues at coordinate 135,443,607 of NC_041384.1, forward strand.
TGATGTGGACTTCGCCGCCGAGGGAGCGACGCCATGGAGGAAGTGGCCGGCGACACCGCCGTGGATGGAGCCGCGCCGTGTCGGCTCGGGACCGAGCACCGGCAGCACCGTGAGATCGAATCGAGAAGAAAATGCGGCGATTAGTGTACAACCTCCTTGGTGGCGCCGATTAGGCCGCACCTTCATCCGAGGAAATGGTGATGATGATGCTCTTCTGGTGATGCAGGTGAAGATGGTGGTGTGGGAATGGAGGTGGCGCGAAAGACGAGGGGAACATCGGGGCAGCTCCTTGGAGGTGGAGGACGGGGTGGCTGAACCGGTGGGACGATGAGATCGACGACGAATCCTCATCCGGTACGATGGATGAGGGACGTCGAGGTGTTGTTGTCGACGACGTTGTCGGGGAAGAGGCTCCGGCTGGGTGGCGGACGGAGCAGGGTGTGGGGTTTCGTCGTGGGTTTTCACGGCCTCGGTGTACGAATGGGTGGGCGGATGGGATGGCAGTGGGGAACCATGGCTTAGAGACGCGCTTCTCCGAAATGTGGGGTAAGTTATGAAAGTACCCCAACCGATTTGAGGCAGTCCTTTCGGTTCGCGGGTACCACGGGCATTTCGCGTGTCGGGATTTCACATGAGGTGGAAGTTTTCGTGCGTGTTGTAATTTCGGAATAGCAAGGCGCGGGTTGAGATGGAGGGAGTTGTCGGAGCACAACGAGACAAAGATATATCTTAAATATTTCGGGCTAACAAGGCGCGGGTTGAAATTTCCGGACAAGCCTAACGTGTACTGTACCAAATCAATGCGCACTACAAATGTCATTCAAAACTTTCAATTCATGTTATGTTCAATTAAAATATGTCACTACATGTATCATGCGTGCAACCTACTACTCAAATGAACGTTTTAGTGCATTCCAAATGTATATACTACCGCTTCAATATGAACTAATTTTGAATTCGTTTCTCTATTTGAATAAGATCTACAGTAATGATTGTTGTGAAGTCAAGGCATTTGAATTCGTTTCTCTGTTTTAATAAGATCTACAATCATCATTATTGTCAAGTTAAACAATCGTTTGTGTATTTTCTTCACAACACACCACATGATTAGTCTCGAGTTACATATGAACTATGTGTACTATATGAACTCGAACTAGATTTTTTGAATCCACTTTATTTTGATTTCAAGTCACATTACATTTCTAGCTCTAGCTAGATCTTCATAATCTAAACCATGTCTCATATGTATAATGTGTTTATCACATTATGTATGGTGCCCCGCCCCCTACACCTACAAGTATTTAGATGTGAGTTTCAAACACCACAGATTACCACGAATTCAAATAAAATGTGAGAATGTTTGATATATAGTATTGTTTAGATTGTTCGATATTTAGTTGTAAGCTGCAAACGCCACACATTATCACAAATTCAAATAAAACGTGAGATTGTTTGATGTATAGTATGGTTTATATTATTTGGCATTTAGCTGTGAGTTGCAAACGCCATGCATTATCACATTATGGTATAACATGTGCACAACACGTGTATCACCACTATATTCATGCATGCAATGTTTAAAATACTATGATCTCCTATTCAAATATATGAATCCGCTTTCATATCAAATTATGATCTTTGTTAGTCTCTTACACCCACACAATCCTCTAACCTTTGTAGCTACCGCTAAATTTCTCTCGTGCATGCACACGCCCTCCTCGCCCTCCCCCTCCCTCGGCATTCTATACACCGGGCACATTCATTTTTTTCTTTAGGCCGTTCTCGCAGAGTCTCCACAACTCCTTTTGGACACACACCGGTCGACAAACCTCTCCATCGATGCCTGCCTACAACATACACACACACCTTCAATCTCCTCCTTTATGTGTCCTTTCCTCGTGTCTCTCATACGGTCAGACATACGTGTAAACTCTCGCCCCTCTTTTCATTGATCTCACAACTGCACACTCCTCCCCGTATCTAGCTAGTAGTTGGGTCTCTCGCACCACCTCCTAGCTCCATTCTCTCTGTCTATCTGCCTCGCTGGGCCTTATTTGCCTCTAAGAAATGGACGTACACCGACCGATCTCTCGCTATACATATAGCTAGCTAGGTCCTTATAACTTGTTTTTACCCACACGTCAATCGATCTACCTCATTAGTTGTGTCTCTACCTTCCTCCGACAAACAACAATTGATCTACCGATCTAGTTAGGTTTGCTTACCAAACACATGGTTCCCCTTCATCATCCATGGATGCGTCCCGACAGATCTATCGCACAGGCACACACAGAAACACATCCCCACTCTTATTGATAACATTGTAGTTCCACCCTTAGTTTGTCTAGTAGGCTCTCCCACCATCTTCGAGAAGAAACTCCATCACCCATCTAGCACTCTACCCTTCTCCCTCCCTCTCTCTCTCTCCTCTCTCTCTCTGTCCCATCATATTTCCCGTCCTTCAATTATCTATGGATGTCGACCGATCTCCCTCAAGACATAGTTGGGTCTCTCCTTCTCAACACATATACGAGTCATTCTACCTCTATAGTTAGGCCTCTGCCTACCCCTCCCCCAACCCCCCTCCCCCCACACACACCGATACATCGAGCGCTCTAGTCATGTCTCCCTGCCACACACAAACTTGACATGTGCCCTCTAACATTCCGTTAGGCCAGTCGCCCTATATCTTTGACTTGCACACACACAATTTCGATGGCTCTCTTCATCGATCTCGCACCCACCAACTTGATCCTCTCTTCGACTCTATCGATAGCTATGACCCCTCCCTCTCTTCTCGTGGATTACCCGACCCTCTATGTATGATATGGATAGGCCTCCATTTGGCACACATTGCATGCAAAATTTTGTTTGAGATGTCATTGACACATATTCCCACAAATAATTCACGAAATCAACCCCCACCCCAAACCAAAAAACACTCACGAACGCGGTTTGTATCTCTCACACACACCCACGTAGGTGGGGGACGTGCACGAATAGAAGAGGTGCATGCACGGCGCACGTACTCCCGTCTCTTTACCAACCACACCCGCGCGGGTACACTGTGGAGCTCATTTCTGTATGAAAAGGCAGGCCACGTAGTAATTTGGCACGCGTACGTGTTGTCCACTTGGTGGAGGGAGGATCGTCTACCACGGGTGAACAAACAAATTGCGACTTGACGTGTTATGTTGAAAAAGAGGCAAACCATGTGGGGCCTACCTTAGAGGCAAGGCTCTATACACTGGAGTACTTTTGATGTGTCCCGTCAACTCGCAGAACGAGGAGAAGCTTGCTTAGTATGCCGTCTCCCCCGTTCCTAAATAAGTCTTTGTAGAGATTTCACCATGAACCACATGCGGATGTATATAGATGCATTTTAAGTGTAGATTCATTCATTTTGTTCCGTATGTAGTGGAAATTCTACAAAGACTTATCTACTAGTAATAGCTAGCCCCCACTACTAGGAATTCTCTATCCTCTCCTTGAGCCACATCATCAAAATTGATGTAGCCGTTAGATGAAGTAAATCAGTCCATAATAGACGTCTGGTCTAGACGTTGAGAGGCTCCGCACTAAGCCACATGCAAGCATGTAGAAATACTATGGCACATGCATGTGAGTGGATTTTAAATCACATCAACATGTCTACATGCAAGCATGCACCGGTAGAATGCATGTAAGTGAGCTTTTAAGTCCCATTAACATGTCAAAAAGAAAAATATAATCCCATTATGCAGTAGGAGTTGGCTGATATTTTTTCCTTACGTGGGATGATCTAAATGATGATGGGAGTTTATTTAGTTTGGCTACCACATTTGTCATGCGGTTATAGAGTTTTTTTAGTTCTATGAAATCGATAATTTTGCGTAGAGAGATATACCAATATTCCGCGGCAATGCGCAGGGACTCATCTAGTAATATTTAGGAACGGAGGGAGTACTATGTGAAGAGTTACTTGTCGCACGGTGATAGTGTGAGGTGGGCCATGTAAACACTGAGCCTACGTGTTTTCACTGCTCTTGCACGCCTCTGCTGTAAGAATGGAGAAAATTGTAATCTAGTAGTAGTACCTCCTTTCGCCGAAAGCGTGGGACATCCAGCAGTCCTACCACCTCAGTAATAAAGACCAATGAGCCATCAAATCACATAGACCCAGCAGTAACCATCACTCTTGCGCCAGTGAGAGGTCGCGTCCGCTCTGCCCGGGCATGAATGCTGCACCGATTCTTTGGAGCGACGCTGACCGTTTCGGGAGGGAAGCGCGCGCGGGCGATGGAGGGGCGTTGGGTGGGCCAGGCTGGTCAGGAGTGGGCGTGGCATCTATCCTCATGTCCCTACCGGACACACCTGGAAACAAGAGGATGCACCGACTCTCGCGGCTAAAATCGTACACTACACAACATCTCTCTGTAGGAGTAGGTCGATCTGTCACTCTCTCTAACACACACATGTTGTTAAACACACACACACACACACACACACATGCACACACACACACTCACCTTGGTCCCGTTGCACCTTCTAACTTGAGGTCTCGGGTTCGATAACTACACTTGAGCATAATTTGTGCCAGGAGGATTCTTTGACTGGTCAAAATGTTTTCTAGGGTTTGCATGCTTCACACTCTCTCTCCAGTATATATATACACACTGGAGCCTCGGAGCTTGTAGTTGTTCTCTTCACACTCTCTCGCCCTCTCCCTCCGTTCTGAATTACTTGTCATAGGTATGGATGTATCTAGATGTATTTTAGTTCTAGATACATCCATTTCTTCGACGTGTAATTTGGAACGGAGGGAGTTGTTGCTCTCTTCACACTCTCTCGCCCTCTCCAGATCTAAGAAAGACTTCGTTGGCCTCTCTCTCCCATCACTATTGCTCAAAGAGCCGGCAGGATCCGCCCGCCGGGAAGGGAAGGAGGCTTAACGTTGTCGCCGTCGGCGAGGGACTACCGGCGCAGCTGTTCACTTTCCACCCAGCGGCGACGCGGGAGGGCCTCCGACCCCTTCTTCTTCGTCATCGTCCCGTCGCCCACTGAACCACGCCCCAAGAAACTTAAGGTATAATTTACTTACTCCACATGCATTGCTCTAGCTGCATGTATACCATGAATCTAGGACGTGGTTCAAAGAGGAAAGGAGTGGGGGAAAGTAGTGGGAAAAGTTGTATATAGCATGAATCTAGGACATGGTTCAAAGAGGAAATGAAGGGGGAAAGTTGTATAGCATGAATCTAGGGTGTGGTTCAAAGAGGAAAGGAAGGGGCAAAAGTACTAGTTCAAAAAGGAAAGGAAGGGACAAGGCTGTAGAGTTTGAGCAGGACTAGATTTGCTGCACTCACATAGGGAAAGGTGTCTAAAGATAACAAAACTGGGACCAACACAAATATGCTCCTTGGTTGTTTATTCTTTGTTGCAACAGACTGTGCATGAATACAGTACATCAGTAGATGCACATGGTGCTGGTGCGTTCACTGTCCCGTGCAACTCATTAGCTGTTGTTAATCTAACGCCCTGTTTGGTTAAAAACTACCTAGTCCCCACCTGCTTGGTTCCAGGGACTAAACATGGACTAGAGGTTATTAAATGACATGCTAAAAGACCATGTTACCCCTAGTAATGAACTAATAGAGACAAGGTGCGATGCGTGGCAGGGGTAACTATTGGAAAAAGTCCCAAAAATACTCCCTCGGGGTCTTCTTTCTTTAGTCCCAAATGCCCACTTTTAGTCCCTAAAAGTCCCTCCTGTTTGGTTTAGATGGGACTGACACAGAGTTTTTTTAGTACCTACACCAATATGTCCCTGTAAACAAACACCCTCTAATAATGCCGCTAGAAAATTGATGCAATGCCACAGTTAAAAGAAAATTACATGTTTAACGAATTTTATTGTTAATATAATCTCTATGTTAATATTATTCAATGCCACTGTTTGAGAAATTCTACTGTCTTGCTTTGTTTCCCATTTAGATAAGGTAGATGCTTCTTTTTGTTGACTTCTGTGTCATCCACCGTTATTGACCACTAATTTTTCCCTTTACACCTCTATGTAAACAGGGTTATCTACTTCACCTCGTTGCCATTGCGACCTTTGTTGCACTGCACAAAACACTTTTGTTTTAAGAGTGTTTTGTGCAGTTCAACCAAAATGTCACACCGACAATGTTGCTTGATTGCTTGGTCTTAGTGGAACTGCACAAGAGGAGATCTTACTTCCTATCCGTTAAGGCGAATTTGGTTCAGATCTTCTTCTTGTGAGTTGTTTGATTTCCGCATCATGAGAGGTCAGTACTAGCCTTCTTTCACATGATTCTGAAGTGTGCTTTCATATGTTGTGCTACTTGTACGATAATGTTTCTTGATTTTAGCGAACTGCACAAATGGAGACAAGACTTCCAATCTGTATGTGCACCGTAATATCCCATTGAGGTAAGATAAGGATATTTCACAACTGCTGGCCTGTATTTTGCCAGTTTCATTAGAAAATTAAGTTTAGTACTATACTTGTGCTCCCTAATTGACATGCCAAATCTTACATTGAAGGTGAAGCTTGTCTGTTATTGAACCAAGTTATGAAGGGGAAGAACAAGCGGAAGAAAAACAAAAATCAACTCCCGGTGCTGTAATGAAGCACTGGAACTGTGATGACAAAAGTAATGATATAGTTTTGCATCTTAATTTATTGCTATGGCTGGAACGAGCAATTGTTTTGCCACTGATTTGATGCCACAATTAATGTAATATGTAATTATCTCAACTTGTGCAAACAGGGATCTTCCTTGAAGATACCATATATTTTAGTGGAACTGCACAAGAAGATGTTGGAAACATTAAACTAATCGAGGAGTATATAGTAAGCATGGCCACCACCGTAGATTGCAACAAATGGTTCCGGAGAAGTGCTTCATCTGTATGCTCTACACAATAAGCCTCCTGACAAAGGTTGGTACTCGCCCACTGATTTCATCCATATGATTGATCTTTGTCATCTCTATTGGTGTTGTGCCACTTTTTAGATACTATCATGAAAAAGTGGTATTGTCCTTGAGAAGTGCTTCATCTGTGATGTTTTAAATATTTCCTTTCCTTTTTTTCGAGCAAACAGGGATGCTAGCATTTAGTAGTCCTCTTGTCTTTGCACAACAGGATCATCTTCCTCTAAAGAAGAATATGGAGTACGTGAAGTGACTAGTTCCGATTATGCCAGGATGAAGAAGCCCTGTCTATCTTCTCATCAGAAGGAGAAGTTGAAGGATGGTTACATTACTCCCCACAAGACCAAACTAACTTCAGCTCAGAAGGACTGACAAATCTCCATCCTTTTGCTATGATGCGCGAGTACAATGTTGTTCTAGGATTCTTTCTGGTGAGTTCCATTTTTCTAAAAGTGTGCTCTACATGGACAATGTATGTGCCTGTTGAAACTGTCAATTCATAGTATAGTTTGCTTTATACTAATCACTTTTTTGTATTTGTGCAAACAGGGGTGCTTAGCTTGATTCCAATGGGAACTGCACAAAATGTTCATGAATACATTGAATCATTCATTTCCACCACGAGAAAGGAGGTGTCGATAAGTTCAAGGCATTGCAACATATAAGGGCGAAATCATACAAGCTACGCGCGAATTTGGTTGATTTTGGTGGAACTTCACAAAAGGAACAACTGGTTTATTTAGCACGAGGTGCCATGGCAATGTCCGAACTGATGGCAAACCCTGCCCATTCCACAATCATAGGCATTTGATATTTTGTAATGGGACAACCTTGTCAAATTTTGCTCATTGATTTTAGCAAGACATGCGTTTGATATTTTTGAATGGGACGCCCTTTGCTGTCAGCAGCGTCGATCAATTTTTTCTTTATTCTTTAGTTGTGAAGTAAATATTGCCTCTGACATGTGAGTCGCTGAGATGCATAATCATCGATTGTTTTAAATGTTCTCTATGAATTGCCAGGCCTGTGTGTTTGATTGCAATGTACAGAAATGCTAAAAAGATGCTCAAACTCTTTGTACTCCTTCTGTTCCTTTTTACTTCACACATTGTGAAAGTGCATACTTTTTTGTATAACATTGGTCAAAGTAGAGATACTTTGACTGCAAACAAAACTTGTATGTAGACTAGAAAGGACTGGAGGGAGTACATGTGAAACTGCTGCAAATGAGGTGATCATCCTATGAATAATGCTAGTACGCATTGTTTTGCAAGTTCATCCAATGCCAGTGATACAGGAATTCGAACTAATCGAAATAAATTCATTCATACACGGTCGGATTTCATATAAACATGCCGGATTTCATTACATTCCATACATTCTTAAACTAAAAGGTGTGCGCTGGAGGTATAATTAATTAACTGAAGCTACCCACCTGTGTCCCACTGAGCCGAACAGAAGCTTCAGTGACTTAACTGCATGTGTAGTTGTGTAACTGACATGTGCCCTATTGGGCCTATGTGTCAGTCAGCCAACTGCACCGGCAGTTAAGTAGAAGCAGTGTTCTTCTCCAGCGCAGCTCTCCGACTCCACGTCGCCGCCAAGAAGCTAACCGGCCATCAATGGTCAACCCTCCTAGCTTGGCTTCAACCAAAGGGTAGCAGCGGTGGCCTTCCTTGGACCCGAGCGGCGACGACCTACCGTGTTCTACTCTTCCTTGTTTTCTGTGTGGCGCGGCCTCATTGGCAGCGGGGCGGGGCCTCGGCGGAGCTGGCGATGTCCTCTGCCTCGTTGTTGGCGGGCAGGGCCTCGGCGGAGCCGGCGGTGTCCTTTGCCTCGTTGTTGGCGCCGTGGGGCCTCGGCGGAGCAGGGCCTCGTCGACGCCAGCGGAGCGGGGACACGTCGGAGCCGACATTGTCCTCTGCCTTGTCCTTGGTCTCACCAAACAGTGCCTCGCCCGCTTCATCGCCCTCTTTGCTAGCCTCTTTGTAGGCAGCCACAGCCTCCGCCACCTGCATGCGGTACCGCCAGCGCTCGAGGCGGCCCTTGCGGGCGGAGCGGTATGAGTCGAGCAGCGCTCCTGCTCCGCCCGCTCCGCGGCGATCTGCTCCTCCGCCTGCAGGTGCTCCTCGAGGAGATGGTGGTTGTAGGCGGCGTCGGCCTGCGCCTCCCGGAACTGCTCCTCACATATCTGCCTCACCCTGTCCATATATTGGGCACGGGCCTCGCCGATGGTCATGGTGGAATGCACCGGCGAGGATGGCGCGGAGGAGGGGGTTGGCGCCGGATCGTCGACTACCATGTTCTCCATTGGGACGCCGTCGTCCTCCGGCTGCCTGTCGGCCAGCCGGTCGGCAGCGATGGCTGCCATCTCCTGGTGGTCCATCATCCGCCCGTCCCGAAGAGCACTAGAGCGCGAGGAAGCCATGGTGGGCAGTAGTGGTGTGGACAGGAGAAAGGGAACGGATGCGGATGACTGCGGCTATGGCCGGCGCAGCAGTTTATATAGCAATGGTGGGCGGGCGGAGGGAGGGATGTGTGGCGCCGGAGTAGCCGCCTCGGCAACCCGTATCATTAATGTGGGCGGCAGATGGATGGACGAACGACACTTGTGTCGTTTGAAGGCGGAGCTATCGCCTACACCGGGAAGTGGGGAGGGCGGCGCTGACTGTTTCGGGCGGAAAGCGCACGCGGGCGAGGAGATGACTTTACTTGGAGAGGATGACAATGGGGACCCACCAGGTCCATAGCCTCACATACGCAAGTGCCTCCTTATTATATATATATATATAACTATAATTTATTTTGCTTCCTCCTGGTTTCCTGACATCATGGTCCCACACCATTGTTAACCTATGTAGTACTCCCTCCTTTCCGGTTTATAGGGCTTATATCAAAATTTTAGTTTTTCCATTTTATAAGGCTCAATTTGGTTGTTCCCCATCACATGTTCAGACTTCAAGGTGCATTAAATCATTGCATGCAAGTATTAAGAGAAAACTGACCAATGCATGCATGCATTGCAATTAATGCATTCGTAAACATAATTTTTTGAGGAAAACAAGAGCATTAATTGGGTGCTTTTGCAAACTACAAAAAATATTCCACCACTCATCATCTACCTTGGTTGGTGAGATTTTTGAATTGAGCCTTATAAACCGGAAAGGAGGGAGTAGTCAATAAACGAGAGAATTGCACAAGAAGCGGCTGATAGCTGGGACCAAGCAGCTCGAGCAGTATTTGTGTTTTTGAGGTGTGAGCATTGCAGAGTTTTTCGATGTTTAGCCCAGATATTAATTTTTCTCCTCTGAACAACAATGAAAACATCGCTGCAGGTATTAACTGGGCGGGCTATGGCCCGTCTAGCCCAGGCCAGATATCCAGCCCAGATATTAATTTTTTTCAAGTTGAAAATGGCTAGCCCAGCTATACTTTTTTTTGGAATACCCAGGCAAGGTCAAGTTGTTATTCTCCGCCCCACTGGGCTGCAAATCTTTCCTAGGAGGGATGCATTAGGCTTAACAGGAAAATGGGCTTTAAGAAATAATAAATGGGATGTAATTATAAAAACTAGGCAGTAACTATTAAAAAATGCACCAAACACGTGATTACTTTATAAAATATTATTTTTGGATATTGAAAATTTTAATTTCATTAATTGTTGCGAGCGCAATGTTTCGTTGGATTTTTACATAATATAAATTTATATTGAAATTGCATTTAATCTGACTAGAAATTTCGGGATAAAAATATTTCGGATCCCATCGAAATGTGGGAAATTTTATTGAATTCTATTTTGAACGGTTGCTTGAAATGGGTTGTACTTTTAACAAACTGTAAATGTGTTGTAGTAAATTCCATTAGAATTCAAAAATGGGCTACACATTCTTACAAATCTCAAATGGGCTATAAGTTCTCTACCACACACTTCTGGCCTTACTAAGTTGACGCGTCCCTTAAAAAAACAGAGTTGACGCGTTATAGTCAACACACGGTTCTAGTAGCAGTGGTCGTTGGATGTCCATCCAACGGATGCCGTGCTTCTTCTTCAATCTCGGATATTCTAGATTCACCCGCCCAAAAAATGATTCCTCCCCCTGACATCTGGGGCGCACCATTTCGAAAGCTGACTTGTGGGCCTACTAAGTTGATGTACCAAGGGCTTTGTCAACTTAGTCAATATAAACGATTCTAGCTGCAGTGATCATACGATGTCCATCCAATGGCCGTCGTGCTTCTTCAACCTCTGGTCTTCTTTTGCTCTAGCCGCCCAAAGCAGCATCGGTCGTGCTGCCTGCTCCTGCCTCCCGTGGCCGGCTGTGCTACCGCGGAGGCCTCACCGCCCCCTACTACTCCCACCGCTGGCCAGGCCATCCCTCCACTCACCCACACCCCCTACCGAACCAGTGAACCCTCATACTCCTCTCCACGTGTGCATCCACTGTTGTGTCTTCCCCGTCTTCGCGTCGTCCCCTTCCTAGGCCTCGCCGTCGTCCACCGCCTTGGTGCTCTCGGCGCGGCGTGGTCAACGTGGTCAAGAAACGAATTCCATTGGAGGTGGACTGTACGTGGAGAGGCTGACAGCTGGGTCCACGGCAGCCGCAAGGAAGTGGCTCCTTATTACGCGCAAAATAATTATTCCTCCACGTGACAGCGGGGACCCACCGGGCGGGCCACCGTATTTCGTGAAAAAAATGATTTGCCCCCTGACTGCTGGGACCCATGAGCTACATCTTCGCATGCAAGGAAGTGCGTCCGGGAAAAAAGAACGAGTCGCCCCCCTGACTACTGGGACCCACTAGCTACATCTTCGAACGCAAGGAAGTACGTCCAGAAAAAACGATTCGCCCCCCGACTATTGGGACCCACCAGGTACACCTTCGCACGCAAGGAAGTGCGTCCGGGCAAAAAAATGATTCACCCCCCTGACCACTGGGACCAAGCAGCTACACCTTTGCACGCAAGGAAGTGCGTCCGGGCAAAAAAAACCAAAACGATTCGCCCCCTTGATTGTTGGGACCCACCAGCTACATCTTCACAGGCAAGGAAGTGCCTGACAGTCGGGACCCACCTGGTCGAAGCGTACGTAGCGTTGTCACTCTGGTCAAGAACGTGTACGTACATACTGGTCGATGTAGAGGCACGCACATGTCATAGTAGAGGCGCGCACGTGTCATAGTAGAGGCGCGCACATAGCATGTACACGTACGTACAGCGGCCAGGGTGCAAGAAAGAAAATACGGCCATGCATGTGTACATACGGGCGGGGTCTCGAACGCCTACTCGCGCATACATACGGCCAGGGCTCGTGTACATGGCTGGGTCAGAACGGAGAAACAACATCGTCGTCGTGTTCATGGGGAGGCAACGGAATGCGTCGTGTTCATGGGGAGCCAACAGAATGTGTCATGTTCATGGGGAGGCAACGGAATGCGTCGTGTTCATTGGGAGGCAACGGAACGCGTGGGAGCCAACCGGCTGGGTCGGAACGGAATGCGTGGTCGTGTTCATCGGGAGGGCTTGGACGGAACAGGCGATGGAAACGAGGCCTGGTGTACCGCAGAACGGAGGAAACGGACCTCCTACGGTCGAAACGGGGGTCCGGTTGATCGGGAGGGGTGTGGCATACCGCAAAACGGAGGAATCGGACCTCCTACGGTCGAAATGGGGGTCCTGTTGATCGGGAGGGGTGTGGCGTACCGCAAAACGGACGAAACAGACCTCCTACGGTCAAAACAGGGGTTCTGTTCATCCGGAGGGGTGTGGCGTACCGCAAAACGGGACTCCACGAGATACTGTTCATCTCCACCGTCGACCTCCTCTAGCCTCCATGGGCTCCTATTCATCCAGCATCCATCGCGCGCTACTCCACCGGCTACTGTTCAACCACCCCTCCACCGTCTACTGTTCATCCAGCCCTCCACACCACGGGGTCCTATTCAACCACCCCTCCACGGGCACCCCTCCACCGTCTACTGTTCATCCAGCCCTCCACCACACCACGGGGTCCTGTTCATCCAGAGGCAATGGCATCGCTCACTGTTCATCCAACCCCCCCCACCCCCCGCAATGCTCACTGTTCATCCAATCGATCGGCTTCAGTTAGCAGCAGTAGCGAAGGAATCGATCGATCGGGTTCAGTTAACAGCATCGATCGATCGCTCGGGTTCAATAATGCGTAGCCTGCAGTGCAATCGCTCGGGTTCAGTTAGAGCCCAACGCCTCGCTCGGGTTCAGTTAGAGCCAATGCCTTACACACACGCGCATACGTGTACGAGAGAAACGCGCATCGCTCAGCCCCCGGCCTCCCACCGTAACCGGGAACTCCCCGAAATTTTCCTCGCCCTCGCTTCTACCACGGTTTTTTCGTCATGGACGACCCAAAGAATGTCATGCAGCTGTGTCTCCGGCCCGCCCAGCATGAAAAGCCCATTTTCTATCATGATTTTTTGTCATAGAAGTAGGAGCTCACCACATCTATGATGATACCGGGTTTTGTCACAATTATCATCATAGAAGTGTCATATGTATGATAGAAAAAAAATTCATTCGGCCCAAAATGTCACAGATGTGTCTTTTTTTGTAGTGAAGATCTGAAAATGGTGTTTGTCTTCACAATAATCTTCCCATGATGGGAATATATGCACGTAGTCCCTGACAACATTGAAAGCATTGTCTTTTAAACTGGGAATAAATGGAATGGGGTTCCAATCTGCAGGAATTGGCCGTCTCTGCAGTTGGGATAGGTCTTCGGCCGGTGGACTTGCTGTACTTTTTGCTGGAGTGGGATTTTTCTGTGATACAGCTAGTGCTATGGCAAATGAAATCGGTTTACCTTTTGCTGCAGAGCAGGTCTTGTATGGTGGGGCTAGTGGTGTGGCCAGTGAAGTATGGGTACAGTCTGCTGGAGTCGGTCCTACGTTTTGTGTCACTGGTTGTACAACCAATATAAGTGGGGTGTTGTCTGATTTCTCTGGCACCACCATGTTTTTTGAAGGACTTTGCTGGTGCTCCTTCAAGTTCGGCAATCACCCTCTTCCTTTTTGATGTCTGATGCACAACAACAGCATTTAAGTGGAAAAACATGGTATGATGACAGATGGAATATGTATTGATAATGGATGGGCATGGCATCTCGACATATATGATGAGTAAACTAAGCAAATGGCGGTGCAACAAAGTAGAAGAAATTCAAGACAACATATGCAAGATACCCGCAATCAATAAAACATTGCCAAATTAGAACAGGCACCTTGATGGGTGAACAGGACATGCCATCTGCCTTTGACTCCTCGAGGTTAGAATAGTCATTAGGATCATATTCTAAACAAGAATCAACAGGTGGGGAGCGTATGAGTTTCATTGCATCCAGAATGGCACTCAATGCCTTGGTGCCAATTTTGTAAGTCATTGCAGTGTTTAGCTTCAAGAGTGTACTGCTGCTAGTGCGACACAAAGCGGGTACACAGATCATAGTGTAGATATAACGGGAAAACCTTAAGCATCAGAGTAAAATCAGCAAAGTGGAACTTGCTAGAATATATGTGCTAGTATTGCCGGTACGGCTAGAAAGGCTTTGGATACCAGCTCTCTTCAAGTGAAGGTGTGGTACTGTTAATATCAGTGTAACTCTCAAAGGCGACACAGATCCCCGTATTTCCTTGCTAATCTTATAGGATTCAAGTGGGCAGGCCACTGAAAATCCTATTCCTATGTTTACAAGATCCTACGAATCAAAGAGGCTCAAAGTGTCCATCACAACCGACCGTATAGACCTCTACACTGCAAATGTCCATGCTCATCTTCAGTATAAGGAACATATTGTACTACTATCATACTCCCTCCGTTCCAAAATATAAGTCTTGGTAGAGATTTCCACTATGGATCACATACAGATGTATCCAGATACATTTTAGAGTATAGATTCACTCATTTTGCTCCATACGTAGTCCATGGTGGAATCTATACAAAGACTTGTATTTAGGAATGGAGAGAGTACATGTTAAAGAAGAACGGAAGAGGAACATGGTAAAGAAGAGCAAGCATATTTTGGATAATAAAATGTTGGTTGCACTGTGCCCACACATGATGAACCAGAGCGCATTAAGAATGCAACTCCCAGCTGTCTCTCGACCATTTGAGGCGGCTGGATGAAGATCCTATGTCTCCTAACCCTTCTTCTTCCTCGTCTCTGATTCTTCCCATACAGAACACCGCACGGGCCGCCGGCCGGACCACCGGCCCCCACCGCCTATGTTCCTTCGCCACCCCCACCCCCGCCCGAACCCCCACCCGCGTCGAGTTTTCTTCGTTCGGCGAGGCCCCTCAACCACCCGAGCCCCTTCGATCGCACTAGCGAACTTTGGCGAGCTCTGAAAAATCGACTGACCCAATTTCGAAATTTAGTCTACTGTGATTTAACTAGTGTGGAATATAAAAGGGGAAAACCATAAGCATTGGGAGTATAGTGTTGAGCGTGCCATGGTGAATCTGAAGGTGCAAACCGGACAAAGGCAACTTCGCAACCAAGACAAGAAATCAGAGTAAAGCAGTGGCAATCTATTTTCTTGCTATGATAAATAAGTGGAGCAGATACGAAAGACTACCGCCTCTGGTGCGGCGCCGTGTACGCATCTGCTGAGAATTTGACGGTGCTGCGGTAGCGATGGCTGTGAACGGCGTGGAAGCATATCTAGGAGGGTAGACGGTGGTGGCGGGGCGCGGTGGACGAGACGGTCGTAGGAGCAGCGCCGGCAAGGTGGACGGCGGTGGGGATGAAGCGAGAGGACGGGATGCAAGGATCCTGGTCCGAAGCTGTGGATGAGAGAGGTCGATCTCTTGTAATGGACGGCGCCATCGGGGTATCAGCTCCGGCATGGTGGAGGAGGACAGCGGTGGATGGGGTGGCGGACGGCGGCGGGCGGAGGAGAGTGGGGTGGAGAGGGTGTTTTGGCGCCCACGGAGTACGAATGGGGAAAAGGGAGGTAGAGAGGAAGGGGGGAACCATGTATTCAGGGCGCGCTTGTCTCAAATGCGAGGAAATTTACAAACTTAGCCCCTGTTTCAAATTTCTACTACTCCCTCCGTCCCAAAATTCTTGTCTTAGATTTGTCTAAATACGGATGTATCAAGTCACGTTTTGGTATTAGATACATCCGTATCTAGACTAATCTAAGACAAGAATTTTGGGACGGAGGGAGTACATCACAGTAACATTAGTCGGTTAGGGATAGGACGGTAATCTCGCATACACTGAATATTTGCCGACGAGAGTTTGTTTTTGGCGCCCACCGTGTATGAATATGAATCGGGGAGGGAGTCGATTTCGGCCGAGGACACACTGTGTTTTGGCGCCCACCGTGTATGAATCCGGGTGAGAGGCGGTTATGTCACGTTTGGGTGAAATTATAAACCTACCCCTAACGAAACCTATAGAAATCCAGCAGATAGGCTTTGCGTGGCAGGGATAGGCAGTATTGATTTCCATCTCGCAGATTTTGGTTTCGGGCGGTTGCTGCAACTTTCCCCGCTTCGTTCAAATTTTGCAGAGTGCACGTTTACCGTGCCAACTCAATTTGAATCCCGTTTGTATTCTATATTTTTTTCGGGCGGGATCCATTTTCAATTGGAATTACATTCTATATACATAATTTTTTATATATTTTTTCAAAAGCACAACAAAGAATGTTTCTCCTTTATATGCATAATATGATTTACAAATACAACGATCTTGAAATCTTAAGGTTGAATTCGAAAAAAATTGACCAAATTATGTTCTACTAAAATGTATGGATCAGTAATATCTACATATTAAATAACATAGATGTGCGTGAATTCATATGAGTATGCATGTTTGATAGATCAATTTTGGTTCGAGTATGGATTACATGTATCATCATCTCGAATTCAAATATTTGAATCCCTTTTTTGTTCACTCCTTTCACGCCCATCTCCCTCGCATGCATGCTCCTTCAGGTAGCTATCACTCTCTTTTCTCCAGCCCACCCGCACGCTCACTTCATGTTTCTCCTATCCTCGCAAACATGGTCTCTTGATGTGTCCCTTGAGAAGTGTCACACTCTCCCTATCATTATACATTACACGGTTTTCATTATCTCTCACGTCTCTACTGTTCTTTGGTATCACTTGGTACCTAAGCTTTCTTTTTCACCGCCACACACACAGTCTCCACTCGTCTTTCACTTTGTCTTTCTCTCTATGGGATTCTCTCACACACCCTATATGTCTCCACATATGACTCATACCACTAAAATTACTCTTTCTCTCTCCTGTAGACACAACATTTGTTGCGGTCTCCTTTTCGTCTCCATCCTAGACTGACATTATTCATTTATTTACCGATCAGACAACCCTGACTATCGTCTCCTCCCTATCTAACACAGACACACACACATAACTCCTGCTTCCACTCCCCTTCCTGACTACCGTCTCTCTCTCACACACACACAAAACTCTCGCTTTCGCACCCCGACTCGTATTTCTCTCACAAACGTTTATCGACTAGCTAGCCTCTAGATAGGTTTATACACCCGCACACTCGTGCTTCCACCATCGCATACATGTCTCTCTCCCGCTCCTTGTATCTATGTAGATTTTTCTTCCCTTCTTGAGACACGCCCTCTCGATCGTGCACACACACACTATCGTCTCATTTTAAGCTGATACATATCGCACACACACTCCTTGTGTCTTTGTCACACATGCACTCCGTCCTCCTCCACTCTACCTCTCTCTCACACACACATGGGCTTTTTTCAACAACTAGCAAGATGCTCATGCCTTGCACGGAACATCAAGATGCATTTGTATGAGTAGTTTATCTTGTGGAGGAAAAGGATGAACGAGGGAAGGCCTTATTTGCAAATGTGGATAGGGGTGTGGGTATCTTTTTGCAAAATTGCCATAGTTTCCTTCCTATCCGTCAGATATAGATCGGACGACCTATATTGCAGGATGGCAGGCACACGATCATCACCGACAATGCTTTTTACAAGAGTAGGGATAAAAAATAGAGTTGGTGATGATGGTGGGCCTGCCATCCTGCAATGTAGGTCGTCCGATTTATATCTGACGGATAGGAAGGAAACTATGGCAATTTACCCGCACTCTTGACCACATTTGCAGATAAGGCCTTCCCTCGTTCATCCTTTTCTCCCACAAGATCTTGATGTTCCATGCAACGCACGGGCATCTTGCTAGTAAGAGTAGAAATTAGACATATACCACTTCTCGAATCTTGAAACCAACAATATTCCTCCCTTATCTCATCAAAACCGCCAAAGGAATATATTTTGAGTGAAACATAACATATTTTTAGTGATATACATATTTCAAAACTATACTTTTTTCTATCAAATTGATGAATATGTATTAATCTACTTTGATCGTGTGGCAACGCATTGGCACATTGCTAGTAGTTATTATAATTTTTTTGCACACCAGACAAATGGTGGGGTACATATACGAAGAGAAGAGGCGCATGCACGCAGTCGACCTCTCGCTGTCTCGCACACATGAGTGTTACGTAAAGGCGACGTTAACAAATAAACCCTAAAACCCTAGGTGCACGATTGCTGCATTTGCTGGTACCGGGTACATGGTGGAGCACCTTTGTAGCAATAGTCAGCTCGCGTGATAATTTGATCCGTAGGAGTTGATGGTCGGGACCACGGGTGAACGACTTGGAGCGCGGTGGCTCGCTAGTTGCCACAGATCGAGTAGCCACGTTTAAAATATCATTTTTTAGCGGGGTTAAGAGTTCCAATTTTCAATGGCACGTTATAAGTAGTAAGTAGTTTTTAGAACGATTGGTATGGAGCGAAAATGGAATTCATAGTACTACGTACCTCCTTGGCGTATGGTTGTATGGTTTTTTTTGCGATGGAGGTTGTATGGGTTTATGTTGTGAGATGCTGAACCTGGTAGTTCTAGGGCAAATACTATGGTTTAGATTTAGATGCTGGTTTTCAGTAATGAAAATCGGATGGGGAAACCCTTCTTTGATTAAAAAAACTAGTACCTCCATTCTGGTTTACTAGTCCCCATCGTACTTTGGGTCAAAGTTTGTCCACGAATTTTACTTGTGAAATGTGAATGGAAAACGAGATTTTGTTATACCCAAACAAAAAAGGACTGGAGGGAGTGATTGCTCTGACACGGACGCGACCTCTCATAGTGCAGGCATTGAACCGGTGCACCGGCCAAGAGGGCCGCACTCACTGCAGGCCCGACTACCCCGCCTTCCTTCATTGAATCCGCGCGTGTAACACCCTCAATGCGACTATATCTCCCACGTGTCGAGGCACGACTTAGAGGCATAATCGCATTGAAGGCATATGTCGCAAGTGAGGTAATCTTCACACAACCCATGTAATATAATAAGGGAAAGAGATACATAGTTGGCTTACAATAGCCACTTCACCCAATTACATGAATAAAGCATTACATCAATCAGATACAAACAAGGCCCGACTACGGAGCCAAAATAAAAGAAGAACCCCAAATGCGACAAAAAGGCCCCCGATCGACCCCAACTGGGCTCCACTACTGATCAACTAGAATGAAACAACATAAAGGACAAGATCTTCATCGAGCTCCTCCCAAGCTTGGTTGTGTCCTCTGCACGGTCTCATCGGCACCTGCAAGCTGGTTTTGGAAGTATCTGTGAGCCACGGGGACTCAGCAATCTTGCACCCTCGCGATCAAGACTATTAAGCTTATGGGTAAGGTAAAGGTATGAAGTGGAGCTGCAGCAAGTGACTAGCATAAATGGTGGCTAACATACGCAAATGAGAGCGAGAAGAGAAGGCAAAGCACGGTCGATGAAACTATGATCAAGAAGTGATCCTAAACAACCTACGTCAAACACAACTCCAACACCGTGTTCACTTCCCGGACTCCGCCGGAAAGAGACCATCACGGTAACACACGCTGTTGATTCATTTTAATTAAGTTAAGGTTCAAGTTATCTACAACCGGACATTAACAAATTCCCATCTGCCCATAACCGCGGGCACGGCTTTCGAAAGCTCAAATCCCTGCAGGGGTGTCCCAACTTAGCCCATGACAAGCTCTCACGGTCAACGAAGGAATAGACCTCCACCCGAGACATTCCGATCAGACTCGGTATCCCGGTACAACAAGACATTTCGACAGGGTAAAACTAAACCAGCAACACCGCCCGAATGCGCCGACAAATCCCGATAGGAGCTGCACATATCTCTTTCTCAGGGCACACTCAGATGAGACTAGCTACGAGTAAAACCAACCCTCATGTTTCCCCGAGGTGGCCCCACAGGCAGCTCAGTTCGGACCAACACTCAGAGGAGCACTGGCCCGGGAGGGGGGGGGGGGTTAAAATAAAGATGACCCTCGGGCTGGCCGACCCAAGGGAAAGAAAAGGCTAGGTGGCGAATGGTAAAACCAATGTTGGGCATTGCTAGAAGAGCTTTACTTAAGGTGAACTGTCAAGGGGTTCCCATTATAGCCCAACCGCGTAAGGGACGCAAAATCCGGGAACATAACACCGATATGAGGGAAACTAGGGCGGCAAGAGTGGAACAAAACACCAGGCATAAGGCCGAGCCTTCCACCCTTTACCCAGTATATAGATGCATTAATTAAATAAGATATATTATGATATCCCAACAAGTAAATAAAAGATGTTCCAACAAAGAACGGCCTCCAAACTTCACCTGCAACTAGCAACGCTATAAGAGGGGCTGAGCAAAGCGGTAACATAGCCAATCAACGGTTTGCTAGGACAGTGGTGAGTTAGGGGTTTGACATGGCAATTTGGGAGGCTTGCAAGCAAGTGGTAGGCATCGTAGCAATGGCATAGCAAAAGAGCGAGCAAACTAGCATAGCAAAGATAGTAGTGATTTCGAGGGTATGATCATCTTGCCTGAAATCCCGCAAGGAAGAAGAACGAGTCCATGAAGAAGACAAACGGGCGTAGTCGAACGGGCCCTCACAAACACGACATTATCGGAACCAACCCGAAGAAGCAACACCGGAAAGAAGCAAACAACATAGTAAACAACCACCACATAAGCATGGCACGATGCGCAAACAAGTATGATGCATGTCCGGTTTAATGATACATGGCATGGCATGGCAAAGTGCACAAACAATCCTACAGATTAAGTGGAGCTCAATATGCAACTCCGTTGCATATTGACGAAACACCACATGACTTATTTAGTTCTCTCTCGTTTATGTACCCAACAAGATTAAATGTTTTTAGCACGGCAAGAGGTGAAGCAAATGAAAACTAGCTATCTAGTCAAGTTTAAATGAGGCCGGAAACAACGAACAACAATTTCCGGAAACTCCTCATATGCATATATTAGGTTTGGTACTGTTCTTCCCTAAACACAATTTTAGAGTTGTTTAACATGCAAATAAAGGTCACCATGTTAAACTAGGCATTTTTCTACCCCATTTACATATAAAGTTTATTAAAATCGGAGTTATGGTTATTTAGTTATGAATTAAATCATTTTAACATGGCATAGGAGCAAATTTAATCAAACGACATTTTAAACATGGATGAAAGTGACATTTTATTAAACTAGACAAAATTCTGAGCAAGTTTCATATATAAATCATTTTAATCCGATGGACGAATTGTGAGTTATTATATGCATGACAATGAGGGTTTTTCTGTAAAAACTGCAGTCTCTGGATAATAGGCAAAATCGTCTAGAGGAAAAAAAAACATGACATGGGCTAAAACTGCTGGACCAGGTGCACAGGAGACTGGAGGGAGGGCCTGCTCACTCATGGGCTAAGGCCCGGTTCGGCACAACAGAGGAGGAGAAGGGCCGGCCCAGGGAACGGAGGGCGCTGCTGGAGCTAGGGCGAGGCCGGCCCACACGCGTGCGAGGGAGGCAGCCCAGGCGATGCTCGTCCTCTGCTCGACAGAGCCAGAACGGCGGCGCTGAAGGTCAACGGCGAGGCGGCCGCGGGTTTCCGGTGGAGGAGGGAGGCGGATCCCATCGGGGATGGAAGGATCCGGGCGGTGGGGGACGGATCCTGCCGGATCCATCGCCGGAGCAGGGCGGCAGCAGGGAGCCAACGACGAATCTACATGGCGGAGGCAGCGAGGAGCACTGCAGGGGGAAGGAGAGAGGTTAGGGAGAGGCAGGGAGAAGTAGAGGAGGGGCGGCGGAGCTGGCCTGAGGCTCGGCAGCGGCGGAGCTAGCCGGCAGTAGCGGAGCGACGGTGCTGGCGAGCACACGGGACGGCGGCTCGGGATCGAGGAACGGAGCGCGGTGGTTGGTCGGGCACGGAAATAGATGAGATAAAGTGGGGCGACGGCGGCTAGGAGGATCCCTAGGAAAAAGGGGTTAGGTTCAAAATGGACTAGGGATAGACTAAATATATACATCACAGATTAGGTAGGGGCTATCTCGACCCTATGATCGCAATCGGACGATCGCAAATAAAATAGCTAGGAAGTCCAACTAAGAAAACGGTGACGTTTTGTAGACGTTTGGGGATGATCCGGACACAACGGTGGCGACACCTCGGGTCGGGTCCGGGACAACTTTCGGACGCTCACGTGAGGGGTTCGATGCACTGTGCAGAGAGGGTTTCGGACCGTGCGATCGCATCGGGCAACTCCGAAAGCGAAGAGGGGAAGGAGGATGGACTAGGTGGGCTGTGCAGACGGTCTTGAGCTAAGAGAAGAGAAGAGAGGGAGGCCCGGCGACTGTTTCCGGAGACCGAAAACGTCCGACGTTAGACCGGCTACTAATGCCGCTATATTTATCCGTTGGGACGTCAAACGGACTCCGAATGCGATGAAACTTGGCAGGCGGTCTACTGACAACAAAACAACACCGCATGCCAACTTTCAACCCATTCCGAGAACATTTCCCGGCCACTTATAAAATAATATTTCGGAAATGCCGCGGGTGCGTGCAAGTGTGTCTGGGCTCAGAACGGACAACGGAGAGAACGAGGAGACCGGGACGGATGCAAGTTTTGAAAACATGATGATGCAATGCACATGATGACATGATAAGATGCAACATGCAAGCAAATGACAAGCCAACAACAGCAAATAAGCGGAGGACACCTGGCACATCGGTCTCGGGGCGTTACAGCGCGTGTGCCGGCAACACGTCCTTCTGCGAGCCGGCTGGCATTTTAGAACACAAAAAATGACTTAAATATAATTAATTTACGCATGGTCTTGACTTGTTGTGCTCGCACTGGTAGCAGGAACTGGTAGAGGATTTTCTTTATTTATAACTCTCCTCACATTTTTTGGCTTTGAAGTGAATCATGGTTGTCGACATTATGTATGAATGTGCAGATACCTGTGAACATGAGTTTGATGTGGAAGTTGAACTTGGAATGTCGGGCTTGCGCGTGAACTATACCATGTCCAATGCTTTGTCTGTTATTGTTTGGAAAGTAATTGCTATTATTACATGACACGAAAAAAACATTTTGTGCCACATCAGTAGATGCATGGACATCACAATAGGCATGCTGACTGGATAAACATTTGAACCTACCTATTATGAAGGAAATTTTGTATTGACAACAATTTTAGATAGCAGGAGACGCCTAGCCTGCTCTACCTCTGCTAGCTTATTTATGGCTTCTTCCATCTCCTCCTTGGCTTGGGTGAAGAGAGCATTTGATTGCTCTTTTCGCTTCTTTAGGAACTCGGCTACATTCTCAAGGGTTGATGCACGCTTTCTTTCAGCCTTTACTAATGCCACAAGGACACGAACAACTAACGACTCCACCTGGCTTGTGTGTAATCCAGCATCATCTGGGAATTTGCACCTTGTGTCTAATCCAGCATCATTAGGGAACCGGCACCTTGTGTGTAATCCAGCCTCATTTTGGAAACATGATCTCGAGGTTGACCATACTTCCCTCCTCGCAGGAACTGCATCCTGACATGAATTTACTTCTTTTTTAGATCAATACTTAGAGCAACCTAGATCCATTTAGTAGAAGCCAGATAAACAGAACTCGGAGAAGTGAATTCAAAAGGAAAAAAACAAACTACAAGGTGAGAACACCCACTTCCTACATCAAGCTAAAAACGAAAGCATTAGGACGATTAAGACTCTTCTTATTACACATCGAAGAACACCACACTTAAGAGAAACAGAAACTACAACATATACACATCGAAGAACACGAGGCTACACGAAAGTAATTGAAAGGGTGTTACTTACCAAAGCTCGTTTTACAGGTTCGGTGCAGCTCCTCTTTAACTTGCCACGCTCCTTGAAGATGTCCCAAATATCCCGTGTTTGGTCTTCATTGCTCCTCTGCATGTTCGCACTCGTGGTTTTAAAATCTCAACATGGTAAGAAAAATATACTACTAGTAATATTCGCATCTTGTGGGCAACATCAAAGAACTCGTCTGCCATGTTAGAGCATCTCCAACAAAATCGCAATGCGCGGCGCTTTAAAAATCTCAACATGCTATCTCTACTCTCTTCTCTACTGTTATATTTATTTTATATTTAATATTTATCTCTACTTCCTTTACTGTCTACTTTTTTTCTCTATACTTTTTTTTCTTACAATGTAGGCCGTCCGATTTATATCTGAGAGATAAGAAGGAAACAAATGGGAATTTTGCAAAAAAGATACCCATACCCCTCTCCAAATTTGCAAATAAGACCTTCCCTCGTTCATCCTTTTCTCCCACAAGATAAACTACTCATACAAATGCATCTTGATGCGTGCAATGCATGGGCATATTGCTAGTTCTAAAAATCTTTCCTTCATTTGCCACACTACTGGTTGCAGATGAAAAACCTACCCAAGCACAGCGCGATACAGGAGTGACGCACAATTACAAGCTGATATTCTATTGGACAATGGAGGCTATAACCAATTACTTTTACGGGAACAATAGCACCCAGGAAATTTGAAGGGTAGGTATGAACAAAATTGGAACTGCACATGTACTTCTAAGTGATTCAATACACACATTACCAATCGAGGAGGAGAACGATGGTCATGGCGGCCTCTATGAGTCATGGTCGGCAACGGGAGTCAGTTCATTGTCCACGACGGTGGTACTTCTGCGCTTGGCGTCGGCTTCCAGGAAGCAGATCCGAGACCATGGAAGATGATGCCGTGGAAGAGGCTCCGTGTACGACGACGATGGTGGATCAGCTCGAGTGCGGCGTACGAGGTCATCGATGAGGCAGATGCGCTGCGGTGGACGAGTGTGCCGATGTAAAGGGGAGGAGCACGAAGGTTGCGGTGCCGTGGAGAAGTCTATTTTGCGGTGGGGATAGAAAATGGGGAGTATTCAGGTGTACTACTCTAGGTGCCGGGGTGGGGTTGGCTGGGTAGGTGAACCTGAAGTTACGAAAACAACCCCCTACCAAGCGTCATTCGTAGGCCTGTTCCGAAGGCTATGATGGTAACTCCCACTGCTCGAATCAGGGTCGCGGGAGATTTTCCCGCCGACCTCAAAATTTTGTGACACTGGACTCCCAGTGTGGCCTGTTGAGTGATTTGGCTAAGCAACTAGCGAGTAGTAGTAGTAAACTCTGAGGATATTAGGTTTGACCGAAGTCAAACTCCCTAAAGTTTGACCAAGTTTATGGAAAAATATAAACATTTACCATAACAAATATGTATGATGTGAAAGTACATTCAATAATGAATCTAATGGTATTTATTTGTTATTGTAATATTTTTTGTTATAAGCTTTTTGAGAGTTTACAAAACTTGACTTTGACCAATGCTAATACACGGACTTAAATAAAAATGGAGTACACATTTGTTTTCTTAGTTTGTAGTGAACTAATCATTTGTTGAAATTGTGAAATAGATATATTAGGCTATTGACTTCGAATGTAATGGTCTATACAATTCAATAGTTACAATCATTGTCGAATCCCAAGATGTATACAAGGTCTATAGTACTTCACAACATGCTCAAACTCACATAATCCCAGTCAAATGAGAATCTAAATGCATTTCATAGTTATTACTTTGTAGGATGCAAAAAACAACCATAACTCTACATCAGCCATTATAGAAGCAACATTTTGACATATCCCAATGTGTGAATGAAATGTGCAGAGAGAGCTTTTGAAGATGGAGCAGATAGGGCGGGAAAGATTGTATGTATGTGGACGAGAGAGTAGGAGACAAACCTAATGAGACAGAGAGAGAGAGGTAGAGAGAGAAAGAGAGAGGAAGAAGTTAGGTCTGTGAGAAAGATGGATTCATGTAATATACATGAGATGCGTGTGCATCTGGATTCTGTATATGTGGAAGGAGAAGAGGCAGCATGCTTGATGAGAGAGCTGGAAAAACATGGACGAGAGGGGAAGGATCTCGTAGGTTGAGGGATTGACAATTTTGTGTGGGGGGAGAGGGATTGGTAATTTTGTGCAAGAGGGAGAGAGAGAGGGTGGGGGGAGAAGTCAGTCAGCCATTGTCACATCACCCTGCTTCCATATGACCCTGCATTTTCTAGCGCGGTATGGTCGCCGTCTTCGATCTGCTCGATGCCCTCTTTGAAGATTGAGGTGTTGTGCATGTTGGGGTGCAAAGAAGCACAAGCGAGAGTGGTCGCCGTATAACCTTGGATGGGGATGAATTGTGTGCTCGGGGGACTGTGTGTGTGTGTGTGTGTATGTCAGATATTGAGAGAAAACAAACCTAAGGAGAGAAATTGGTATTCACGAAGAGATTGTGCGGGCCTTAAGGTGGGCAGGGGCCGTGTGTTGCATGCGACCGTGCGAGGGACGGACGAATCGAGAGAGATGGTTGTTGTGTTACAGATGCACCTCTCTCTCTCTCTCTCTCAGGCACACACACACACAAGTAAACTAGAAGATCATTCTCTCATGTATACACAACGTATCGGCATCTGTCTATGTCTCACTCATGCATGATCATTTGCACATTCACACCCCTCTATGTCTGTATCACACGCACACCGTCTCCACATTGCCCTTCCGCCACAACACACATATGGACACATACACACGTTCTCTCTCAGTCACACACACAAAATCAGTATTAAAAAAAACTAGGGCGCACCTAAAATGTGGCACCCCGGCTCAGAGCGACCGGTTTACCCTGCATTGCCAGCCCAGGGACCATGTCTTCTGGCAACACACAACATATTGGTATAGAAAACAACCGCTTTATTGATGCTAGCAGAACAGAGTTCATATTACAACAGCGGTCGAGGCCAAGCGGCACACTCGGTGCGGCTGATCAATATGTACATTATTTAGTGAACATAAAGGGGCCTCGACCCGAACAACTACATGGCAGCAGAATAACGTCATAGTGGAAGCTCCATCTCATAGGGACACCAATGTGGACACGATCTAGACTCGAATAGCACTCCTTTCCAACGAGACTTTCCTGAAATCTGGCATGACAAGCCAGGTCAGTACATTGAATGTACTTGCAAGCTCACAACAAGCATAATCATAATGACAAACAATATCATGATATTTAGCCAATTATTAATGATGCAACACTATATGTCAACATGATGTGATCATGCTCGAACGTCCCTTAGGACAACTTACCAACCGTGATCATCCTCAGATCACAACCACCACCAATGTGGTAAAACACACCACCAACATGGTAAAACACAATGACTCGTGATCCTTACAGCGATCACAACCACGACCAATATCTGGTCCCAAATTCCTCGATGGCCTTTCTGCCATCCTTGACAATGCAAAGTTTACAGCTTAGTGTGAAATTTTTATTATTCATTGTCTCATGGTGGAACCTACTACGAGGTATCCTTAACCGCGGACGCAGCTATCGATAGATTATACACTCTGCAGAGGTAGCACACTGGACCCACACCACGGAACCCATGGCCTCGCACTCCCATTTGGGTGGACCAACGACATTCCGACGAAACCCCTCCATTGCCACAGCACTCTCCCGGCCACTCCGACCCAAATCCCCAAGGGGTTGGTCCTGGGTGGCCCCGTGTCTATCAAAGACACCCCGACCACCGTCGTCGCCAAACTCCCACTCGGGGAAACTCCCACTTGGGGAAACTCCCACTTGGGGAAACTCCCACTTGGGGAAACTCCCACTTGGGGAAATCGGTACCATAATCTCATTAACAAGCACACAATATTATGCCTGCTTGCCGGGCCAGGGCAAACACGACATAACCTTCCCTAGATGGAGGCACCGACCAGAGGCCGTGTCAATGGACCAAATCAAGGCCCCCCATAAAGGCAAATGTGGTTGCACTAGAAAGAACTCGATTCAGCGGCACCATGACCCAGTCAACGGTGTGTTCAAGTTGAGTTATTTTCAGTTTCAACTTTAAACTAACAATGACCGGTGTCATAGCATGCCATGAAATGCTAAACAACACATGCATCATAAAAATGACCGATGTCATCATAACCGTCAACAACTCACGTTACTTTACTAGCTCAAATGACTCGTAACTTAACCCAAAATATTTTTGTAACAAGTTTCATTAATTTCTTACGCAAGAAAACAATCCCGATAACTTTTTCATATGCATAGCAAAAGATTTTTCTATCAACAATCCTTACTTTCTTTATCACTAAATTAAGTTCAAACTTTCTGTAAAACAAGTAATATGATTTAACAGAATATTTAACAGAATAGTTTCTAACAAATTTTTACCAATTTTAGGAAGGCAAAAGTATAGCTAAAATAACTATCATGCATAACAAAATTATTTCTAACATCACCTCAAATAAATCTTTACTTTATCCACTAAACTAGTTTCAACTATTCAACTAGTCAATATTTAACAGAATACAAATAAATCAATAATTCTTTGGATGCATGGATTAATCATTTCATTCAAGTGGGAAAATCACAAATATTGCAATGGCATCATAAAAATGTTGATGTGGCTTGCCTTAGTGAAGATGAGGTTCACAAGCCTCCTGGTGATCCTCAAGACAAGCCTCACCTTCTGAAAATAATTTTAAACACAAAAAGAAAATATCAAGAACACTTCTGAAATTCACCAGAAATTCTAAACAGCCTAGAAAAATCTCATCTTTGGTGAGCTGTTAGATTTCCTTTCAAGGAACACAATGCAAAAGGAATCAATTCATTTGGACTTATGGTTAAAAAGTTATAACAGTTTGAAGTGTTCTGTAAATTCAAATGAATTTGAATAAAAGAGAAAGACTAGGCGAAGACGTAAAGCCTAGGGGCGCCACCACTAGTACCGCTTCGCGCGCGTACTGAGTGACTGACTAGCGGGCCCCGCTAGTCAGGTGGGGGAAGAGGGAGAGAGAAACAGAGATGGCCGCGGCTTCGTCGGAGATCTTGCCGGCGATGAGGGCTCTTTGGCCAAAACGAGAGGGAGGGATGGCAAGAGGAGGTTGAGGCGCACCTGCCCGTACCCATAGCGTGGCTAGGGGTGGTCGGA
This sequence comes from Triticum dicoccoides, assembly GCF_002162155.2. Classification (NCBI taxonomy): domain Eukaryota; kingdom Viridiplantae; phylum Streptophyta; class Magnoliopsida; order Poales; family Poaceae; genus Triticum; species Triticum dicoccoides. The sequence goes on from NC_041384.1 coordinate 135,472,988, forward strand.
CAGCGTCGGAATCGAGGTCGCGAGCGGAGGCAGAACAAGGAGGTCGCCGGAGTTGAAGAAGACGGTGAACAGAGGCCGCTCCATGGGCTCCAAGCAGGCAAGATGACATCACCGGAGAGGGGCGGAGGCCCTGGAGGGGTCGCCCAAGCCTGGGAGGGGCTGGGGCTGCCGCGACTACCAGAGGGGATCGCCGGCGAGCTCGAGCTCGGGGCGGCGGCCCGAGGCCTGCCCGGCTGGGCTACGACTTCCTATTCAATCGTGGAGTGTGTGTGAGTGCTAGAGGATGCTCAGAGAGGTTGGGGAGGGGTTCTATATATAGGCGAGCGGCGAGGGTGCTTCGGGCTCCGCCGGTGGACACCTTTCCACGGGGCACGGCGACAATCCCGCGTCACTGAGATGGGGAGGAGGCGACGGAGGTCACGCGGCCACTGTGGGCGAGCGGAGACAAGCACAAGATCAAGGGGGGTGACGACGAGCATAGTGCGCCCACGCTATTGGGCTGGCCGGTCCTTGCACATGCTCGCTGTGGCGAGCTCCGGCATCGGCGAGTGAGGGTGGAGTTAAGGGTGTCGAGGCGATGATGGTGGCGAGTTTTGGCTAGGTTTGTGATACGTCTCCAGCGTATATATAATTTTTGATTGCTCCATGCTATATTATCTACTATTTTGGACTATATTGGGCTTTATTTTCTATTTTTATATTATTTTTGGGACTAACCTATTAACCGAAGGCCCAACCCAGAATTGCAGTTTTTTGCCTATTTTAGTGTTTCGGATAAACGGAATATCAACCGGAGTAAAATCTTCGGGAACGTGATTTTCTCACCGAACGTGATCGAGGAGACTTGGACAGTGCTCCAAGGAAAAAAAGAGGCGGTCACGAGGGTGCCCCCCCTAGGGCGCATCCCCCTGCCTCGTGGGCCCTTCGTTGCTCCTCCGGCGTATTTCTTCCTCCTATATATACACGCGTACCCCCAAACGATCAGAATAGGAGCCAAAAACCTAATTCCACTGCCGCAACTTTCTGAATCCACGAGATCCCATCTTGGGGCCTGTTCCGGAGCTCCGCCGGAAGAGGGCCGTCATCATGGAGGGCTTCTACATCATCATAGCCTCTCCGATGAAGTGTGAGTAGTTTACCTCAGACCTTCGGGTCCATAGTTAGTAGCTAGATGGCTTCTTCTCTCTCTTTGAATCTCAATACAAAGTTCTCCCCCTCTCTTGTGGAGATCTATTCGATGTAATCTTCTTTTTGCGGTGTGTTTGTTGAGACCGATGAATTGTGGGTTTATGATCAAGTCTATCTATGAATAATATTTGTATCTTCTCTGAATTCTTTTATGTATGATTGGTTATCTTTGCAAGTCTCTTCGAATTATCCATTTGGTTTGGCCAACTAGATTGGTAGTTCTTGCCATGGGAGAAGTGCTTAGCTTTGGGTTCGATCTTGCGGTGTCCTTACCCAGAGCCAGAAGGGGCAGCAAGGCACGTATTGTATCGTTGCCATCGAGGATAACAAGATGGGGTTTATTTCATATTGCATGAATTTATCTCTCTACATCATGTCATCTTGCTTAAGGCGTTACTCTGTTTTTAACTTAATACTCTAGATGCATGCTGGATAGCGGTCGATGAGTGGAGTAATAGTAGTAGATGCAGAATCGTTTCGATCTACTTGTCACGGACGTGATGCCTATATACATGATCATGCCTAGATATTCTCATAACTATGCTCAATTCTGTCAATTGCTCAACAGTACTTTGTTCACCCACCATACAATACTTATGCTCTTGAGAGAAGCCACTAGTGAAACCTATGGCCCCCGGGTCTATTCTCATCATATCAATCTCCATCACTTCAATCTTTCTTTGCTTTTTACTTTGCTTTTACTTTTTACTTTGCATCTTTATACCAAAAATACCAAAAATATTATATCTATCAGATCTCACTCTCGTAAGTGACCGTGAAGGGATTGACAACCCCTAATCGCGTTGGTTGCGAGTAGCTATCGCTTTGTGCAGGTACGAGGGACTTGAGCGTGGGCTCCTATTGGATTGATACCTTGGTTCTCAAAAACTGAGGGAAATACTAACGCTACTCTGCTGCATCATCCCTTCCTCTTCGGGGAAAACCAACGCAAGCTCAAGACGTAGCAAGAAGGATTTCTGGCACCGTTGCCGGGGAGTCTACACAAAAAGTCAACATACCAAGTACCCATCGCAATCCCTATCTCTCGCATTACATTATTTTCCATTTGGCTCTCATTTTCCTCTCCCTCCAATTCACCCTTGCCATTTTATTCTCCCTCTCTCTCTCTATGCTCCCTCTCTATTTGCCCTTTTTGCCCGTTTGCTTTTGTTTTCTTGTGTGCTAGTTTGCTTGCTTGTCGTTATGTCTGAAATTGGGGAAGTTATCGCCAATATGGGCGATAACAATATCATGGAAAATTCTGAGGCTCCTGCTGAAGAACCCCCTACCTACCATACAAAAAGATTTCGAATCAGTAGTGGTAATATTATTGGAAAAGGAGTTATTCAAGATTTCTTTACTTGTGCCGGTGCTTTGCCCTCTATGGGAGGTTCTATTCTCCATAGAACTAGTAGTCTTGCGGACGCTATTGCCATGCTTATCATTGAACTTGAAAGGCAATTTATGCATATGCACCCATTTATACAAAGAGTTTTCCAAGAATTTTCTAATATCGAGCATTCCTCTGCTAAGTGTTCCACTACCATCTTTTTGGCTCATGAATTCAGATATATAATAAAAGAAGCCAAAGAAATCTTTGCGCACTATAGGGTGGATGCTGGTCGTCCTCCCATAGAATCTATCCTCTTCGATCAAGAAGAAATTATGCGCTTTCAATCTCCTCAGTATGTTGCTTTTAATGAAAACCTCAGAAAAAAGGTGCTAACCAATATTTTAATTGATAGAATTGCTGAACTTAATGATGATTTGGCTATTCAATATAATGAGCTAGGATACTCTCTTGAGTCTAGGCTCACAAAGTTCTGTCAAAAGAATGCTTATAATGATGAATTGGTTGTGCATTACGAAGGGCCGAAAGAGGAACCTATACCTCCTAAAATTGATCTTGGGGACTTCTGTCCTATTAAATTTAGCCCTTTTGATTACTTTTGCTTGCCTCAAAGAAAACTTGATGCTGAACATAGAGAATATGAAATGAGCTTCACCGATCTATCTTATTACTATGGCAATACCTAGATCTATCCTCGCTTTTATGCCTAGCTAGGGGCGTTAAACGATAGCGCTTGTTGGGAGGCAACCAAATTTTATTTTTATTCCTTGCTTTTTGCTCCTGCTTAGTAATAAATAAATTATTTAGCCTTTGTTTTGGTTGTGTTTTTTGTGTTTAATTAGTGTTTGTTCCAAGTAGAACCGTTGGGAAGACTTGGGGAAAGTCTTGTTGAACTTGCTGTAAAAAACAGAAACTTTAGCGCTCACGAGAACTGCTGTCATTTTTATTTTAAGAGTTCTATTTAGTTAATTATTTTTGAAGATGATTAAAAGATAAATTCCTCACGTCCAGCAATTTATTTTAGAATTTTTGGGGTTCCATATCTTGCGCTAGCTACAGATTACTACAGAGTGTTCTGTTTTTGACAGATTCTGTTTTTCGTGTGTTGCTTGCTTATTTTGATGAATCTATGGCTAGTAAAATAGTTTATAATCCATAGAGAATTTGTAATACAGTAGGTTTAACACCAATATAAATAAAGAATGAGTTCACTACAGTACCTTGAAGTGGTCTTTTGTTTTCTTTCGCTAACGAAGCTCACGAGTTTTCTATTATGAGTTTTGTGTTGTGAAGTTTTCAAGTTTTGGGTGAATTCTTTTGATGGATCATGGAACAAGGAGTGGAAAGAGCCTAAGCTTGGGGATTCCCATGGCACCCAAAAGATAATCCAAGGACACCAAAAATTCAAAGCTTGGGGATGCCCCGAAAGGCATCCCCTCTTTCGTCCACTTCCATCGGTAATTTACTTGGAGCTATATTTTTATTCACCAACATGATATGTGTTTTGCTTGGAGCGTCTTGTATTATTTGTGTCTTTGTGTCTTAGTATGCCACAATCATCCTTTCTGTACACACCTTTTGAGAGAGCCATACATGAATTAAAATTTGATAGAATACTCTATGTGCTTCACTTATATCTTTTTGAGCCAAGTAGTTTTGCTCTGTGTGCTTTAATTTTATCTTTTGAGCTAGATAATTTTGCTCTATGTGCTTCACTTATATATTTTTGAGCTAAGTAGTTTTGCTCTATGTGCTTCACTTATATCTTTTGAGCTCGATAATTTTGCTCTATGTGCTTCACTTAGATCTTTTAGAGCACGGTGGTGGATTTGTTTTAAAGAAACTAGTGATCTCTCATGCTTCACTTAAATTATTTTGAGAGTCTCTTAATAGCATGGTAATTTGCTTAATAATAATATGCTTGGTATTCAAGATTTGTGAACCTTTCTTTTGAGTGTGCTGAATACTAAGAAAAGATTGAAGCATGATAATTGTTTTGAGATATGGAGGTAATAATATTAAAGTCATGCTAGTTGAATAGTTGTAAATTTAAAGAATACTTGTGTTAAAGTTTGTGATTCCCGTAGCATGCACGTATGGTGAACCGTTATGTGACGAAGTCGGAGCATGATTTATTTATTGATTGTCTTCCTTATGAGTGGTAGTCGGGGATGAGTGATGGTCTTTTCCTACCAATCTATCCCCCTAGGAGCATGTGCGTAATACTTTGCTTTGATAACTTCTAGATTTTTGCAATAAGTATATGAGTTCTCTATGACTAATGTTGAGTCCATGGATTATATGCACTCTCACCCTTCCACCTTTGCTAGCCTCTCTAATACCGCGCACCTTTCGCCGGTATCATACACCTACCATATACCTTCCTCAAAACAGCCACCATACCTACCTATTATGCCATTTCCATAGCCATTCCGAGATATATTGCCATGCAACTTTCCACCATCTAGTTCATCATGACACATTCCATCATTGTCATATTGCATATCCCGGTACACCGCCGGATGCATTCACATAGAGTCATATTTTGTTCTAAGTATTGAGTTGTAAGAAAAAAAAGTGTGATGATCATCATTCTTAGAGCATTGTCCCAGTGAGGAAAGAATGATGGAGACTATGATTCCCCCATAAGTCGGGATGAGACTCTGGACGAAAAATAAAATAAAAAAAGAGGCCAAAGAAGCCCAAATAAAAAAAGGAGGCCACAAAAAAAAGAGAGAAAAGGCCCAAATAAAAAAATGAGAGAAAAAGAGAGAAGGGACAATGTTACTATCCTTTTACCACACTTGTGCTTCAAAGTAGCACCATGATCTTCATAGTAGAAAGTCTCTCATATTATCACTTTCATATACTAGTGGGAATTTTTCATTATAGAACTTGGCTTGTATATTCCAATGATGGGCTTCCTCAAATTTCCCTAGGTCTTCATGAGCAAGCAAGTTGGATGCACACCCACCTAGTTTCTTTTGTTGAGCTTTCATACATTTATAGCTCTAGTGCATCCGTTGCATGGCAATCCCTACTCACTCACATTGATATCTATTGATGGGCATCTCCCTAGCCCGTTCATATGCCTAGTTGATGTGAGACTATCTTCTCCTTTTTGTCTTCTGCACAACCACCATTCTATTCCACCTATAGTGCTATATCCATGACTCACACTCATGTATAGCGTGAAGATTGAAAAAGTTTTGAAAAAGTTAGTGTCAGTGTCAAAACAGGCGGATCTCGGGTAGGGGGTCCCGAACTGTGCGTCAAGGCCGGATGGTAACAAGAGACAAGGGACACGATGTTTTTACCCAGGTTCGGGCCCTCTCGATGGAGGTAATACCCTACTCCTGCTTGATTAATATTGATGATATGGGTAGTACAAGAGTAGATCTACCATGAGATCAAGGAGGCTAAACCCTAGAAGCTAGCCTATGGTATGATTGTTGTATATATTGTCTCTCTATCGACTAGCCTGGCCTCGGTTTATGTAATGCACCGGAGGCCTAGGATAACAAGAGTCCTAGCCGAATACGCCGGTGGGGAGAAGTCCTTGTCTTGATCGCCAAGTCTTGTGGAATCTTCCTTGTGTGCGGTAGCCGTCCGAACTGGCCCATGAGTATACGGCCACGGGGGTCCTCGGCCCAATCTGATAGATCTGGAGACGACGTGGTGAGTACCCCCTAGTCCAGGACACCGTCAGTAGCCCCCTGAACCGGTCTTCAAGTTAGGGACGCTCCTCGATTCTTCCGAACTGTTCTTCATCTTCGGTTGCTGGTCTTGAAAACTGGTTCAACAAATCTTCTTTATCTTCGATCTTGAGGATCGGCGAAATGCATTCGACGAGTTTACACGTTGGGTATCCGAGGAGCCCCTTTAAGTTTCCGGCCTTTATCAATGCCTTGTTTATTTTTATGCCACACCTCAGGTTTGAAGTTGTTCCCAGGAGGGAGGGTCCTCTTGCGTCCGAGCTCCAACGCCGGACTGCATTCGAGGTATCTTTTGCAGCCGAGCACCAACGCCGGACCGGTTCCCGGCTCTAGCGCCGGAATGTATCCGAGCTCCAATGCCGGACTGTATATCCGAGTTCCAACGCCGAAATATATCCGAGCTCCAACGCCGGACTGTGTCCAGGCTCCAATGTTGGACTATATCCGAGGTGTCATATCATCTTGCTTCAAAAAAGTTCAAGGAGTTTAGCCGAGCTTAATGCCGGAAATGCCCTCTATGGAGCCAGCCACTAGCGCCCGAGCTTTATGCCGGACTGCTTCCGAGGTGGTGCACCACCCCGACTATGGGCCGATTTTTTGTCAATATTTTTTGTTGGTGCAATTTATTCTCTGCCGAGATATATAGCCAGTAGCCCTCAAGGTGTGTATCGGTCTAAAACCCGAGATGCACATGAAGGATGACATAAGACCGCTGATCCCAATAGCCGCTGAGACTCAGGTTGATTTGCAAAATCGACCTGAGGATCAAATCGGCAGAATACTTCGGGACACAAAAGCGGCATGCTCAATCCTCAAGACTCAGGTTGGGTGCGGCCGACCAACCCGAGGATCAAAATCTCCTCGGAAACTATATTGCACATAAAATTTTCTGCATTGGACAAGCAATGCAGTAGCCCCCGAGACACTGGTCGGGTGGCAACACTAGATCAGGGGATCGATGTGCCCCTTTAATATTTGTAAATAATAAGCCCGAAGCCCAGTAGCCCCCGAGCCTTAATGCGGGCTCGGGTGGCCGAATTAAGGATCAATATCCATAGTAAAATCACAAATTATGTGTAATGACTCTATGTATCCAAGTACTTTACGTCATTAATGCTCGGATCCGCATTGTACAAAACTTTGTTGACCGACCATCGGCTTCCACCTCCTTGGCCAGTAGCCGAGGAGTGTTTGTCCTACTTTATAAAGCCTTTATGAGGGTAAAGATTTACGACAAACAAGGCAATCTGGCCACACGGTTTTATAAACAAAGGTACGCAGAGAGATATGTTATATTACTGTTTAACAGAAGAAATGTATTCCAAAGAAAATAGTCCCGCTATCGGTTCCTTTCTTTGGGTTGTCATGCTAAGCATGATCATGAAACCTCAGCTCGAATGTAAGAGCAAAATATCGAGGATTTAGTTTGGGAGGCTAGTTAATACCCCCCGGTAGTGTTCGGCGACAGTCGAGGTCAAGCCGTAAACACTTCGGCCAATGTAATGAATGGCTCGTCATAGTCATCGGATCGCTGACCAGTTTACGCTTATTGTGACAGTCAGTTTTTGGCTTTCTCCACTAAGGTGCTTAACCATGTGAGCTGGAAGCAAAATCGCAGTGGTTCTCCCTTTGCACGCCTAGCCGAACAAAATGGAACGTAGGAAGCAAGTGCAGGAGCCGGGCAACCCAACTATTGACCGAAGACACAATTCGAAACCGATGCATATATAGCAATATCTGAGAATGTTTTTGCCGAATCCCTAAAGGTGTCCGGCGTTGCACTGCGAGACTAATGCTGGAAAAGCACAAATAGTTTAAAAGTGCCAAAAAGCTTGGAAAACCAAGAAACGTCAGTAAAAACACGACGTCCGAACAAGATCAAGTGTTCGGTGCCAATCCGAAAATTGGTCTTAGAAAAAAGAAGTGCTTCTGTCATCCTTTAACATGACACATCCTATCTCAAGACTTCGAGCGGGTCGGCCTACGACTTCAACCTCCTATCCCGAGGGCAGAGTACTTCTCATTAGGCCAGTTTAGCAAACTAAACTCTAGCGGCTTTGAGAGAGAAATTAGGCTCCCCGGCTAATGACCGCACACTCGCGTCGAAAAAAGGAGTGATAAATAATAATAATAATAGAACTTTGCAATGACTGAGAAGAAGAACACTTATTATAAAACGGCTCAAATAAACTTAAGAGCCCCCAAGTGACTTGGGTAGAAGAATGATTGCATGTACCGAAGTACTTATATCATATCTATGTTCAACCGAACTTTAAACGCGTCTTAACCGACCGTCGGCTTCTCCCTCTTCGGTTAAGGACCGAAAAGTGTTATGTACTCCATCGGTCGAGAATATCGATGGTGTTTCCAATAACCAGGCAATCAGGCCATAAGGCTGTAACAGACAAAGCGCGCTCAGGGAACTTATGCTATATTACTGCAAAGAGTAAGAAGCATCTTCGAAGAAAATAGTACCCCCACCGATACCTTTCTTCGGTGCTCATTATTATTATCAGACTTGTGCAATAGATTTTTTGTACTCATGAGTTCCGTTGTGTGCCGACCATCATTGAATAACTATAAGAGCACTAGATTTCGGCTTCACCCAGTCTGAGGTCCGGCTCGGGTGACCCGATCGTGACAATCGCAGAGGTGCTCCCTTTACTCCCTAGCCGAACAATCGGGAACGTAGGGGTAAACACAGGAGCGAGGCAACCCAGCTTGCAAATCGCTTACGTCAATGTGGTGCATATTATGGCGTAATACACGAACAAGGATCGAAGCCGCACAAGTATAATCATATGCAACAGGAAAAGCTTCATAAAGGAAGCCCCCAAGTAAACGGGGTATTTGAATTTATGCGTCACAAACAAAGTTTGGACAAGGAAATTTTTTTAAAGCAACTTTTTTCCAAAAAAGTATAATGCTTGGTCGAACCGAGCACAAATTAGAAATTAAAGCTTTGAGCATGAAAGCAACTTAGCTGGTTTATGTGTTCGGTATTGATGACGCGATCCGAGCTTGATGCGGGGCAAGGTTCCATCCCCCAAGCTGGTCCCGAGGTGGCGGAGCGGAGAGCTCGACACGCCGAAGTGGTGACATAGCATGGTCAATGCTGACCGGCAGAGTGACGCTGAAGTCCCCGGATCATTTTCCTGTGCACAAAAAATAGTGCCAACCGGAGATAATAGTAATAATGATAATTAAAAAAACGTTGCATAATAAATAATTTATGCAAAGTGAGTAATAAAAGAAATATGGCCTGGCGCCGTAGTCAATGTCGATGCAGGGCGTCAGCGTGATGTAGTAAAGGCGTGGCAAAGCCTGAATTCACAGGTCGGTCCGAGCTCCGGATGCGGCGTTCGCCGGACTATGTACGGAAATTGATCGAACCACCACGCGACCATCGTTAATGCGGTCACCATTTGATAGACCTGTGTACATATCATGAACAAACCAGAGTAATAATTCCTTGGGAAAAATGTACCCAAACAAGCAAAAAATACTGGGATTAATAGCACCTGGTTTACTTGTTGTAGCAATCCGAAGGAAGGCGATTCCCAAAATTGGGACTCGCTCCGCACACCCATTGCCTGATGGGCGATAAAACGACGGCATGGCAATTGTGGTAAAGGTTGGCTCGCCGAGGCAAAGCCCTCGGTCCAGCTAACGTGACGGAGCTGGTCGACTAGTGACGCCGAAGTGTCCGGAGTAGGTTGATGAAGAGATGGCGAAGCCCCCGGTCCAGCCGAGATGTCGAAGCCTCGACGTCAGCCGATGAGTTGAAGTAGGTCGGCGTGATGGACACCAGCTTGAAAAAGCAATAGCGCGGCCCTGTCGATGCAGGTTGTGACATGGTCGATGCCGGCTTGATGAAGCGACCGTGCGGCGATGCCAGTATGCCCGCTCCGTGTAATCCGTGGGGCGGCGATGTTGGTGATGATTTATCCTTCGCGATGCCGGACTCTTGTTCGGCTTGCCGAGATGATGATCCGAAGAAGTTGAGCTCGGCTCAACAAAGTGACGTCGTGTCTAGCGCAGGTCGGCAGCCGTGGAGTAATATTGCCGGACTGGTTTGACACCAGCATGATGTTGAAGATCATGTTCAAAAGATCTTAAAGTTAGCAGGGTGTGTTCGGGAAGAAAACACAATACCCATACAAAACATCCTTCAAAAGGGATGTCTGAAATCCCGTTCATGAAAAAGATGAACTCGGGTCGGATTCGTTTTCGCGCAGAAAACAGATCCGAAAAGTGATGCACTAATCGGAAGGTTTCCGGAGTTTGGACGGTCGGATCGAGCTGAAATTTTGAGAGGTGGTAGATATAGGAATTCCGCAGCCGATCAACGCTTGGATCTTCCAAAGGACGTCCGAGATAGAAGCTGGACACCACGCCCTAAACTCATCCAAATTCCCATCCAGATTTGACAGGGCTCCGGTATATCGTGGATTGCCAGAGATTCCTCCATCGGAACTCGACGAAATTTTCCAGGGTTGTTGTAGACTCAATTCCTCACAATTCCACCAAATCGATCGTCAAAGCTATACTCAAGGAGGTGGTGGCGGCAGATACGAGTTTTCTGTCCAGAAAAACAGCACGGTCGCTTGAGGGCAATGTTGACGTTGAGCCCCCGAGCTCCATAGATAATTCCTTCGTGATCTTGATAGAGATCGGTGTTGATGTTTGATGAAGGCCCTCGTCCGAACATGGCGATCCGAACACGGGGCGCAATTCTTGGTCGAACCAAGGTGACCAGTCGAACTGGTGACGAAGACGCCGAAGTTGCAGTTGATCTACAGGCGAGCCATCGATCCTTTTGTCGATCACACAGCGGAACTCTCAATGAAAGCACCAATGTCGGTGTCAAAACCGGCGGATCTCGGGTAGGGGGTCCCGAACTGTGCGTCAAGGCCGGATGGTAACAGGAGACAAGGGACACGATGTTTTTACCCAGGTTCGGGCCCTCTCGATGGAGGTAATACCCTACTCCTGCTTGATTAATATTGATGATATGGGTAGTACAAGAGTAGATCTACCACGAGATCAAGGAGGCTAAACCCTAGAAGCTAGCCTATGGTATGATTGTTCTATATATTGTCTTTCTATCGACTAGCCTGGCCTCGGTTTATATAATGCACCGGAGGCCTAGGATAACAAGAGTCCTAGCCGAATACGCCGGTGGGGAGAAATCCTTGTCTTGATCGCCAAGTCTTGTGGAATCTTACTTGTATGCGATAGCCGTCCGAACTGGCCCATGAGTATACGACCACGGGGGTCCTCGGGCCAATCTAATAGATCGGTAGACGACGTGGTGAGTATGAACCAATTGCTTGGCTTGTCATCGGGGTTGTGCATGACTTAAATACTTTGTGTGGTGAAGATGGAGCATAGCCAGACTATATGATTTTGTAGGGATAACTTTCTTTGGCCATGTTATTTTGAGAAGACATAATTGCTTTGTTAGTATGCTTGAAGTATTATTATTTTTTATGTCAATATAAACTTTTGTCTTGAATCTTTCTAATCTGAATATTCATACCACAATTAAGAAGATTTGCATTGAAATTATGCCAAGTAGCACTCCGCATCAAAAATTCTCTTTTTATCATTTACCTACTCGAGGACGAGCAGGAATTAATCTTGGGGATGCCTGATACATCTCCAACGTATCTATAATTTTTGATTGCTCCATGCTATATTATCTACTGTTTTGGACTATATTGGGCTTTATTTTCCACTTTTATATTATTTTTGGGACTAACCTATTAACCGGAGGCCTAGCCCAGAATTGATGTTTTTTTGCCTATTTCAGTGTTTCGGATAAACGGAATATCAAACGGAGTCCAAACAGAATAAAATCTTTGGGAACGTGATTTTCTCACCGAACGTGATCTAGGAGACTTGGACCCTACTCCAAGGAACAAAAGAGGCGGTCACAAGGGTGGGGGCACCCCCCCTAGGGTGCGCCCCCTGCCTCGTGGGCCCTTCGTTGCTCCTCCGGCGTACTTCTTCCTCTTATATATACACACATACACCCAAACGATCAGAACAGGAGCTAAAAACCTAATTCCACCGCCGCAGCTTTCTGTATCCACGAGATCCCATCTTGGGGCCTGTTCCGGAGCTCCGCCGGAAGAGGGCCGTCATCACGGAGGGCTTCTACATCATCATAGCCTCTCCGATGAAGTGGGAGTAATTTACCTCAGACCTTCGGGTCCATAGTTAGTAGCTAGATGGCTTCTTCTCTCTCTTTGAATCTCAATACAAAGTTCTCCCCCTCTCTTGTGCAGATCTATTCGATGTAATCTTCTTTTTGTGGTGTGTTTGTTGAGATCGATGAATTGTGGGTTTATGATCAAGTCTATCTATGAATAATATTTGAATCTTCTCTGAATTCTTTTATGTATGATTGGTTATCTTTGCAAGTCTCTTCGAATTATCCATTTGGTTTGGCTAACTAGATTGGTAGTTCTTGCCATGGGAGAAGTGCTTAGCTTTGGGTTCGATCTTGCGGTGTCCTTACCCAGTGATAGAAGGGGCAGCAAGGCACGTATTGTATCATTGCCATCGAGGATAACAAGATGGGGTTTATTTCATATTGCATGAATTTATCTCTCTACATCATGTCATCTTGCTTAAGGCGTTACTCTGTTTTTAACTTAATACTCTAGATGCATGCTGGATAGCGGTCGATGAGTGGAGTAATAGTAGTAGATGTAGAATTGTTTCGATCTACTTGTCACGGAAGTGATGCCTATATACATGATCATGCCTAGATATTCTCATAACTATGCTCAATTCTGTCAATTGCTCAACAGTAATTTGTTCACCCACCGTAGAATATTTATGCTCTTGAGAGAAGCCACTAGTGAAACCTATGGCCCCCGGGTCTATTCTCATATATCAATCTCCATCACTTTAATCTTGCTTTGCTTTTTACTTTGCTTTTACTTTTTACTTTGCATCTTTATACCAAAAATACCAAAAATATTATATCTATCAGATTCACTCTCGTAAGTGACCGTGAAGGGATTGACAACCCCTAATCTTGTTGGTTGTGGGTAGCTATCGCTTTGTGCAGGTACGAGGGACTTGAGCGTGGGCTCCTACTGGATTGATACCTTGGTTCTCAAAAACTGAGGGAAATACTTACGCTACTCTGCCGCATCATCCCATCCTCTTCAGGGAAAACCATCGCAAGCTCAAGACGTAGCAGTTTGGCAGTCGGGGGAAGCGAGCACGCGCGAACAGAGCGCTCGGCAGCTCCCAGAGCGCGTCGACAGGCATGCCTGGCATCGTGGACACGCATGGTCATCGCACGAACTCTCTCCACAGGCCAGCCTTCGTCCAAAATTCATGTCTAGAATGTTGTTCACGGTGGTTTTGAAGTTTACCACGGTTTGGTTTGGATCCAGGTGCAGTAGAGAAAGTTTTACAAGTCTGGTAAGTTTCTGGATAGTAACTTTGTGATGTTACTGTGGTCAAATAGCTGGGAGTTTGAAGCTATGCTTTGGAGGCTAGCTTGGAGTTACTAAGGTAAATAAGCACAAGAAAGATCAGGTCAAATAAAGCAAGTAAAATGGTAGTTGCTGTAGAAACTACCATTTCTGTCCAGAACAGAAAAGATTTTCTGTAGCAAAAATATTCCAAAAAGTGAGGAAATATTTTTGCTTAGGGAGGTGCCCTAGGGTCCCTAGAATATTTGTGAATTATCTTAGAATTTTCTGAGCCATAAAAATTAGGGTTGCTTTGGAGCAAACAGATTTGGCTTAGGGTTTTAGAGAGAAAATGAATATTTTTCATTTAAGAAAAATATTCCAAAGATTATTTGGTGGTGGATCAGAAGTGAAATGATGGTTTGGGAGAGAAGTGAACACTTGGGAGAAAGCCATGGACGCCCAAGTGTTTAAGTCCAAATGAAAAGATTCAAAAACTCCAAGTTTCGAAAAAATTCAAATGAAAACTCAAACAAATGAAAGAGGGCAAAAACCAGGCTGTCACAAACCTCCCCCACTTAGAATGAATCTCGTCCTCAAGATTCTGGTTCTTGGGAAAACCACTCTGGATACTGACTCTTAAGGAACTCTTCCTGCTCCCAAGTTGCTTCTGACTCGTTATGATGCACCCACTAAACTTTGAAGAATTTTCTAACTTTGCTGCGTGTGACCCTTTCCAATTGATCCAAAATTTTGAACGGTCTTTCTTCATAAGTTAAATCCTTTGCCAATTCTATCTCAGTCATTGCAGTCTTTTTCTCAGGCGGGGATATGCATCGTCTCAATTGCGAAACATGGAACACATCGTGTTTATCTGACAACTCTGGGGGTAGGTCCAGTTGGTATGCAACCGTACCCACTCGAGACATAATTGGGAATGGACCAATGAATCTGGGTGCCAGCTTTCCACGAGTCTGAAATCACTTAACTCCTTTCATAGGAGTGACTCGGAGGTACACGTGTTCTCCGAGTTCAAAACTGACCTGCCGGTGCTTTGCATCATAATAACTCTTCTGACGGGATTTGGCCAATTGCAGTCGGTCTCTGATTTCCCTGACTTGTCTCTCAGCTTCCATCATGAGATCGGTTCCGAAGATACGGCTATCTCCAGCTTGAGACCAATTTAGAGGAGTGCGGCACTTACGACCATATAGAGCTTCATACGGTGACATCTTTCGACTGGTCTGGAAACTGTTGTTATATGAGAACTCGGCATATGGCAAGCAATCTTCCCATTTTGCTCTGTTGGCTAGCACACATGCTCGCAACATATCTTCGAGTATTTGATTTACTCGCTCTGTCTGACCATCCGTCTGAGGGTGATAAGCAGTACTATATTTCAGTGTTGTCCCCAAGGCTTGATGGAGACGGGACCAGAAAGTGGAGGTAAACAAAGAACCTCGGTTGGAAGTGATAGTCCGTGGTACTCCATGCAGACTGACGATTCTGGATACATACAGTTGTGCAAGTTCGTCTGCTCTGTATCTGGTGCTGATCGCGATGAAGTGAGCAACCTTGGTGAGGGTGTCCACTATAACCCAGATTGCGTATTTGCCTCGCTGAGTCCTAGATAATCCGGTGATGAAATCCATGCAAACATCATCCCATTTTCATTGTGAAATTGGCAGTGGTTGGAGAAGTCCGGCTGGCTTGTGATGATCTGCTTTCACCTTGTTGCATATGTCGCAACAGGCTACAAAATAGGCAATGTCTTTATTCATCCCATCCCACCAGAATATTTGTTTAAGGTCCTCATACATTTCCGTACCTCCCGGATGAATGGAATACGAGGATTCGTGTGCTTCTGACAAGATTTTCTTTTTCAAGTCCGGTTGATCTGGTACACAAATTTTTCCAGGGAATTGGAGGGTACCGAATTTGTCCTTGAAGAAATCTGGGGGATGCCTTGCATGTTTTTGTAGCTCGGCACCGTCTGGCTGGGCCTTGCGGATTTCCATTTCGAGTGTGGGGGTAACTTTCAAAATATTAGTGAGACCAGCGTCCATAATGACCAAGTTGAGCTGAGCAATCTCCTCTTGAAGTTCGGTAGGCAAGGATGTTAACACGACATTTAAGCTGACGGGCTTTCGACTGAGCGCATCGGCAACGATGTTGGCCTTGCCTGGATGGTAATTTATTCCAAGGTCATAATCCTTGACCAACTCTAACCATTTTCGCTGACGGAGATTTAAATCTGGCTGATTGAAGATGTACTTGAGGCTTTTGTGGTCGGTAAAAATTTGGCACCTTTTTCCAATGAGGTAGTGTCTCCAAATTTTTAATGCATGAACCACGGCGGCCAATTCCAAATCATGATTAGGATAATTTCCCTCGTGTGGTCGTAGCTGGCGTGATGCATATGCCACTACCTTGCCATCTTGCATCAGCACGCAAAAAATACCTTGTCTGGAGGCATCGCAGTACACATCAAAGATGCGATAAATGTCTGGAAGAGTTAATACTGGTGCGGTTGTCAGTCGTGTCTTTAGCTCATTAAAACTCTTTTCACAGTCCTTTGTCCACTCAAACTTTGTATCCTTTTTTAGCAGTTCTGTCATATATTTAGCAATTTTGGAAAACCCTTCAATGAAACGACGATAGTATCCAGCTAATCCGAGAAAACTCCGGATCTGTGTTACAGTCCTGGGCGATACCCAATCGAGCACATCTTTTACTTTGCTCGGGTCCACAGCTATACCTTCGGCGGATAGTACATGTCCGAGAAACCTGACTTGCTTGAGCCAAAATTCGCACTTACTGAACTTGGCGTATAACTGATGGTTGCGGAGTCGTTGTAGCATTGCTCGGAGGTGATCCTTATGCTCCTCTTCACTCTTGGAGTAAATGAGGATATCGTCGATAAAGACTACCATGAATTTGTCGAGGAAGTCCATGAATACTTTGTTCATCATATGCATGAAGAAGGCAGGGGCATTGGTGAGTCCAAAGGACATCACAGTATATTCGTAAAGACCGTATTGTGTAGTGAATGCGGTCTTAGGAATATCTTTCTTTTTAATCTTGAGCTGATGATATCCGGTCCGTAAATCAATTTTTGAGAATACTTTAGCCCCACTGAGCTGATCAAATAGATCATCAATCCATGGCAGTGGGTATTTATTTTTGATGGTAACCTCATTCAGCTAGCGATAATCTATGCACATACGGAGACTGCCATCCTTTTTGCCTACGAAAGTTGCAGGTGACCCCCACGGTGAAGAGCTGGGACGAATATAACCCTTATGGAGTAATTTTTCAAGCTGTTTCTTTAGTTCCACTAATTCTGATGAGGGCATCCGGTAATACTTCTTGTATATTGGTGCAGTTCTGGGCACAAGATCTATGGCAAATTCCAGTTCCCGATCTGGTGGCATGCCTGGCTGTTCTTCTGGAAACACATCAGGATACTCACTGACCACAGGAATAAATTCCAACTCAACCATAGTGGTGCAAACTAGTTCTGGCTTGGGTACATGCTTGCGAGCATAGAATTTGATGAGCTACCCATCCAGACTGGTCAAACTGACTTCTCGGGTTGCGCAGTTTATACAAACTTGATATTTGGTCAGCCAATTCATCCCCAATATAATATCCAACTGTTCAGACTCAATGATTATCAGAGATGTTGGAAAGTGGATCCCCTTGATATTGATCACTAGATCACGACAGACTAGATTGCTCTTGATTATAGATCTCGGGGTTTGTACCAACATATTTTTGCCCAAAATGGTGCAAGGAAAATTGTTTTGGGCAGAAAAACTACGAGAAATAAATGAATGGGAAGCCCTAGAGTCAAATAAAATTACTGCAGGTATGTCATTAACAGAAAACATACCAATGACGACTTCTGGCTTCTCTTGGGCTTCATCGGCGGAGATATGATTTACGTTCCCAATTAAGTTTTGCTAGGTTGGCCCTGACTCCATAAAGTTGACTTGTGTCCTACTCAAAGCATTCACCTTGTTGTTCTTGGGCATTGTTTGGCATAATGTCCAGGCTGCCCGCAAATGAAACAATTATTATTGCACTGGCGCTCCTCATGTGTTGGACTGGCCACAATATTCTTGACTTGATGGTGGTCCTGTTAACATTCTGCTGCCAATTTGGCATGTATTCCACCTGAGTCGTCTGCCAGGTACGAGCTTTTTGCACAGGTTGTCCATCCTTCTTTGGCTCAAACTTGCGCTTGTTGTCGTTGTTAGCAGGCCTATTAACCGATATAAGATGGTGCTCCCGTTCAGCAATGAACGCCTTGTCCACCAGAGTTTGGAAATAGGTGAAATCAAACATACTGAGAGCACACCGAAGTTGTGGATTTAAACCTCCAAGAAATCTGTCAATCTTTCTTTCTTCAATGGCCACATCATACAGAGAGTAACGGGACAAATGATTGAATTTTTGCAGATACCAGCCACAGACTGATTTCCTTGGACGAGCGCAAGAAATTCATGTTGCTTGGCCTTCATAACTCTAGTAGGGATGTGATACTTGCGGAACTTATCCTTGAATTTTTCCCAGGTGACTTCTGTCGTGGTTCTAAGCCTGACAGTAGAGTGGGGGGTAGGTATGGAGAGGCAAGGTCCTAGCTATGGAGAGGTTGTAAGCACAAAAGATGTACGAGTTCAGGCCCTTCTCGGAAGAAGTAACAGCCCTACGTCTCGGAGCCCGGAGGCGGTCGAGTGGATTATGAATGTATGAATTACAAGGTGCCCAACCCTTCTGCCTGTGGAGGGGGGTGGCTTATATAGAGTGCGCCAGGACCCCAGTCAGCCCACGCAGGAGAGGGTTTAAGGTGAGTTAAGTCTGGGGCGTTACTGGTAACGCCCCACATAAAGGCCTTTACTATCATAAAGTCTACTTGATTACAGGCCGTTGCAGTGCAGAGTGCCTCTTGACCTCCTGGTGGTCGAGTGGGTCTTCGTGGTCGAGTCCTTCAGGCCAGTCGAGTGAATCCTCGTTGGTCGACTGGAAGGCGACCTCTTCTAAGGATGTCCTGGGGTAAGTTATTTGGATCAGGTCCATGACCCTACCCTAGGTACATAACCCCATCATTAGCCCCCGAATGGATTGAGGCTTCGAGTGAAGAAGGAGTTGATGTCGTTTCCGATTAACCTTTGTGCTCCGGTTGTGCGCTGTTCTGGACCAAAGAATCCCTTTGTCGACAGGAAACAACTTGCCTTCAGTCGACTTGATCCATTCTGTTTTTGCGTCGAGTGATCTTTCAGGCTTCGACGATCTCCGAGCGACGGATTGCCGGAAACACCGCGCCTGACAGACTGATTTGTTGCTCGCGGATTCCGCGGGATGCGAAATTTTGGGGTGCGCGCGAAGCGGGGCGGACCGCGGCGTTCGGATGGGACGGGGCATGGACGCCTCGATCTCCGCGCCGCCTTTTTCGCCACGTATCCCGTCTGCATAACTGTTCCAGATATGATTAGATCGACCGGGCCCACCTGTCATCCACTCGGAAGGGACCTTATAAATGTGCCCGGCGAGGATTTCTGTGCTGCGCCTTAGCATTCTCCCCCTCTCTCTGCTTCCTTCCTCCCTGCTTAGCGTGCTCGCTCTCGCCCCCGCACCACTTCCCTTTGCGCATCTCGCCGGCGACCATGGCCAAGGAGAAGACGGCGGCGCTGGAGCGCGCAAAGAAGGCGTCGGCATCGGAGAAGGCGAAAGGAAGATCCACCACCCGCGGAGGGTCCTCGTCCAGATCCCGCCTGCCGAAGGGCTGGGTCCAAGGAGACTGGATCCAGTCGACCATCACGGAGAATGACCTCCTCGACATGGCCAACGAGGGCTTGATCCTCCACGGAGCTGCGAGGCTTCCGGGGAAGGAGTGGCAGCCCCAGCCAGAAGAGGGTGAGTGTGTGCTTTTGGCCACCCATGTTGATCGCGGGTTTTCCTTGCCACCGAGTGTTTTCTTTCGTGGCTTCTTGAATTTCTTCGGAGCGCAGCTCCACCATTTTACCCCAAACTCCATTGCCTATCTTGCTGCGTTCGTGTCCACGTGTGAGGGTTTCTTGGGCTGTCGACCGCACTGGGGTTTGTTCAAGCATATATTCACGTGTCGCTCTCAGACCGTGAAGAAGGCGAGTCCAGGCGACGAAAAGACCCGAGTCGTCCAAATGTGTGGGGGTTTGGGCATCCAGGTGAGGAATAAGAGCACCTTCCCGCCCATGACCTTTCCCGAGTCCGTTAGAGGCTGGCAGTCGACTTGGTTCTACTGCCAGGTCCAGTCGACGCCAGGGCAGTCGAGTGGACTCCCTCCGTTCACCATGGACCGAGTGAGCAAGCCTTCCCCTCTGAAGCTGATTCCGGAGGAGAGAGCCGACGTGAAGATGTTGATGGAGCGCGTGGTGCAGTTGGTTCGGGAGGGAGTGACAGGCATGGACCTCTTGGAGGCTTTCCTCAGGCGTCGCATCCAGCCTCTCCAGTTCCGGAGCCACTGCATGTGGTTGTACTGTGGGACCGAAGACGAGACTAGAGTCCATCGAGAAGCAGTCGACGATGTCACTCTGGAAAGATGGATGGCAGCCGTCACCGGAAACAAGGACAACCCACGCGGAGCCAGAAGGATTCCTCCACTCGACCACAACAGTGATCCAAATAAGGTACACTTGCCCTGCTGTCCACTGCATTCTTGTCGCATTCATCTTTGTCCACTCTGCCGACTGGTCGACTGATCATTGTCTTGATATCTGCTAGGCCCTCACCGAGCTGTACTCGATGCCTAATGGGGCACAAACTCCGACTGAGGAGGGTGAGGCGAGTGGGGGCGAGAGCCAGGACGAGGAGGAATGGGACTCGGACGTTGCAGGGGACGACGACGACGATGATGATGACGACGGCGATGACGATGATGCCGAAGACGAGGAGGAAGAGGAGGAGGTCGTGCCACCGCGCTCGGAAAGGCGGTCGAAGCTCGTCCACGACCCTTCGACTGAACGTGGCAAGGGGGTTGCGACGCAGTCGACCAAGCGCCCTAGGACCACTTCTCCAGCGCCGACTGAAAAGGCGCCGAAGCAGCTTAGGGGGGCTCCGCCAAAGCCGACCAAGCTCCTGCCGAAGATGAAGGTGTCCATCCCCACCATATCAGGGTAATTGTGCTGCTCATATTTTCTTATTCTGTGTGAACTTTATCTCTGGTCGACACTGAAGTTAGTCGACCGATCCTTTGGAGTTGCAGTGCTGCTACTTCTGAGACCTCGGCCCGGGCTGACGACCACGAGATGGAGGATGCAGCAACTTCGAACCCAGGTACTGTATTCTTAACATCGTTCTTAGTCGACTGACTCGCGATCTCTGATCCTGATTCTTCTCCGCAGCTCCACCCAATACTGTTATCAATCTCCCTGATGACGACGAGGATGAAGAAACACTGGCACGCAGGAGGAGTCGGAAAGCGTCCGCCAGTAAAGTGCCTCAGGATGTAACAGCGCCTGAGATTCTGACTGTGGAAGAAGAGAACATCACTCGACACACGGTGTCCTTCGCAAATCCACTGACGAGTGCTCAGCAGCCCTCCCTCTTCACGACGCACCATGTCCCAGAGGACCAAGCTGGCGCAGCGAAGGAGGCAATACGCCAGGCGGGACTCATGATGGAGCAGCTGAAGACTATCCGGGACGCGAGCCAGGCAGCTTATGACGCCAGCTCTGCCCTCCAAATCAATGTCCAGGTCAGTCGACCGCTGTTTGTTCTGTTGGATATGCTACCAAAAACTTTTCTTTTCCGGAATTTATAGTAATCACCCACTGGGTGTGTCAAATAAACTCCGTGTTAGCGGGGGCACGCTGAGTGCACCCGCTGGGTGTAGCCCCCAAGGCTAAGGTCGACTGCTGGTAGTCGGCCTTAGGCTTTATGATGTCAATCTTTCTGTCAGTCGACTGGTCGACTGGATTTCACAAACCGGTGGGGGCACGCTGAGTGCACCCACTGCGTGTAGTCCCCAAGGCTAAGGTCGACTGCTGGCAGTCGGCCTTAGGCTTTATGATGTCAATCTTTCTGTCAGTCGACTGGTCGACTGGATTTCACAAACCGGTGGGGGCACGCTGAGTGCACCCACTGGGTGTAGTCCCCAAGGCTAAGGTCGACTGCTGGTAGTCGGCCTTAGGCTTTATAATGTCAATCTTTCTGCCAGTCGACTGGTCGACTGGATTTCACAAACCGGTGGGGGCATGCTGAGTGCACCCACTGGGTGTAGTCCCCGAGGCTGTGGTCGACTGCTTGCAGTTGATCACAGTCTTAGAGAATGCATCTCGCATACTTTTTTTTTTTGAGGTCGACTGGTCGACTTTGTCTTCAACAGGGTTAGTGGGGGCACGCTGAGTGCACCCACTGGGTGTAGTCCCCGAGACTACGGTCGAATGCTTGTATTTGGCTGTAGTCTTAGAAACGTGTGTTTATCCCTTTTTCACTCGGAAGTGAATTATATTTGACATTTAGTCGATTGGTTCTTCACAGAACTCCTGTGATCTTGTGGCTCGCTACTCAGAGCTGGAACAAAAACATACTCAAGTCGAGCTGAGCTTGAGGCTGGTTCAGGAGAAGCTGACAAAGGCAAAGGAGGAGACCGAAGGTATGTTTGGTGAGACCCTGACGACTGCTTTTCCCCTTGCTTGTTTCAGCATCTGATCTTGCTGTAACTTGCAGGTAAGGTAAGGGAGGCCCAGCAGAAGAAAGACCTTGAGCTAGCTGAGAAGATCAAGCTTGCTGACGAGAAGTTAGCTTCAGTTACCAAGCTCGAACAAGACAATACCAATCTGAAAGCTGCTCTTGGGATTGCCAACAAGGAGGTCAGTCGACTGAAAACTGACAAAGCTGCCCTGACCGACCAAGTCAGCAAATTGACTGAGAAGAAAACTGAACTGGAGGCCTTCCTGAGTGGCCTTGCCAAAAAGTTGTTCCTTATGCTTGAAGGTAAACCTCCATGTTTGGCAAATATTTCCAATTGTGGCTTTTTCCATTCGACTATCTCCTTGACTTAGTGATCACCCTTGCAGAATTTTGTCAAAACTTTGAAGAAGAAACCAGCCGACTGGAGCCAAACCTTGACCCCGTCAATTCTCCAGTGAACGACGAAGTTGCCATGGATGTTTTCCGACTGGAGTCTCGTGTTGCAGCTGTCGTGGACTATCTCGCAAGGCTGAAGGCCGCCACATCTCGCATCGACTCGACGCTCTGGCCTGAGGAGACACTTCAGAATGACCTTGAGTCGCTGATGGCCCGCTTGAACACGATCCCTGGTCGAGTGCAGGAGTGGAAGAAGTCCTCGGCTCGGTGTGGTGCAGATGTCGCTCTGTGTCTGGCCCGAGTCCACTGCAAAGATGCGCGAGAAGAGAAGCTGGCGGCCCTTCGGGTGGCCAATACCAAGAAGCACGACTTCAGATCCTTTATGGAAACTTTCCTTGCAGCTGCCACTCGGATCGCCGACGGGATTGACCTTGATGAATTTGTCGCACCTTCCAGCCCTCCACAGGAGGGGTAAAAAACTTCTTCTGGCTCGACGCTTTAAATTTGCCTCGGTATGCCGAGTGAAATTGTAACCGACAAACCTTAGCAGGCTTGACGCCTGAGCACTTTCGGTTCCTTTAGATGTCGATTCAAACTTGGATTTGGTGCTTGAATACAATTGCCTTCGGCTCGGAATGTCTTTTGCAGGTTCGAAGCAAGGTGCCTGTGCTGCAATCGATTTATTCTTTAGTCCACTTAGACGAGCACTGGGCTGCAGCTAAGCCCCCGAGTGAGAGGGTTGCTCTTCACTCGGTAGGATTTTTGTAACTTAGGCGAGCACAGGGCTTGCAGCTAAGCCTCCGAGTGGGAGGGTTGCTCTTCACTCGGTAGGATTTTCACGACTTAGGCGAGTGCTTGGACTGCAGCTAAGCCCCCGAGTGAGAGGGTTGCTCTTCACTCGGTAGGATTTTTATAACTTAGGCGAGCACGAGGCTGCAGCTAAGCCTCCGAGTGGAAGGCTGGCTTACCACTCGGTAGGATTTTCATAACTTAGGCGAGTGCTTGGACTGCAGCTAAGCCCCCGAGTGAGAGGGTTGCTCTTCACTCGGTAGGATTTTTATAACTTAGGCGAGTGCTTGGACTGCAGCTAAGCCCCCGAGTGAGAGGGTTGCTCTTCACTCGGTAGGATTTTTATAACTTAGGCGAGTGCTTGGACTGCAGCTAAGCCTCCGAGTGGAAGGCTGGCTTACCACTCGGTAGGATTTTTTATAACTTAGGCGAGCACGAGGCTGCAGTTAAGCCTCCGAGTGGAAGGCTGGCTTACCACTCGGTAGGATTTTCACAACTTAGGCGAGTGCTTGGACTGCAGCTAAGCCTCCAAGTGAGAGGGTTGCTCTTCACTCGGTAGGATTTTTATAACTTAGGCGAGCACGAGGCTGCAGCTAAGCCTCCGAGTGGAAGGCTGGCTTACCACTCGGTAGGATTTTGATAACTTAGGCGAAACGGATTCGCAGCTAAGCCTCCGAGTGGGAGTCTGGCTCACCACTCGGTAGGATTTTGATAACTTAGGCGAAACGGATTCGCGGCTAAGTCACCCACTGAGGGGAATTTCATTGGACAAAAAATAAAAAGTGACAGATATTATGGAGGAACTATGACACTTATTATTTTGAGGTCCATGAACTACAGAAGTACTTTATTGCAACTCATCCGAGTGATAAAGCTTAAGTGTAAAACGGGCGGAGTAGCTCCGCGTTCCAAGCTCGGGGCTCGTCGATATTATGCTCGACGTTGTAAAGACGGTACGCCCCATTGTGGAGAACCTTGGTGACGATGAAGGGGCCTTCCCAAGAAGGAGCAAGCTTGTGTGGTTTGTGCTGATCCACTCGGAGAACCAAATCCCCTTCCTGGAAGGCTCGACCTCTCACGTTTCGGGCGTGGAAACGCCGCAGATCTTGTTGGTAGATGGTCGACCGGATCAGAGCCATCTCCCTTTCTTCCTCTAAAAGGTCGACTGCGTCCTGCCGCGCTTGTTCAGCTTCTGCTTCGTTGTAGATTTCAACTCGAGGAGCATTGTGGAGAAGATCACTCGGCAAGACCGCTTCAGCTCCATAGACCAAGAAGAATGGAGTTCTTCCGGTCGACCGATTAGGCGTGGTCCGCAGTCCCCAGAGTACAGATGGAAGTTCGTCGACCCAAGCTCCAGCCGCGTGTTTGAGATCACGCATCAGTCGAGGCTTTAGTCCCTTGAGAATCAGTCCATTAGCTCGCTCTGCTTGTCCATTCGACTGCGGATCGGCGACTGATGCGTAGTCGACCCGTGTGCCCTGGGAGTCGCAGAAAGCTCTGAATTCCTCTGAGTCAAAGTTCGACCCATTATCCGTAATGATGCTGTGCGGGACTCCATATCTGAATATTAGTTCCCTGATGAAGCTAACAGCAGTACCGGTGTCAAGGCTCTTGATTGGTTTAGCCTCGATCCACTTGGTGAACTTGTCGACTGCCACCAGTAAATGCGTGAAGCCACTTCGTCCTGTTCTCAAAGGACCGATCATGTCCAGCCCCCAAACTGCAAAAGGCCAGACGAGCGGGATGGTCTTCAAAGCTGACGCAGGCTTGTGCGACATATTCGAGTAGAACTGACATCCCTCGCACTTATCTACTATCTCTTTTGCCATCTCATTCGCCTTGGGCCAGTAAAATCCGGCTCGGTATGCTTTGGCCACGATGGTCCGAGAGGACGCATGATGACCACAGGTCCCCGAGTGAATATCATTGAGGATGAGTCGACCTTCTTCTGGTGTTATGCACTTCTGACCGACTCCAGTCGCGCTTTCTCTGTATAATTGTCCTTTGATTACGGTAAAGGCCTTAGATCGACGGACGATCTGTCGAGCCTCTTCCTCATCCTCTGGAAGCTCTTTCCTCAAGATATATGCGACATACGGAATCGTCCAGTCGGGAATGACCACCAAAACCTCCATGATCAAGTCGACCACCGCTGGGACTTCAACTTCAGTCGGATCTGTGGCGCCCTTGGGCTGCGGAGTTTCTTCGGTGAAAGGATCTTCTTTGACTGACGGAGTGTGTATATGCTCCAAGAACACACCACTCGGAATGGCTTCTCTCTTGGAACCTATCTTTGCTAGATCATTAGCTGCTTGATTTTTCAGTCGGGGTATATGATGGAGCTCCAACCCCTCGAACTTCTTCTCCAGCTTCCTCACTGCACTGCAGTATCCAGTCATGGCTGGGCTTCTCACGTCCCACTCTTTCATCACCTGATTGACCACTAAATCCGAGTCGCCATAGACCATTAGGCGACGGACGCCGAGTGAAATGGCCATGCGCAACCCATATAGGAGGGCCTCATATTCTGCCTCATTGTTGGAGGAATCAAAGTGAATCTGGAGCACATATCTGAGCTTATCTCCTCTGGGGGAAACCAGGACAACCCCAGCACCGGAACCATTCAACATCTTAGAGCCATCGAAAAACATGGTCCAATGCTCCGAGTGAACTTCAGTCGGTTGCTGTTGTTCAATCCACTCGGCGAGGAAATCTGCTATCGCCTGGGACTTAATGGCTTTCTTTGCCTCAAACTTGATATCAAGGGGAAGAAGTTCAATCGCCCATTTGGCCACTCGACCAGTTGCATCTCTGTTGTGCAAAATCTCTGATAGTGGAGCGTCGCTGACGACTGTGATGGAATGGTCAGAGAAATAATGAGCAACCTTCTTTGTGGTCATGTATATTCCATACACAAGCTTCTGATAATGAGGATATCTCTGCTTGGATGGAGTCAAGACTTCAGACAAATAATACACTGGGCGCTGAACTTTGAGAGCTTTTCCTTCTTCTTCCCGCTCGACCGTTAGCACAGTACTAACGACTTGTCCTGTGGCTGCGATGTAGAGCAACAGAGGCTCTTTGCTGATTGGAGCAGCAAGCACCGGCTGGGTGGAGAGCAGAGCTTTTAGCTCGGCAAACGCTGCATCAGCTTCTGGAGTCCACTCGAACTTGTCAGCCTTCTTCATCAGTCGGTAAAGAGGCAGTGCCTTTTCACCGAGTCGTGAGATGAATCGACTTAATGCGGCCAAGCATCCAGTAAGCTTCTGGACATCGTGCACTCGCACAGGGCGTTTCATTCGGAGAATAGTGTCAATCTTCTCTGGGTTAGCGTCGATTCCCCGTTCGGAAACGAGAAAACCGAGTAACTTGCCACCAGGAACTCCAAATGTGCACTTTGATGGATTGAGCTTGATATCATACCTTCTGAGGTTGGCAAATGTTTCGGCGAGGTCAGCGAGCAGGTCGGAACCTTTTCGTGACTTGACAACAATATCATCCATATAAGCTTCCACATTCCGACTGATTTGGGTGAGTAGACACTTCTGAATCATTCGCATAAATGTGGCTCCGGCATTCTTGAGGCCGAATGGCATGGTGATATAGCAGAAGCACCCGAATGGAGTGATGAAAGCTGTTTTTACCTCATCGGGCCCGTACAGACGGATCTGGTGGTACCCGGAGTAAGCATCTAAAAAAGACAACCTCTCGCATCCCGCGGTCGAGTCAACAATTTGATCTATGCGAGGGAGAGGAAAGTGATCTTTTGGGCAGGCCCGGTTGATGTGCTTGAAATCAATGCACATTCGGAGCGACTTGTCCTTCTTAGGAACCATGACGACATTAGCGAGCCACTCGGAGTGGTATATCTCTCGGATAAATCCTGCCGCCAACAGTCGAGCCACTTCTTCACCGATGGCCTTTCTCTTCTGGACGGCGGACCGTCGAAGATGCTCTTTGACTGGCTTTGCAGACGAGTCGACTCTTAGGCGATGCTCAGCCAGTCCCCTGGGAACACCTGGCATGTCAGCGGGCTTCCATGCAAAAATGTCCCAGTTCTCACGGAGGAACTGGATGAGCGCTTCTTCCTATTTTGGGTCGAGTGTTGTGGAGATGCGGGTCGGAGCTGCTTCGGGGTCGGTCGGGTGAATGTGAACAGGCTTCGTCTCACCGGACGACTGGAATGCAGACTCTGTGGCGGGCTTCTTGGATCGCAGCAAGTCACTCGGATCTGCGTTTTGCTTGTATTCTTCGAACTCGACCGCTGTCACTTGGGAATCGGCAATCTTGGAGCCCTTCTGAAAGCACTCCTCTGCCTTTTTCCTATCACCAGTGACAGTGATCACACCTTTGGGACCGGGCATCTTCAGTTTGAGGTACACGTAACATGGTCGAGCCATGAACCGTGCATAGGCTGGTCTCCCCAAAATGGCATGATATGCACTTTGAAAATCCACGACCTCAAACGTCAACTTTTCTTTGCGAAAATGCTTCGAATCACCAAACACTACGTCCAAAGCTATCTGGCCGAGTGACTCGGCCTTCTTCCCTGGTATAACTCCATGGAAGCTCATGTTACTAGTGCTCAGTCGAGACATCAGAATGCCCATACCTTTCAATGTGTCTGCATACAATAAGTTCAGCCCACTTCCACCATCCATCAGCACCTTTGTCAGTCGAGTGCCTTCGACAACTGGATCGACCACCAAAGCTTGCCTCCCGGGGGTGGCAATATGAGTCGGGTGATCAGATTGGTCGAATGTGATGGGTGTTTGAGACCACTTCAGATAATTTGCCTTTGCTGGGGCAACCATGTTCACCTCTCGGTTAATCACTTTCAGTCGACTTCTGCTTTCCACATCTGCAAAGATCATCAGAGTGGAGTTGATATGCGGATATCCTCCCTCACTGTCCTCTTTGTCTTCGACCTTGTCCGACTCCTTCTCCTTGTCCTTAGACTGTTTTCCCTGAAACTGCTGGATCAGGAGTCGACATTGGCGAGTGGTGTGCTTTGGGTAAATGATATTCCCCTCTTCATCTTTCTTCGTGTGGATGTGACACGGCATATCCATCACGTCGTTCCCCTCTTTATCCTTTACCTTCTTGGGGTTCCAGGATCCTTTTGGTTTCCCCTTAAACTTTCCTCGAGTCACGGCCAGAGCCTCTCCAGGAGCTGCCGGTTCAGCCTTCCGCTTCTGTTTCCGACCGGTGTTTCCTTTTTCCGACTGACTCGGCTTGTGCTTGCCGCTTCGGAGTCGGTCTTCTTCTTCGCCGTTGGCGTACTTGGTAGCAATCTCCATCATCCGACTCAAGGTCATGTCACCGGTTCGACCAAATTTCAAACTCAGTTCTCTGTTCTTGACGCCGTCTTTGAAGGCGCATACTGCCTGATGATCAGAGACATTTTCCACAGTGTGGTGCAGAGTGATCCACCTCTGAATATACTCTCTGAGAGTCTCATTAGTTTTCTGCACGCAGACTTGCAACTCTGTCAATCCCGCTGGTCGCTTGCAAGTCCCTTCAAACGTTCTGACGAACACTCGGGATAGATCTTCCCAAGTGTAAATGCTGCTAGGAGGTAATTGAGTCAACCATGCCCTGGTAGAACCTTCCAACATGAGGGGCAAATGCTTCATGGCCACCTCATCGTTCCCACCACCGATCTGAACTGCCACTCGGTAGTCTTCAAGCCAAGTTTCAGGCTTAGACTCACCAGTGAACTTGCTGACTCCTGTTGCCAACCTGAAATTGGGGGGGATAACTGCGGCTCTGATAGCTCTGCTGAAACATTCAGGACCAGAAACATGTACTCGACTGCTCGTGGATACATCTCTGTCGAGTGCGCCTCGATGGGCTCTGTTCCGGTCGACCAACCCTTGCACGATAATGGATCGTGCGTCGAAGCCTGGCTCTCTGGGGTCAGCTGGAACCCTACGCCCTGTACTGTACTGACGCCTATCATCTGGCTGCCGAGGAGCGTAAGACCCACCCCTCGGAGGGGAATAGGGCACTCGACGCCTATCATCTCGGTCGAGTCTGTCGCCATATTGATCTCGCCGATTCTCACGCCCTTCGCGCCGCGGAGGCGATCTGGGGCTGTGAGCCGACTGAATCGTATTCACAGTGACAGATCGACTGTGAATTCTGTTGCGCGACTGAGACACGGCTGAATTCTGATCTCCTGCTGCCCGGAGCAGATCCCTGATCTGCAGCAAACCTCTGCCAGCTTCCGACTGCGAAGGCTGAATGGACTCTGCTATACGGGTCGCAGCTGCTAAATTCTGAATTGGGGTTCGATATACCTGAGTCGGCGGGAAGAGTTGACGTCGACTGGTGTCGGGAACTCGTTGCCGCGCGCGCTCGTCGAGTGCTCGCTAAAGGTTCTCCAGTCGAGTGCGCTCGGCCAAATTGGCCAGACGCGCCTCCTCCAAGGCACGAGCCTCGGGGGTTTCTCCTGCGATGGGAATACGCAGGGGATCCTCGTTCCTGCGGCGAAGCTCTTCTCTTTGCAGAGAGTCGAGTGGCTCGGGCTGGTACTCTTCGTAGTCTCGTGCAGGGTCGCCGCCGTCACCTGCTCCACCACCACGGGCGAAGCCAGGAGGGCTGTGGGGCCCGTCGACCATC
>NC_041384.1:135503834-135667707 GCF_002162155.2 Triticum dicoccoides
CTGTCGTGGTTCTAAGCCTGACAGTAGAGTGGGGGGTAGGTATGGAGAGGCAAGGTCCTAGCTATGGAGAGGTTGTAAGCACAAAAGATGTACGAGTTCAGGCCCTTCTCGGAAGAAGTAACAGCCCTACGTCTCGGAGCCCGGAGGCGGTCGAGTGGATTATGAATGTATGAATTACAAGGTGCCCAACCCTTCTGCCTGTGGAGGGGGGTGGCTTATATAGAGTGCGCCAGGACCCCAGTCAGCCCACGCAGGAGAGGGTTTAAGGTGAGTTAAGTCTGGGGCGTTACTGGTAACGCCCCACATAAAGGCCTTTACTATCATAAAGTCTACTTGATTACAGGCCGTTGCAGTGCAGAGTGCCTCTTGACCTCCTGGTGGTCGAGTGGGTCTTCGTGGTCGAGTCCTTCAGGCCAGTCGAGTGAATCCTCGTTGGTCGACTGGAAGGCGACCTCTTCTAAGGATGTCCTGGGGTAAGTTATTTGGATCAGGTCCATGACCCTACCCTAGGTACATAACCCCATCAACTTCCTCATCAATCGGCCACATGGCTTTTGTATTTTCCCACCATATGGCAGCTGCGCCTTCCAGGTAATGGGTCGCAAATGGGACTTTATCATTTCCTTTAGTACGGGCAATCTCAAGCTTCTTCTCCATGGTCCGCAACCAATCATCTGCATCCAATGGGTCAACAACCTGACTGAAACTGGGTAGATCGGTCCTCTGAAAATCTGACAGCTTTGAGTGATGACCATTCTGATTTTCATTCTGTCCAACCATAGCTTGCACACTTCTCAATATTTCAATCAGATCATTGTTCCTTTTCTCTTCAAACATACACAGAACTTGCTCGGTGGGGGAGGATCAGGTGGTGGAGGTGGTGGCTGAACGTCCGGCTCGGGAGAATATCCTGCATGTCGTGCGGAACGACGAACAGGAGTTCTCCCGCGAACGTTGCTACTGCTGCCTCCCCGCGTCATCCTATTGAGTATTTTTCCCAAGGCAACGCAATCAAGATGAGAGACATCCAAGAATAAAAATGGGGAAAAGCCAGCAACAACTCTCGAAAAAGACCAAAAAGAGCGAAGAAAATACGGCGATTGAAGTTCCAACATAATTATACATAGACTCATACATGAAAATTAAACAACATGACTGGTTCCACTACTCTCATACATGAAGCATCATGACTCATACAACTACATCCATACACCATCTAGATGACTGTGAATACTCAAAGACACTACTGCTCTGCTGGTGCTGCGATGTCCTCCCCTGAAGCGGTCTCAGATCCCGAACTGACATGGTTAAGGGAAACCTATGGGTTAAAGGTAATGCGACGAAGATGCCTCGAGGGCTCTCCCTCAGGAGCAGGGGTAGGATGAAGCATCGGGGCTACAGGGGTAGCAAGAAGTGAGACCAACTCGGCAGGAGCACTGAGAGGGTTCACGACGGAGACGCCTGTGCTACTCGGGGGAGTAACCGGCGAAATAGGAGAGCTAGAACTAATTGGGACATACGGGGTGAATCCCAGGGAGGACGGAGTAGTGGTGGATCTAGTAGTGACCAAGGTAGCGGCTAAAAAAGTACGAGCACGAGTCAGCTCTCGAGCCAGCTCGTGGATCATCAAATAGCTAGCAGTGATATAACGAGCAAGATGGCTAGCAACACTATTAGACTCCGGGTCAATGAGAGGAAAACGGACACGACCATTGTCGTGCAGAGATGGGTAGTAATAGAAACCTGGGTGGTGCTGCACTTCAACCTCGGTATAACGAAGCTCGACAAGGACCTCAAATGCGACAAACTAGGCAGCCTGAGAAGCGGTGGAGGCATAACCGCTTTGAGAAGTGCGAGTGTAAGAGCCGGAATCAGAACTAGTGCGCAGAGTAACCACTGCGTGATACTCATACACTGAGTCTGCTAGACGCTCCCGGTACACACGGTAGACCGGTTCATCTCCGTGAGGGTACAGCCGACGCCACACGTTGCGGAGAAGGTGCGGTGACGTGTACGGCATCAGCTGCAACTGGCATGGATATGGCACTGGAGCCATCTACACTCACAACCATTAGCAGGTTAGCATAACAATAATAATCAAATAACTAGAATGCAACAACCAGCTATAACTGCTACCGGCACTCAAATTTACTCGCGCCTAGCGTCTAGTTAACACGTCATAGTCTAGCGTGGCCTACAGTCAGCGCGGCTCTGATACCAATCGTTGTGGCATCCCGGCTCAGAGCGACCGGTTTACCCTGCATTGCCAGCCCAGAGACCATGTCTTCTGGCAACACACAACATATTGGGATAGAAAACAACCGCTTCATTGATCCTAGCGGAACAGAGTTCATATTACAACAGCGGTCGAGGCCAAGCGGCACACTTGGTGCAGCTGATCAATATGTACATTATTTAGTGAACATAAAGGGGCCTCGACCCGAACAACTACATGGCAGTAGAATAACGTCATAGCGGAAGCTCCATCTCACAGGGACACCGACGTGGACACGATCTAGACTCGAACAACACTCCTTTCCAACGAGACTTTCCTGAAATCTGGCATGACACGCCAGGTCAGTACATTGTATGTACTTGCAAGCTCACCACAAGCATAATCATAATGACAAACAATATCATGATATTTAGCCAATTATTAATGATGCAACACTATATGTCAACATGCTGTGATCATGCTCGAACGTCCCTTAGGACAACTTACCAACCGTGATCATCCTTAGATCACAACCACCACCAACGTGTTAAAACACACCACCAACGGGGTAAAACACACCACCAACGTGGTAAAACACACCACCAACGTGGTAAAACACAATGCCTCGTGATCCTTACGGCGATCACAACCACGACCAATATCTGGTCCCAAATTCCTCGATGGCCTTCCTGCCATCCTTGACAATGCAAAGTTTACAGCTTAGTGTGCAATTTTTATTATTCGTCGACTCATGGTGGGACCTACTATGAGGTGTCCTTAACCGTGGATGTGGTTATCGATAGATTATACACTCTGCAGAGGTAGCACACTGGACCCACACCATAGAACCCATGGCCTCGCACTCCCATTTGGGTGGACCAACGGCATTCCGACGGAACCCCTCCATTGCCACAGTACTCTCCGGGCCACTCCAACCCAAATCCCCAAGGGGCTGGTCCTGGCTGGCCCCGTGTCTACCAAAGACACCCTGACCACCGTCCTGGCCAAACTCCCACTCGGGGAAACTCCCACTTGGGGAAACTCCCACTTGGGGAAATCGGTACCATAATCTCATTAACGAGCACACAAGATTATACCTGCTTGCCGGGCCAGGGCAAACACGACATAACCTTCCCTAGATGGAGGCACCGACCAGAGGCCATGTCAATGGACCGAATCAAGGCCCCCCATAAAGGCAAATGTGGTTGCACTAGAAAGAACTCGATTCAGCAGCACCATGACCCAGTCAATGGTGTATTCAAGTTGAGTTATTTTCAGTTTCAACTTTAAACTAACAATGACTGGTTCCATAGCATGCCATGAAATGCTAAACAACACATGCATCATAAAAATGACCGATGTCATCATAGCTGTCAACAACTCACGTTACTTTACTATCTCAAATGACTCATAACTTAACCCAAAATATTTTTGTAACGAGTTTCATTAATTTCTTACGCGAGAAAACAACCCCGATAAGTTTTTCATATGCATACCAAAAGATTTTTCTATCAACAATCCTTACTTTCTTTATCACTAAATTAAGTTCAAACTTTCTGTAGAATAAGTAATATGATTTAACAGAATATTTTCTAACAAATTTTTACCAATTTCAGGAAGGCAAAAGTATAGCTAAAATAACTATCATGCATAACAAAATTATTTCTAACATCACCTCAAATAAATCTTACCTTGCTTTATCAACTAAACTAGTTTCAACTAGTCAATATTTAACAGAATACAAATAACTCAATAATTATTTAAATGCATGGATTAATCATTTCATTCAAGTGGGAAAATCACAAATATTGCAATGGCATCATAAAAATGTTGTTGTGGCTTGCCTTAGTGCAGATGAGGTTCACAAGCCTCCTGGTGATCCACAAGACAAGCCTCACCTTCTAAAAATTATTTTAAACACAAAAAGAAAATATCAAGAACACTTCTGAAATTCACCAGAAATTCTAAGCAGCTCAGAAAAATCTCATCTTTGGTGAGCTGTTAGATTTCCTTTCAAGGAACACAATGCAAAAAAGAATCAATTCATTTGGACTTATGGTTAAAACGTTATAACAGTTTGAAGTGTTCTGTAAATTCAGATGAATTTGAATAAAAGAGAAAGACAGGGGGTGATGTCGAAGGCGTAAAGCCCAGGGGCGCCACCACTCGTACCGATTCGTGCGCGTACTGAGTGATTGACTAGCGGGCCCCGCTAGTCAGGTGGGGGAAGAGGGAGAGAGAAACAGAGATGGCCGCGGCTTCGCCAGAGCTCTCACTGGCGACAAGGGCTCTTTGGCCAAAATGAGAGGGAGGGATGGCAAGAGCAGGTCGAGGCGCACCTGCCCGTACCCGTAGCATGGCTAGGGGTGGTCGGACGGTGTCAGAATAGAGCACGCGAGCGGAGGCAGAACGAGGAGGTCGCCGGACTTGAAGAAGATGGCGAGCAGAGGCCGCTCCAGGGGCTCCAAGCGGGCGAGACGGCCTCACCGGAGTGGGGCGGAGGCCCTGGAGGGGTCGCCCAGGCCTGGGAGGGGTTGGGGATGCCGCGGATACTAGAGGGGGTCGCCAGCGAGCTCGAGCTCGGGGGCAGCGGCCCGAGGTTTTCTCGGCCGGGCTACGGCTTCCTATTCGACTGTGGAGTGTGTGTGAGTGATGGAGGATGCTCGGAGAGGTTGGGAGGGGCTCTATATGTAGGCGAGCGGCGAGGGTGCTTCAGGCTCCACCGGTGGACACCTGTCCACGGCGCCCGGCGACGAGCAGCGTCAGTGAGAGGGGGAGAAGGCGACGGAGGTCACATGGCCACTGTGGGAGAGCGGAGACGAGAACAGTAACAAGGAGGGTGACGACAAGCACAATGCGCCCGCATTGTTGGGCTGGCCGGACCTTGCCGGTGCTTGCTGCGGCGAGCTCCGGCATCGGCGAGTGCCAGGGTGGAGTTAAGGGTGTCGAGACGATGATGGTGGCGAGTTTTGGCTAGGTTTGGAAGTCGGGGGAAGCGAGCACGCGCGAACAGAGCACTTGGCGGCTCCCAGAGCGCGTCGACACGCATGCCTGGCATCGTGGACACGCGTGTTCACTGCGCGAACTCTCTCCACAAACCAGCCTTCATACAAAATTCATGTCTGGCATGTTGTTCGCGGTGGTTTTGAAGTTTACCATGGTTTGGTTTGGATCCAGGTGCAGTAGAGAAAGTTTTACAAGTCTGGTAAGTTTCTGGACAGTAACTTTGTGATGTTACTGTGGTCAAATGGCTAGGAGTTTGAAGCTGTGCTTTGTAGGCTAGCTTGGAGTTACTAAGGTAAATAAGCACAAGAAAGATCAGGTCAAATGGAGCAAGTAAAATGGTAGTTGCTGTAGAAACTACCATTTCTGTCCAGAACAGAAAAGATTTTCTATAGCAAAAACATTCCAATAAATGATGAAATATTTTTGCTCAGGGAGGTGCCCTAGGGTCCCTAGAATATTTGTGAATTATCTTAGAATTTGGTGAGCCATAAAAATTAGGGTTGCTTTGGAGCAAATAGATTTGGCTTTGGGTTTTAGAGAGAAAATGAATATTTTTATTTAAGAAAAATATTCCAAAGATTATTTTGTGGTGGATCAGAAGTGAAATGATGGTTTGGGAGAGAAGTGAACACTTGGGTGAAAGGCAAGGATGCCCAAGTGTTTAAGTCCAAATGAAAAGATTCAAAAAAATTCAAATGAAAACTCAAACAAATGAAAGATGGCAAAAACCAGCCTGTCACATAAAACATGCAAATCCAAATAAACATAACCTGGAGCTAAATTCAAATATATGGAAATATTGCAGCGTCAAGAACTTTCACAGGAAAAAAAGTTGAGTAATATTCGAGGATTGTTTTCACATACAGAAAAAGGTTCGGTGGATGTCCTTCGAGCGCGACACGGTGACGCACCGTTCGATCGACCGCGCGGCCGCGGTTCACGCGCTTGCACAGGATTCCGTATCGTGGTTGTGGTACTAACTAATAAAAGCGCTGCCTAAGTCTAATGTTTACGTGTACTAGTATGGTTTTCTTTTAAGTTTGACCAACCTTATATATCAAACTAAAGTAAGCTCCCACACGTGCACTCATCAATATGCCGCTGCCGCCGTTGCGCATGCCAGCGCCCACCTGCTCCGGCCAACAATTTCTCGCCCATCACTGCCGTGTCGCCGCCATCCCTATGCCATGAAGCCGAAGGCTCGCCCACTCACGTCATCAGCAGTCCCTCCTCGCGATGCCGCCGCGCTGCCAAGCATGCGAGCAGCTAGTGGAGCCGCGTCTATGCATGCAATGTACAAAGAGGAGGACGAGCGCGTGCTCCAGCACGCCAGCAAGGAGGAACTAGCGTGTCATTGTCGTCTCCGCCCGCGCGAAGGAGGCGCTCATGGTGGCTGTCGCGGCAGATGCCGGTCGCGCATGCGTCGAGCCCACAAACCGGGTCTGGACGCGGAATCTACCTTTGAGACCTTGAATGCCACGTAGATCCTGTAATCTGAAGGAGCAATTTGGGTCACTCGACTCATGTGAGCCATTTGATGCAACATGGATGGCTAGAAGGGCTTCTTCCACCTCTTCTGCCATCTTCTTCCTTCACTCCGTCGAACTTCTTTCACAAATCGACTAACCCAAATTATACTACTAGTACGAATGTATTAAGTACAGTAGGAACACAAAGATAAGAGCAGTAGTACCAACTGCAAGAAGAACAGTAGTAAGATATAGTACTAGTACTATTGTATGTACTAAAGAGTTCAAATAACGAGATAGAACATAAACATAGTTCTGCTAGGGCCTCAGCACAACACACCCTTGAAAATAAACTAAGCAACTAGTCCGCTTGACACTGCAGTAGAACCAGCATGAGCGATGACACTGCCACCAACTCGGAGTCCGAGTCCACGTCCTCGACTTCGTCCTCGTCTCTCTTCCTCTTCCTCTTCGCTGACGCTTCTTCGCTTGAACCGGACACTGGGCTCTGCTTCTTCATCCAACCCTTGTAGATATTTAAACAAAGGTAGGCATCCATTGCTACGTACAGGATGTGATCTTCATCTAATGTCTTAGACTCCCATGCATGATGAAACCCGTGATGAGGTTTCTTCAGTTTAGCGTACGAAGGATCAATCATGGCTGCTGCCAGGGTCAGCATTGAAGGTTGAGAGGAGGACACCAGTCTTGCCTTCTGGAGATCGAAGGGCTGACCTACAATGAGACCTATCCGACGCAGGACATCCATGTCGTTCTTAAAGCCTACAGTAACAAATTTCGCTATTTTGTCCTTGAGGAAGTTCTTAAAATCCTGGCACTCAACGTCGGCATGGCATATGTGGTACACCAAGCAAACATTATGTACGCAAACCTGGATCACGGCGGGCTTCTTCCTCTCTTCGTCCTTTAGATCCTTCTCTCATCCCAGGACTGTGGTGTACTCAACATCTAGCCCAGTGACCCACTCATCCCTTGAACTGTTGAACATGCGTAGGAAGCGAGCAAGCCATGCTTTGACCGCCTCAGATCCACGTGTGTAGATGACGATGATCTGATCGTCGGTGATGGCTCTAACCTAGTACTCAACGGCGACCATGGAGATTTGCGAGGCCATGGATTTTGGAGGAGGGTTAGGAGAAGTTGAACTGTTGTACCCCGCAAAAAAACTAGGAGCAAACTAATGTGAAAGGACGGGACGACTGGGAGCAAACTATTGTAAGTTAGAAGACGGGGGCGAGTAGGGCGTGCAAACGGTGTGGGGTTGCTGGCTTGCCCGGTGGATAAACGGCTGCAAGCCCCCAAAGAGTTCTCGAGAACTATGCGGGACCCACTAGATGTCATCTCTACTAGACCCATATCGTAGGCCTGACGGTATAGCTTCTGCCTGTTCGCACGCCATGCCGGCGCGTGGATGTAACTTCACATAATTCCATCAAACACCGCGCCTCCCATGACCTTCGCCTCCCTCGCGCGGTCGCACCCTTTGAGACTTCGACCGGCTATAAATAAGCAATTTTTTGCCTTTTTTAGACAAGCAATTTTTTTGCCTACTCCGCATGCATGATACTCCCTCTGGTCCTTTTTACTCCCGTCAACCGTTTGCAAATTGTTTAACCAAATTTATACTTTTTTAACACCACCTTATATTAATTAACCAGCCACACCAGTACACTAATTCGATACAATATTCACCACACAGGGTGGTACGTTATTTACAAGAATACCATCTAATCTATTGTCAAAGCTATACTTAGTGATTAAGTGTGCCACCTTATTGTCCGAACGGCTAATCTTTGACAATTGAAGATTGTTGATCAACTTTGAGATGCTCAACGCTTTCATCTTCAGGTCACGCATAGCAGACCTGTCATAGTCCCCCGATGCAAGAGACGCTACCACAAAAGCGCAATTAGTCTCTAAAATTATAGGATTATGAAGAGAAATACCTATGTAGAGACCGGCAATGCAAGCCCTAAGCTCCGCTTCCTCCATGCTTTGACAGGCATCAATGAAATCCCACGACCAAATTCATACTAAAAATATCAATATCTACAATACTAGTTATAATGAGTATAAGAACTACGTTTTATAATGAGTGTAAAAATATTGATTTGACATTGTAAATGTTGACACATTTTTCTATAACTCTGGTGAAAGTAGAGGTACATTGACTTCAGACAAAACTTAAATGCACAATGCAGACTAGTTCCTCCGTCCAGGTGCGTGCCATGTCCTATTTTGTCATCACAACAAGGTTAGCTATTAGTGTACCACTACCTCCCTTCTAGTTTAAAGGGCTCGATTCAAAAATTTCACCTACTCTTAGCAAGATAGTAGAGGCGGTGGAATAGTTTTTGAAGTCCGCAAAAGTACTCAACTAGTGCTGTCGTTCTTCACAAAAAAATGTGTTTACCAATGCATGCATGAACACTAGCTACTCTAACCCCCCTCTCTTCTTTAATTCTTTGCCACATTAGCATGTTTGCTATTCCCATGTGCATGATACCAGCTAAGATACCACCATTATGGCCAGCCCTGATCATCACATGCAACAATTTAGCGCACCTTTAAATATGAACATGTGTGGGGCGTGTATGTTTTTAATGACTTGAGACTATACCTAGCCCGGCATGCAAGATGACATATTATGCACCGTTCCCCATACCTGCAGGAAGCCCGTTCGTCTCCAAATCTTTTCCTCTCCATGTGTGGAAAAAATATGCTTGCCAAACTCTCCTTCTCCCTCCGGCGGTCCCACCACTCCACCCCGTGTGAAAAAATCTGCATGCATGACTCTCCTCCCCCCACGCTCGTCCAATCCGTTGTGACCAGCAATATTTCCACCCCTTCGCTCCCTGTAATTTACTCCAACAAATATGCCCACGTAGTTGTTACTTAACTGCAGGTGCATTGGGTCACTGACATATGGGCCCAATAGGGGTCTGGCCCAAATGTCAGTGACGCAACTGGACCTACAATTAAGTCAGTGCAGCTCAGTCCATATCTTACGTAGGTGTGCCATTGCTCGCTATAAATACTGCGCCTCCCACGACATCACTATCTCCTCCCCCTCACGTTCACGTTCATCGCTATCTCCTCCCCCTCCCTCTCACATCAACAACCACGGCATCGCCCCTCCCAAGCCCTAGGAGCCCATCGCTGCACCGCGCGGACGGTCACGCGTCGCTGTTTCGTTCCACGCCGCCACTAGTAGAGGAGCACGCGTCGGTGTTCCGCTCCTCGCCGCTACGCGATGCGTCGACGTTCCGTTCCTCGCCGCCACTAGTCGAGGACGACACGTCGGTGTTCCACTCCTCGCTGCGACGCAACGCGTCACCGTTCCGTTCCTCGCAGCCATTAGTCAAGGAGGACGCATCGAGGTGGACGCTTCGGCGTTCCCAATCTCGCCAGCACGTGCGCTGGAGGACGTGTCGGCTCCCCGCTACGAGGAGAACGCCGCGCCGCCCGCCGAGCCCCCCAGCCTTGAGGAGCTTTGGAAAGAAATGGATGTCGCCATGTGGGAGGCTTTGCCTCCAGCAGAGCGCGCCAAAATAGAGGCGAGAGGAAGGCCGAGAAAGAGAAGCGCACCGCGGAACAAGCTTCCTGGGAGGCCTATGTCGCGTCCGATAGAGTTAGGCAATTGGCTCTTTGGCAGAAGGCTCGTGTGAGGGCCATGAGGGTGGCAGAGGATGCCCGTGCCGATTCCCTGAGTGCAGTCGGGCCCAAGCGCCTCATCTACGCTTGGCGGTACGTGGACCGGGTGCACGCTTCCAGCGAGGAGGAGTACCTGTTGGCGCCGGATCACCACACCGGTGAGATCGTGCTCGCCCGCCGGCAAGCCGCCAATCAGCACCTCGCGAGTTGCGAGGCTGAGGAAAAGGCGTTGTGTCGACGCGCTGGGAAACGGTCGCGCACCATGGCACTCGTGGTGCGCCGCAAGCGCTCCTGGGAGCGCTGTGGCTTTTAGGAGGAGTATAATTTTTGTTTTGTAAGCCGATCTCATTAGTTTTGGGACGCAAATGATAAATCCCGAACGTTCAGGAAATTTTAGCGTCCTTAATTAAGTATGTAAAAGGGAAAGTTTGGAAACCTTGTGTATTCGTACACATTTTGCAAGTACGTGCATATAGAACAAACTTTACTATATACTATCGCACTACACGTCTCTCTCGATATATGCTTCCAGACTGTGCTACTCCCTCTGTCCAGGTCAATAAGTCATCTTTGGTTGTGCACCGTGACCAAGGAGGGAAGACTTATACACCTAGACGGAGGGAGTACTACTATTACTTATGTACTCCCTCCGTCCGGGTTTATGAGGCCTCTCAGCATCACAAGCATGTCCCCTTTTATAAGGCCCTGCATTGGAAAGGTGCATGCATGCAACCATTTCATTGGTTGTATTGAAAGCTATTGTTGTTGGTGCCATGGCTGAAAAGTTAATACACTTCATGTGTGCTTTTTCATTGGCTGCATGCATGTGAGAGAGTGCATTGGGAGTGGAATGGAAGAATTAATGTGAGAAAATTACTATGTGTCTTGGTCTAAGAGAAGTTTTCTTTAGGCCTAATAAACCCAGACGGGGGGAGTACGTCCAAATGCACATTTTAACATTACGATGCGGTTTTTGTAAAAGTAGAAAAACAACACTACTCAAGCTTGTGAAATGATTCAACGCAAAATAAATTCAAAAATGCTCGTTTGATTGTTTACTTTTAGCTTCCTTCTCTGTGGTTATTTCTCTACCGTACTTTGTACGGAGTATCTCACTGGTTGGAAAGGCATGCAAATTCCCAAACCGCTTCCTACACCCTGTATCGAATTTTTTGCCTAACAAGTTCTGTCGTGCAATTGGAATTCCAACTTGAGTACTACTACTAGTAGGAGTACCAGGGGCCAGTTCTTTTAGGCTTCTAGATTAGTAATCCCATAACTACTACCTCCGTCCTGGTTTATTGGTCCCCATTGTAATCTGTGTCAAATTTTGATCCTAAATTTAACTAATGAAATGTTAGTGCATGTCACATGCACTACTCCATCCGTCTAGGTGAGTAAGTCATCTTAGGCTGTGCACCGTGACCAAGTAGGAGGAGAAAACTAAAAACGTTAATGTTTATTTGCTAATTAATAGTATTTCATGCAATGAACTAACCACTGCATGTCGTGTTTGATATCTCAAGTCATTAAAAGCATGCACACTCTTTATCTCTTATTGGTTGATATGTCAAGAAACAAGAAACGAGGTAGCAGTTAATGCACCGCGCCTAAGTGTTTTGGGATTACTTGGTTTTCGTAGGATGACTTACACACCTAGACAGAGGGATTACAATGGTGAGGAATAAACCAGTTAAATCTTTGGTCAAAATTTAGCACGAATTACAATGGTGAGGAATAAACCAGGACGGAGTAGTAGTTTAGAAGCCCAAATAAATGAGTGAGGTGCCTTATGGTTACTCTCCACTGTGACTAGTCTTGTGGGAAAAGCTGGGGAAGCCGCCAAAAGAATTGGCCCTAGGAGTAGTAGCTAGGGATCGAGTGTGCGAGATGAACCGGAGAAAGTAAATGCAGAGAGATGAAATGCAAAAAAAGACGGAGGGATGTGATGGTTGCTTGTCCGTTTATTTTACCAGGCCACTTATTACTGGGAGTGGTTGGGTTTTGTGATATGACGGCTTTACTGCCGCGCCACGAGCGGGGTGAGAGGTGAGACTCCCGTGCAGCGCCGCTCTCTACACTTGTACTACATCAGTCATGGTTTATTAGTCCCCCATTGAATTTGACTGAAGATTTAACTGACAAAATGTTAGTGCATGTCAAGAAAAACTATATCGTTGGATTCGTATTTGAACATAGTTTTTGTAACATCCCAAATTTTCAATTTGGAATGTTATATACTAGATCATCATTGCATATCATATTTTCTTGCATTTTGGTTGATCCTAGAAAATTCTACGCAACTCAAGGACCCTTGGAGAGAGTTGGGGATTTCGTTATTTTCATATTTGAGTTTTCTCAAATTTTGAAAATAGGATCATTTAATTTTATTTATTTTATCTTCAATTATTTCTGTTACAAAAATATGAGAGATGGAATAAAATGACTTTCCCAAAATAAAGAAATATTGAGGATTTAATAAAAAAAATCAAATAAGATTTTATTTTTGTTTTATTTTCTATTTTATTTGAATTAGCGAAACATGCCTGTTTTTTCAAAATTGCATTTAGGCCCCAAATAAATGTTCATCCTGTGCGGCTTGATTTTAGAAGCCGGGGAAAATTTATTTTGGGATTTTTGGAGTCCGTTTAGTATTCTTTTTGTTTTTTTCTGAGCGTAATTTTTTTAAAAGAGTCCGAACCGACCTTGGGCCGTAACCGGCCAGGACTCCGACTGGCCGGGCCTTCAAATTGCGCCGCCGAGGCCCGAGGCCAGCCCAGCCACACCCCGCCCCCGAAACCCTAACCCTAGGCCGCCGCCGCCCCCGCCTCCCGCCGCCTCGCCGCGCTGCCTCGCCGCCCACGCCGCCGCGCCGCCTCGCCGGACCGCCGGAGGTAGTTTTTTTCGCCGCTGATTTTTTTAGAAAACCGATCGGTTTTCCGTCGGTTTTGTTCGGTTTTTTTAGTTTTAGTTTTTTAAAATAGATCGGTTTTCCGGTTTATTTAATTAGCGAGCGTTCGTCCGTTCGTTCGTTTTAACAAACGTTCGTTGTTTTTTCTTTTCTCGGATTAAATCCGCATTTATCTGATCGCGATTCCTGATCCGATTTTCGTTTTAGTCTAACTTTTCGCTCGTTTATCGGAATCAGGCGATTCAAGCTCCTGGAGTTTCGTCTCGAAACCCTCTTTCCGTTTAACCAACTCAAACAAGTTTTTGCCACTGTAAAAATTGCCCTAGATCCAGAATAGTAAAGGAAGCTTGTTTCTTTTGCCGTTTGTCTTTCGTTGCTTCGTTCGATTTGATTCTTTTTGCCAACCGGAGTTCTTAAGTTGAACTTTATGGTTAGATCTTTTATTCAAGTTTTACGTGTGCATTAGTTGAGCACTTATTGTATACTTGTTTGTTTGTGATAGAGTACCCGGAGTGCATTGCTTGCTACTTCGAATCGCTAGGTTTTGCGGATCATCAGCAAGGCAAGTAACACTTTGATCATATTTCCAATTACCCAGTTTTTATTGCATTAGATCAATCCTCACACATTTCATGATTAGGATCTAATTAAATTGTGGGCTTGGGAAGTAGTTGAGGTAGTACCTATTTCCTGTTATTATCAAACCTTTGGGAGTTACTTCTACGTTTGCTTATTATGCCATGCTATGCTAGTAGACGTGGATTGGGTGAGTGTATCCATGACAGATGTGAGATTGTTAAATTAATGGTTTATCTAAGGTGGCAACTTAAATACACATCTAGGTGGAATGAGGCACCTGGGTATTCCAGCGATTGCCTATTTTTTTATGGATCGCCACCCAGGCTCAAAGGGATCGTGAGATTATTCATGATAGAAACTTCCGTGCGCAGCCACAAGCTACTATGGGCTCTAGCATAGTTGATTAAGTTGTGCGAACTCTTACAGTGGTAGACTAGCAGATGTAGGGGAAAGTAGGTGTAACGGTCTACCCGATCGTAAGGTGCTAGCGCTTCTGAAAGACTATGTCTCGGTCATCCGTTTCACAAATACCATGTAGTGCGAGAAATCAAATGGAGACGATCGAGTCTTGTGGGGAAAAGTGCGCAAAACTCCGTGGAGTGTATAAACTAATCATGGTTAGCCGTGTCCCCGGTTATGGACATCTTGAGTATCTAGTACTTGGATTATCATGTGAATCTCATCATGTTACTCTAAAATTAATTTTGTTGGGTTTTGTTTAATGATGATGCTTAATTGGGATTGAGAATGCT
The DNA here is from genome assembly GCF_002162155.2 of Triticum dicoccoides. NCBI lineage: Eukaryota > Viridiplantae > Streptophyta > Magnoliopsida > Poales > Poaceae > Triticum > Triticum dicoccoides. Next base: position 135,518,442 of record NC_041384.1, read on the forward strand.
GTCAACCATTCTCAATGTTTAACAACTACCATGATAGTTAAATAAAATTTATTCCTTTGTAGTAGGGAAAAATTGGCTTTACACAAAACTGTAACCATAGAGCTTTCCACGAGCCAAATATGCATATAGAACAACCTATTTCATTCCATTACTCTCTATGTGTTACTTTGCCATCATATTCCATGTGCTGACCCGTTTCAGGCTGCAACGTTAACGTTGCAGACTTTTAGACGACGATTAAGGTGCTTTTAGGTTGTGGTTCTATACCCAGTGATGCCGTTGGAGTTGACGGACTCACTTATCTTCCAGGCCTTCCGCCGTTATCGTTATTAGATGGCCTTAAGCCATATTTATTGTAATAAGTTCTCTTTGGAGACACTCGATGTAATAAGTGTGTGATTGCTACTCTGTTATAAATCCTTCAAGTACTGTGTGGTGACAGCATTACTGATCCAGGGATGACACCTGAGCACGGAGATTGGACCGTTTGAGGTCTGGTCGCTACAAGATGGTATCAGAGCACACGCTGACTGTAGGACATGACCACTAAGCTAAAAGACCTAGATCACTACTCACTCTCTTCTCTTTCTGACTTCTCATCTTCTCTACTCTTTTAGGATGGCGGATGCAAGGAACAAGTTCACGCAACCGAATGAAGATACACCCTTTTGGATGTCACTTGAAGGAAGTCACTAGATACCTGAACATAAAAGTACCAAGCTTCACCGGAACCTACAACGCCACTTTACCGGAAGAAGAGCGCTAGATGATTCAAGTTCAAGTTCCAGGAAGGACATTCATGCTAGTCACTGAGCCCATAGAGTTTTCTTTTGATGCACCAACTTGGGATCTCGGAAAGAGCATGGCAGCTCACATCGCCATGGGACGCATTGGAGAAGTCTACCGCAATGATCTCAAGGATACAATCTACCAGATTTGTGGGCCCCGAGATGAGCACTGGGAGATGATCAGCACCAGGAAGGATAGATCAATTGCAGCTTTTATCCAGGAGTTAAGCTAGCACATTCGACGTCAGGAGAACTAGATGTGCGCCGACATGATAGATCTGAAGAAGGCAAAGACAAGAATCAAGGAACTGGAGGAAGAACTCAAGGCTACACGTGAAGATTATGAAGAGGAAATTGAAGTACTAGTGGAGAAAAATGAAGATCTGATCAAGAAGATTGGAATATTCATGGGAGGCCCTACACCGGTAGAAGAAGACGAGGAACCCAAGGAGATTCGCCCGGAAGACTACATCATCATCGACGACACCGACTCGGATCCAGATGATAGCGATGATGACTATGTTGATGAAGCTGGAGCAGATATCATGGAGTGTGCAACCGAAGAATATTTCTAGTAGACCACCAAATCAGTAGTAGTATTCCACCATGTAAATATAGTAGTCCGAGCACTTTTGCGATAGTTAGATCGATTGTATGCCCTTGATTGATTGATTGAATGAAGTGAATTGTTTGCTTTTGTCTCATGTGCATATGGGTAGTGTTTTCTCTTTAGACCCCCTCTATTCTTAAATCTCATCTTTTCTAAACCCTTAGATGCCTCCGAGACATGACCCTGGATTTACCTTCCCACCGGAGCACACTCAGTTGATCCAGCAGCAGAACACATTAATGCAGTTGCTAGTACAGAACCAGAATCAGGGGAACAACAACAACAACCCACCACCACCACCTGTTGATCATTTAGCCTGTTTTCTTAGGCTGAATCCGCCGGTGTTTTCCAGTAGCACCGAGCCGATAGTAGTAGATGATTGGCTCCGTAAGACAGCTAGGGAGTTGACCATAGCAGGATGCATAGATGCGGAAAAGGTGAAGTTTGCCGCACATCAGCTTGAAGGACCCGCAGCGTCATGGTGGGAGAATTTCACAGCCACTTTCCCTGTCAACACTATCACGTGGGACCAGTTTTAGTAGGCTTTTCGTACTGCCCATGTTTCAGCAGGAGCTATGGCCATGAAGAAGCGAGAGTTTCGCAACTTGCGCCAAGGAGGACGGAAAGTTGGCCAGTATGTGGAGGACTTTAGTAAGCTAGCACGTTATGCCCCAGATGACGTTGCTACAGATGCATCTAAGCAGGAGAAGTTTCTGGAAGGACTGAATGATGAGTTGAGCATGCAGTTGATGGTAGCAACCTTCAACAACTACCAGGTGTTGGTAGATCATGCTCTCATGATTGAAGGGAAGCAGCAGCAGATTGAGAATCGCAAGAGGAAGTATGGACAAGGGAAGTACAATTCAGGAGCTCAGCAGAAGCCACGTTTTACCCCTAGACCGGGAGGACATTTTCAGCATACCCATGGAGGAGGTAGCTCGCACAATCACAATGACACCAACAATTGTAATGGGAATGGAGGGAGCAACGGCCAGAACCGCACCAACCCATCGACCCCAACTAAGAGAGACCTGACCCAAGTCACTTGTTTTAAGTGACAGAAGACCGGACATTATGCCAATGAATGTCCTGAATCCCAGAATGGAAATGGCAATGGAAGCTATGGGAAGAAGCCGAACCCTTTCAACAGGGGACAGGTGAACCACGTTAACGTGGAGGAGGTTGAAGAGCAGCCGGATGCAGTAATCGGTAAGTTTTTGGTTAAGTCATTTACTGCACTCGTTCTTTTCGATACTGGTGCATCGCATTCATACATATCAAGGGGATTTGTGGATAAGTATAATCTGCCCACCAAAGTTCTTAGAACACCTATGTTAGTAAGCTCACCAGGAGCGGAGTATATGGCTAGCCAAGGATGTTTTCAAGTGCCATTGAGTATAGGTAGGCATGTGTTTCCCTCGGATTTAATCATTTTGGAGCTCATCAAGGATTATGATACGAAATTGCATTATCACCCCGGAAAGGCTAATGTAGTAGCTAACGCGTTGAGCCGTAAAAGCCACGTCAACACACTAATGACGGGAGATTTACCAAGGGAGTTAGCCGAAAATCTTCGTGAGCTATGTTTGGAGATAGTTCCGAGAGGCTATGTAGCAGCATTGGAGATTCAGTCTACTTTGATGGATAAGATCAGAAAAGCCCAGAAGAATGACAAGGAGATTGCCTCTATTAAGGAGAAATGAGCAAAGGAAAAGCTAAAGGATTTCATGAGGATGAGCACGATACCTTATGGTTTGAAGACCGTGTTTATGTGCCAAATGATTCGGAGATCAGGAAGTTAATTTTGCAAGAGGCCCATGATTCACCATATTCGATTCACCCAGGCAATACCAAAATGTATTTGGATTTGAAGGACACCTTCTCGTGGACCGGAATGAAGAAGGATATTGCGGAGTATGTAATAGTTTGTGATGTATGTCAGAGAGTAAAGGCGGAGCATCAGAAGCCAGCAGGATTGCTACAGCCATTGCCGATACCCGAATGGAAGTGGGATAAGTTAGGCATGGATTTTATTACAGGATTGCCTAGAACACGTTCAGGCTATGACTCGATATGGGTTGTAGTCGATCGTTTGACAAAGGTAGCTCATTTCATTCCAGTGAAGACCACCTATACTAGTGCAAAGTTGGCAAAGATATACATGACCAGAATCGTATGTCTGCATGGAGTTCCAAGAAGCATAGTATTAGATAGAGGAGCCCAATTTACCTCAAAGTTCTGGAATCAGTTGCATGAAACTTTGGGTACCAGACTGGAGTTTAGTACAGCTTTCCACCCGCAGACAGATGGACAGACCGAGAGAGTCAATCAGATTTTGGAGGATATGCTGAGAGCTTGTGTGCTAGATTACGGATCTAGTTGGGACGAGAATTTGCCATATGCAGAGTTCTCTTACAACAACAGTTATCAATCCAGTTTGAAGATGGCCCCTTTCGAAGCCTTGTACGGAAGGAGGTGCAGGACCCCATTGTCTTGGGATGAAGTTGGAGACCGCTAGTTGTTTGGACCGGATCTGATAAAGGAGTCTGAACAGAAAGTGAAATTGATTCACGATAGGCTCAAGGTAGCTCAATCCAGGCAGAAGAGTTATGCAAATTCTAAACGCAAGGAGAAAGTTTACGAAGTTGGAGACCGAGTTTATCTTCGAGTATCTCCACTTCGAAGAGTTAAGCGCTTTGGAGTTAAGGGAAAGTTAGCGCCACGTTTTGTAGGCCCAAACAAAGTTTTGGAGTGTATGGGAGAAGTAGCCTATAAGTTGGAATTGCCCGAAGGATTGTCAAGAGTTCACGACGTGTTCCACATTTCCCAGTTGAAGAAGTGCCACGCAGAGATGGCTGATATACCGCTGAGTGATACAGTGCCACTGGAAGCAATTCAGTTGGACAGTCATTTGACCTATGAGGAGAAACCAGTCAAGATTCTAGAGTATGCCAGTCGAGTCACCCGCAGCAAGGTTATCAGGTTTTGCAAAGTTCAATGGAGCCACCACACGGAGTATGAAGCCACCTGGGATCGAAAGGAAGAATTGTTGAAGGACCACCCTCACATATTTTCTAGCCAACCCGAATCTCGAGGGCGAGATTCATCTTAAGGGGGGTAGGTTTGTAACATCCCAAATTATCGATTTGGAATGTTATACCCTAGATCATCATTGCATATCATATTTTATTGCATTTTGGATGATCCTAGAAAATTCTACGCAACTCAAGGACCCTTGGAGAGAGTTGGGGATTTCGTTATTTCCATATTTCAGTTTTCTCAAATTTTGAAAATAGGATCATTTGATTTTATTTATTTTATCTTCAATTATTTCTGTTGCAAAACATGAGAGAGGGAATAAAATGACTTTCCCAAAATAAATAAATATTGAGGATTTAATAAAAAAATCAAATGAGATTTTATTTTGGTTTTAATTGCTATTTTATTTGAATTAGGGAAAAATGCGTGTTTTTCAAAATTGCATTTTGGCACCAAATAAATGTTCATCCTGTGCGGCTTGCTTTTAGAAGGCGGGGAAAATTTATTTCGGGATTTTTGTAGTCCGTTTAGTATTCCTTTTGTTTTTTTCTGAGCGTAATTATTTTTTTTAAAAGAATCCGAACCGACCTTGGGCCATAACCGGCCAGGACTCCGCCTGGCCGGGCCTTCAAATAGCGCCGCCGAGGCCCGAGGCCAGCCCAGCCGAGCCCCGCCCCCGAAACCCTAACCCTAGGACGCCGCCGCCCCCGCCGCCGCCCGCGCCACCCGCCGCCTCGCCGGACCGCCAGATCCGCCGCCGGTTTTCCGTCGGTTTTGTTCGGTTTTTTTAGTTTCGGTTTTTTTAAATAGATCGGTTATCCGGTTTATTTAATTAGCAAGCGTTCGCCCGTTCGTTCATTTTATCGAACATTCGTCGTTTTTCTTTTTTCGGATTAAATCCGCGATTTATCTGATCGTGATTCCTGATCTGATTTTCGTTTTACTCTAACTTTTTGCTCGTTTATCGAAATCAGGCGATTCAAGCGCCTAGAGTTTCGTCTCAAAACCATCTTTCTGTTTAACCAACTCAAACAAGTTTTTGCCACTGTGAAAATTGCCCTAGATCCAGAATAGTAAACGAAGCGTGTTTCTTTTGCCGTTTGTCTTTCATTGCTTCGTTCGATTTGATTCTTTTTGCCAACCGGAGTTCTTAAGTTGAACTTTCTGGTTAGATCTTTTATTCGAGTTTTTCCTGTGCTTTAGTTGAGTACTTATTGTATGCTTGTTTGTTTGCGATAGAGTTCCCAGAGTGTGTCGGTTGCTACTTCGAATCGCTAGGTTTTGCGGATCATCAGCAAGGCAAGTAACACTTTGATCATATTTCCAATTACCCGGTTTTTATTGCATTAGATCAATCCTCACACATTTCATGATTAGGATCTAATTAAATTGTGGGCTTGGGAAGTAGTTGAGGTAGTACCTATTTCCTGTTATTATCAAACCTTTGGGAGTTACTTCTACGTTTGCTTATTATGCCATGCTATGCTAGTAGACGTGGATTGGGTGAGTGTATCCATAACAGATGTGAGATTGTTAAATTAATGGTTTATCTAAGGTGGCAACTTAAATACACATCTAGGTGGATTGAGGCATCTGGGTATTCCAGCGATTGCCTGTTTTTTTATGGATCGCCACCTAGGCTCAAAGGGATCATGAGATTATTCATGATAGAAAATTCCGTGCGCAGCCACAAGCTACTATGGGCTCTAGCATAGTTGATTAAGTTGTGCGAACTCTTACAGTGGTAGACTAGCAGATGTTGCGGAAAGTAGGTGTAACGGTCTACCCGATCGTAAGGTGCTAGCGCTTCTGAAAGACTATGTCTCGGTCATCCGTTTCTCAAATACCATGTAGTGCGAGAAATCAAATGGAGGCGATCGAGTCTTGTGGGGAAAAGTGTGCAAACCTCTACAGAGTGTATAAACTAATCATGGTTAGTCGTGTCCCCGGTTATGGACATCTTGAGTATCTAGTACTTGGATTATCATGTGAATCTCATCATGTTACTCTAAAATTAATTTTATTGGGTTTTGTTTAATGATGATGCTTAATTAGGATTGAGAATGCTGTCAACCATTCTCAATGTTTAACAACTACCACGATAGTTAAATAAAATTTATTCCTTTGCAGTAGGTAAAAATTGGCTTTACGCAAAACTGTAACCATAGAGCTTTCCACCAGCCAAATATGCATATAGAATAGCCTATTTCATTCCATTACTCTCTATGTGTTACTTTGCCAGCATATTCCATGTGCTGACCCGTTTCGGGCTGCAACGTTAATGTTGAAGACTTTTCAGACGACGATTAAGGTGCTTTTAGGTCGTCGTTCTATACTCAGTGATGCCATTGGAGTTGATGGACTCACTTATCTTCCAAGCCTTCCACTGTTATCGTTATTAGATGGCCTTAAGCCATATTTATTGTAATAAGTTCTCTTTGGAGACACTCGATGTAACAAGTGTGTGATTGCTACTCTGTTATAAATCCTTCAAGTAGTGTGTGGTGTCAGCATTACTGATCCAGGGACGACACCTGAGCACAGAGATTGGACCGTTTGAGGTCTGGTCGCTACAGTTTTGAATGATATTATGTTAGGTGACATGCATCAGCATTTATCATACTATATATAATGTTAGTTCAATTTTTGGTCGTACTAATCTATAGTAGTAAGGTGCCCGTGCGTTGTACTGAAGAGTGAAATGCATTGATCGGGGAGTTGTTTATTTTGACAAAGTATGTGTGAGTCATCTCATGTGTAACGGGTATCGATAGGTTTCTTCGGATATTATTTCATCTCTAGAGCTCACAAACATCCAGGTGAAATAGATAAAAAGGTATCTTTTGCAAACAAAAGCGTTCAACTGTTCAACCTGCATCCAAAACTTGTGAAGAAATAACACTTATTGTGCTTTGCAAGAAATAATCTTTAAGAATTAGTTTTTGAGTATCGATTGTTATACATGTTGGCTACAGATGACATGGTACTTTCTTATAGTCAACAGTTGGCTATACTATTAAGTAATATTAACCATGCCCTTATACACCTAGACGGAGGGATTAAATCAGGATGACTTGCAAGCGGGCAGAGGAGATGTAAGAAATGGTTCATCGTAAGTCTTTCACCAGTACTGTAGTGAAAATTCATACAGGGAAGATTCTAGACTAAACCATAAACGGATACACTTTTATTCATGCGCGATACTCCAATAGAGCAAGATCCTGCATGGAAGTCTCCACATGCTTAGACAGTGGATTAGATTGAGCAAAGACTAATGATCAACATTTAACTTGATAATGCGTATGTCCAAGTGAACCTCCTTGGAGTCCCCGTGCACCGTGCCAGCGGGTAAAGGATGCCATGGGTTTTCCATGTCCACATTGGCGGGATAGTCCCAGCTCCCCAGAGTCCAAGTCCGTTTGATGAGGCCGGTGTCGCCGCCCACGCGACCCGGAGGGGTAGTAACACTGACCACGCACCCGTACATCGGCCTCGTGTCTGTGTAAGTGGCGTCGCCCCTGATGCACATTACAGAGATGGGGCGGCGGCCTGCGCGGGCCTCGCCGGTTCCCACAATCAAGAGGAAGACGATGCCGTCCTCCTCCGAGACTAGCAGGCGGCGGTGATCCTCTAGCGACTCCGGCATGGTGAACGGGTAGCACGTCTCATACTTGATGTTCTCCGCCAAGGGCCAGCAATGACCGCTGCACGCATCCGTGAGGTGATGCACCATGTCCACCGGCGAGCCACAAAACGGCATCGGGCACTCATAGCAGTGGACGAAGGGCTCCTTGGAGGCATCGACCAGGCCGTCCATGAAACGGGAGTGGCTGTAGGGGACGTTGCGTCAGTTGAATATATGAGCAAGTTACTACGAGATTTAATCCGAATAAGCACAAAATAAATCATGAATTCTACCACAATTTCGAACAGGAAGGACAGAAACACATACGGTGCAACGGGAGCAGCACCGTTGGCATTGAGGTTGTCGCCCATGTCCAAACACCACGTAGACACGGTCTTTGAGCACGGTTAGTAGTCGTTCCATGCTCGGGCATTGAAGTTTGTCACTATTTTAGATTAGAATATACTACTCCTCCAGTGCTAGTAGTAGAGCAGAGTCCTACTCTACTACTCTACTCAAGCAAGTTAGGGCATAGCACTGTATGGAGTACCAGTACTGTGATTACTCAAGCAAGTTGTCCGGCATCGACATGACCCTACGATGCTGGTATGTGTCTCATAAGTCAAGCGGCATGCTGTAGTCATCATCACCTGTCCACTTCCCACAACACATATTCGCTTCTCCATCTTTGTCCGCACATAATATCGTCCAATCTTCCATCCCCGCTAAGGCGCCTCCCCCCTCGTCCGAAACCCAAGCACTAACAATGGCAGAACCGAGCAGCTTCCGCCGAAAGAGTGGCTGGAATTCGCTCCCCACAGAGGTAATCAAGCTCATTGTTTCGCGTGTGGACAATCTCAGTACCATGCCACTCGCTGCGTGCTCGTCGGGGCTGTACCGTTTACTCAGCCCTCAGGCTGGAGCTTTTTAAGCCAGCTCCTTGCTTGCTGATGCCGCCTCATCTTCAGAAATGGCGTGTCACGCAGCATAACGATCGTAGGGTGGCGAGCATCAACCCCCTTGACTGCGATCCGATCCCCGTCATCCTCAATTACATTAAAGGTATGTACTAGGTCGGCATGAACACGTCTTGGATGGTGCTCGTCGACGGTCGCAGCAGCTGGATGCTCGTGGAGGTCTACACCCGGAGATTGATCCCCCCTTCCTTCGATTAACAATGCACTGCTTTGGCACCGCGGCCCAGAATACTCGGAATCTTATAGTAGCCAACGTGATACCAAGTTTGATTTGCTCAAGGTTGTAATCTGCCAAGTGTCCACAAGATCTGCGAATTATAAAGACTTCATGCTAATTGCGTTCTTCAACCATGGTCTCGCCTATCTGACAGGTCACTGCGGTAAGTGGATAAATCTGCACGTCCATCGCAGGATCATACATCCTCCATGGTTCTTTGATGCCATTGAACACAAGGGCTTCATTTACGCTGTCGACTCCTTCTATGGCTGGACGTATCGCTGGCCTACTCCAGTCATCGCTACAAACGGCTGTTACAGCAGTATTTTACTTTCCTATGATATCATGATGGCTTGCTTATATTACTGTCAACATTTGCTGAAAAAATATTCATGCTCATAACATGTTGTTCTTAAGATTGACTAAATCAAGAGCCCTTTTTTATTTGACTCCAACTTGATATGATGTTGTAGGCCGCCTGGTGTCCCTACCCTTCCTAATCCCAGAACCTTTCAAAGAAAAGCAGAATGGCAGTTGCAGGTGGTTCCTGGCTCGATCAGACAACGGCGAAAGAATGATGATCGTTCGCATGTACCAGACGTGTTGTTTCGCGGAATACAATCACAGTCACCGCAAGGTCTTTGAGGAGGATCCCAGCTTCTCTGGGCCTTCAGGAATTTTTGACTGGAGGCTGGTGTAACACTCCAAAAATTTTGATTTGGTTTTATCAAATTCTTTATTTAGTTGGAAGGAGATTATTTAAAAAAATAAAAAAGACTCTCCTTCTCAAAATTCTCATTTGTGACAAGTATTTTTTGTTTTTGTGGTTTCTTCCCAATCTTGATCTCTGGTCTTAAGGGTTTTTCATCTTTTGTTGGCTCAACACAAATAATCTTGGAAGGTTTTTCCAAATCCTTTTTATTAAAAAGAATTCCTATAAATTATGGATTTATTCTTCCCCATTCAAAAATTTCTTTGTCGCCATGGCCTATATGGAAAATTTTCTTCCAAACCCCACCTCCCTACTTTGGATTTAGCCAAGCATCAAGTCTAGCAAGGTTCAACTTCCCCTAGATTTTTATTTCTATTTGTTTTAACCTCAAAATCATTTGCTATCATTTATTTGGACTTTGGTGGTTTACGAAGGAACTACCAGATTGCCATTGAGTTTTGATTCCAAATAAACTCCTCTGGCTAGTCCTTAGTACCCTCAACCTAGATCCATCTAGATCTGCTAGCCCATAGTTCAAATTTTTCAAAATTTGCTTGCTGCAAGTTTGAACCAGATTTGCCATTTTTGATGAAATTCATTCTTTTTCTTTTCCTAAAATTCTGAGATAATTTAGGCAGTCTCCAGGTGCATCAAGAGATCACCTCACCAAGTTTCAGCTCAAGAAAAAATTTCGACGCGCCTAAAACATTTCGTCGAACAGCTGGTGTGCACTGTTGTTGTTCAATTTCAGAGTTCAGTGTTTCAGTTTTAGTCGTCAGTGTCGTTTTCTTCAGAGGCTCACGTCGATCTCCCCAGTAACTATCGTGGCGCCATGCTCCCTGTTCCTCCTTCTTATCCATCGCGCCGCACAGTTGTCTGGACTGGTGTGAGCGTCGGTGGTGAGCTGGTAGGGGTACATCGCCTCCGTGAGCGGCGACAGCAATGTTGGTTGCGGCCGCCAGAGAAGCTTGGCGTGGAACGGCGCTGTCCAGCACCGCCCACACCACCCCGAGCCTCCGTGTGGCCGTCCTCTTCTCTGGACGCGCTGCAGAACCGTCGCCGTGGCCTGAGAGGCGCAAAGCGCGCTCTCTGCCGCCGATGAGCCCGTGAGCTCCGTTCCATCGAAACCAAGGGAGCAGGCGAAATCCGACCAGGTTAGCCGTTGAATAGGGCCAGTGGACCAATCCGAAGCTTCCCAATCACCTAAACCTACAGCCCAAGCTCTGCCTCGCTGTAATCGCTCGCCGGAGAAATCCCGTTCTCGGCAACCGCCTCGGGCCGGCTATAAATAGAGGCCCGAGCTCGTTATCGACCCAACACCTCCCCTCCTCACCACAAAACCTCACCACGCTCATCAGAGGGCCTCGGGAGAGCCTTCTTCCCCGACTCCGTCCGCCCCGATCCGCTTCAGGCTCCGACAAGATTCTCTCTACCCTCCTCGGTGGGATCCATCACCGCCCGAACCACCATCCGCTAGAGTGGAGGCCGCCGTCGACGTGGTGCTCGCTGACGACCAACTCCACCATCCACAGACACGGGAGAGCTCTGTGAGTCTGTAGATACCGAAGGAGGTGACGGAGCCGCCAACTTCGCCGAGCTAGACTCCGACTACTCCGAACTAGGCAAGCATGTTTGAACCTTTGATATGATGAGTGTTTTGCATGTTTGCTTGAGTAGTTTTCTCATGGCATGTTTATATAACCAATTGTGAATGTTATATTGCATGCAAGGCAAGCTACAAGTGAACTTCGAATTTTGATGTGTTCATATGATGGTGATATAACCTGATCATGTGGTGGCATGATAGGTTGTAAGCTGGTACTGTTGAAGCATGTCATCCGGTCAGGGGCATGGGTGTTTCCGGTCGGGACCGAGAGGGGGGCACCCCTTAGAGCGCGCGAATATAAATTTGATCCCATGCTATTCGAGGTTGTAGCCTCACTGTCTCGAAGTTTTTCTTGAACGTTGCCTAAGGTGATTTCTGGCAGCGGAATGTGGAATGGGTGTGTACTGGTTAGATATGTTTCTTCTAAAATACCGTAAACGGAACTAGTCCTTTGTGACTACTGAAATCCGTTGGCTGTGGGTAAAGAGTACAAACTCTGCAGAGTCAAAACTAGTCGAGTAACCATATCCGTGGTCAAGGACTTTGATCAACATATTAGTGTCAGTCTCAGTCTCAGTATCAGTCTCAGTGTAAGTCTCAGTGACAGTCTCCGGAGAATAAGCATGGATGGTAAACCCGACTGAATGTTATTCCTATGGATGGAATAACCAGTTTATTTTTTTATGTACCGAGTATCCCTTGGGGATGATGTTACTTTCATGAGCTACTTGAATTCGAATGACGAAATATAAGACCTTTATGTGATGTCGCTCAGACGTCCGACTGTGACATTCTTGTTATTTACTTTCGATATAAGCCTTTTATGTGATGTCGCTCAGACGTCCGACTATGACATTCTTGTTATTTACTTTTGATATAAGCCCTTTATGTGATGTCACTCAGACGTCCGACTGTGGCATTCTTGTTATTTACTTGCGATATAAGCCCTTTATGTGATGTCGCTCAGACGTCCGACTGTGGCATTCTTGTTATTTACATCTGATATAAGCCCTTTATGTGATGTCGCTCAGACGTCCGATTGTGGCATTCTTGTTATTTACCTCTGATATAAGCCCTTTATGTGATGTCGCTTAGACATCCGACTGTGGCATCCTTGTTATTTACTTTCATTATAAGCCCTTTTCGAGATGTCGCTTAGGCGTCTGACTGTGGCACGCACTGTCATTTACGTTTCAATATAAGCCCTTTATGTGTTGTCGCCCTGACGCACGATTGCGGCATGTTAATTCATTTTTCCTTTAGTGGCGTCGCTTCAGACACCCGATCGGTCTTCAGCTATTTTATTGGGATTTCGGGAGGACTACTGCCTGACTTCCTTTCATTTATCGTGCAGTGCAAATGTATTACCTGAGTGTGCATTACTAATCGGCTCATGTGCATCATGTTTGCATTTGTTATATCTTATGTCCAAACTGTCTTGCGAGTACATTCAAAGTACTCACCTAGCTTGTTGATTTGGCCAGATGTTGACGAAGGCGATCTTGTGGATGAACATTACGATAGCGAGTCCGACGCCTATAGGAGTCCCAGTCAGTCCCGTGCGATCCTGGAGTTGGTCACTTGTATTATATATGCTTCCGCTACCCTAATAAAATCATCAAGCCTCACTCCGGCGCATGATGAGCTATAAGATTTTGGAGTCATGTCACCCACTTCACTGTGACATATCCACCACCACTTTTATTACGAGTCAGTAGTTATGCCACCATACCCCTTTGTGGCATATCCGCCTTTATGTATAATATCGGCGTGCTTGTAATAAAATTGTTGAGCAGCCTCAGCTCAACCTTAATATCCGCCTTTAGTGTTATAATATCCGCCTTTATTGGAAAACCAGTCCTGACAACTTTGGTATCAGAGCCAGGCTGACTGTAGGAAGCCACTAGGTGCAATCGCTAATCGGTTATTAGTGTAATAAGTGCTATTTTAACACTTTGCAATTGTAGCAATTTTCTGTTAGTCATCATAAATTTATGAATTGACTATCTGGAATTTTTGTCTACCTTTGTAGATGGCTGGCAGCGACTGTGAGTCATAGGTGTTCGCAAATGTACCTGAGGGGTTTATCAAGCTTCTCGTCTCCATCACCAAGGTCGCGATCGGGCCATCGACTCGTCCGGAGTTCACACTCTACCAGCACAAGTTCAGTGACAGGGTGTCTATGCACCAGGCCACGGTGGAATTCAAGGGAGGACGTTCTGAGTCACGCCGCTTCCGGTTTGTGGGAAGGGCCATGCCTACGGAGAGGCATGCCATGCAAATGGCTGCCCGTGAGGCGACAGCATGTCTCCAGGATGCCCTCCCATCGATGAAGACTCGTCGCTACCGCTACCTCCCATGCCACGTGCCATACACTTGTCACTATGCGTTCGCTTGCGCTAGGGGGGAGAGATATGAGGCTATTGAAATGTTGGTTGAGTATCTCAAGGCTCTTGAGGCAGCTTTTGATAACCTCGTGGACGACTTTGTGGCTGCTCGTATGGACTTTGTTTAGGGCTATTCCGCCAACAGGAGGGAGCTCCTCCATACAGCACCACCACTGACTTATGTCTCGTCCTCAGCATCCTGTACACCTACCATCTTAGCCACCGCTCACCGCCTGCCTACCACTAAAGAGTTTGACCAAGTCATTGCTCCTACTCTAGTCAGTGCTGCACCACCTGCCGCACCCACACCAGCTCCTCAACCCCAGTACTTCGTGCCTGGAGCCTATTAGTGAGGAGGAGGTTGAGTCTCCAGCATCACTGGGTCTTACCATCGGCAGGCCGAGGGAAGTTTTTACCATCTCCGACTAAGTGCGCAAAGCAGTCGTGCGATGTACCAGCTTGTATGATATGTTTATATGTATATATGTTTGGTGAGAAGTAGTTTGTGTGCGCATCATGTAGGAACTCGGAGAAGTGCACTAGCCTAAATAACATGTCAGGAATGTGTGCGCACATCCTGAGTGATGTATTGTATAATTACGGCTTGCGTGTAAGATATGTACTGAGCGGTCCTTCTCCATGCGCAATCAAGTATTTTCTTGAAAAAAATGGAGTTCTTAAAATTGCCGCCTTTGTAAAATTATTCATTTTTTCCACTCAGTTTTTCTCATGAAATATGCAAAAAAATACCCCAGAGTGGAAAATGCCTCGTCCCTGGACTCGTTCCATGACAAGTCCGCTGGAGGAAAATTATGGTACCCAGACAAGTAACAATTTCACACAGGGGCAGTCAAGTCAGCAAGGCAGTGAAGCAGCATTTTCTCAAATATGCCGCCTTTATGAGCAAAGCCAGCAGCAGCATCAAGAAATGATGAACCATGTGATCAATATGGGAAATTACCGTGAACCATATCAGCAGCTTTCCAAGTTGTCGGAACTACAAAAGACACGTCCCCCAACGTTCTCTCACACTGATAAACCTCTTGAGGCTGATGATTGGCTTCGAGACATTGAAAGGAAGTTAATTATTGCACAATGTTCGGACCGGGAGAAGGTACTTTATGCACCTCACTACCTCACTGGAGCAGCTGCATCATGGTGGGAAATTTTCCTACACATGCACCCCAATGAAAATAACATCACCTGGGAAGATTTTAAAGAAGGTTTTCGTGGGGCGAACATTCCCAGAAGCATTATGAAGATCAAGAAAAGGGAGTTTGATGACCTCAAGCAGAGAAGCATGATAGTGACTAAGTACAATAGTCAGTTTACTCAATTATCTCGTTATGCCAATGAAGAGCATATGACTGAAAATAAGAAGATGGAAAAATTTCTGGACGGTCTAGCACCAGCACTTAAATGCCAGCTGGTCGTACACACCTTTACAGATTTTAAAACACTTGTGGACTAAGCTATTACATTGGAAAATGAGCGCCGCAGCTTGGAGGATTTTTGCAAGCGCAAAAGGGACAAAACTACTCATGCTCGCAACAATCGGAATAAGACTGATTTTCAGAAAATTGGAGCGAACAAATCCACAACCATTGTTCCACGCCCGAACAAAAAATTTCATGCAAGAGGCAAGGATTTTACATATTGCCCAGGTGTTACTTGCTATGCTTGTGGAGAGGAAGGACACTATGCCAAACAGTGCCCAAAGTCAAGAAACTCGGCCCCCAAGCCGAACAACAGTGGAAATAATTCAACACCCAAGCGTAACAACTTCAACCCCAATAACAATCACAGGAAGGGTCACTTGAACCATGTGACCAAGGAGGAAGCACAGAATGCCCCAGATATCGTACTCGGTACGTTCCCTGTCAACACAATACCTGCCACGGTTTTGTTTGATTCTGGAGCTTCTCACTCGTTCATTTCAAAGAAATTTGCTTTGCAACATGATTTTTTTATGCTTCCCTTGGAAAAATCCATGACCATCAAGTCCCCCAGGATTAAGCAAATCACTCAAAGTTACTGCCAAGGTGCGGTTATTGAGATTGAGGGACTAAAGTTTCAGGCAAACCTCGTTGTATTGGAAAATAAGGGACTGGATGTTATCCTAGGAATGGACTGGTTAACCACCAACAAGGGATTTATCGACTGCTTCAATCGGACTATAATTCTTACTCATCATCACGGGAAGACAATAAAAGTTGCAGCTCAAGAAAGACCAATATCACGGCAACCAAGGTTGAACAAGGTGGACATTTCGGAGTTAAGAAAAGTTCCAGTGGTGTGTGAGTTCCCTGACGTATTTCCCGAAGAACTACCAGGCATGCCACCAGACCGGGAAATAGAGTTCATCATTGAACTAGCACCTGGAACCACCCCCATTTACAAGAAACCCTATAGAATGGCACCCTCCGAGTTGGTAGAATTAAAGAAGCAAATAAAAGAATTACTGGACAAAGGATTTATACGGGCCAGCTCCTCACCTTGGGGTTCACCGGTATTATTTGCCAAGAAAAGGGATGGGACACTGAGATTATGTATAGACTATCGAGCACTCAACATGGTCACCATCAAGAACAAATATCCGATGCCACGGATAAATGATTTATTTGACCAACTCGCACAAGCCAATATTTTCTCAAAAATTGATTTAAGTTCGGGGTATCATCAATTAAAAGTATGGACAGAAGATATCCGTAAGACAGCATTCACCTCCAGATACGGATTATATGAATTTACAATAATGTTGTTTGACTGACAAACGCCCCCGCATATTTTGTCCACCTCATGAACAAAGTGTTTATGAAATTTATGGACAAATTTGTGGTGGTGTTCATTGATGATATTCTGGTATACTCTAAGACACCGGAAAACATGCTGAACATCTCAGAATTGTACTGGGAGAATTAAGGAAGCATCAGTTATACGCCAAATTCAGCAAATGCGAATTTTGGTTAAGACGGGTTGGTTTTCTAGGCCACGTATTGACCCAAGAAGGTGTTGTCGTGGACCCAGAAAAAGTCAAGGCCGTACTTGGCTGGAAACCACCAGCCAACGTGACAGATGTACGAAGTTTCCTGGGGATGGCTGGATATTACCGAAGGTTTATTGAGGGGTTCTCCACCATAGCAAAACCAATGACACAGTTACTCAAGAAGGATAAGAAATTTGTATGGACTGAAGCTTGCGAGAAAAGTTTCTAAGAACTCAAAAGGAAATTAACAACAGCACCAGTATTGGTTGTACCAGACATACACAAAAGTTTTGAATTATATTGTAACGCATCCCGGAAGGGCCTCAGATGCGTACTAATGCAAGAAGGCAAAGTAGTCGCATATGCTTCCCGGCAACTACGAAAGCATGAAGAAAATTATCCTACTCATGACTTGGAATTAGCAGTAGTCATTCATGCACTCAAGGAGTGGAGGCACTTTTTGCTTGGAAATCATTGTGAAATATATACGGACCATAAAAGCCTCAAATATATTTTCACACAACCAGAACTCCATTTACGACAACGGCGCTGGTTAGAATTAGTGAAACATTATGATGTTGGCATTCACTACCATCAAGGAAAGGCGAATGTAGTGGCAGATGCTCTTAGTCGAAACCCTAGCTCGGGCAACGACAGTCTACAGAACTTGAGACCTGAATTTGAGCAGGAGTTCGCTAAACTCAACTTGGTGATGGTCACTGAAGGCAATGTGTCAAATTTGGAAATACAGCCCACCCTAATGGAACAGATTAAGAAGGCTCGGCATAAACACGCCAGTATCGAAGGCATACAACGAAAAGTGAGTCTGGGCAAGGCCTCAGAATTCGTCATAGATGATAAGGGAATATTATGGTACGGAGACAGACTTGGCGTACCAAATAAAGAGGACCTCAAACAGCAAATTCTAGCCGAAGGCCACACCGCTCCATATTCAATCCACCCTGGAGGAACCAAAATGTACAAGGACATTCAGGAAAAAATTTGGTGGCACGGTATGAAGAGGGATATAGCCACATTCATTGCATGTTGTGATTCATGTCAGCACATTAAGGCCGAGCACCAAAAACCAACAGGACTATTACAGCCAAACAAGATACCTAAGTGGAAATGGGACGAGATTGGAATGGATTTTATTGTCGGACTACCTCGGTCACGACACGGAAATGATGCCATATGGGTCATCACAGATAGATTAACCAAGGTGGCACATTTCATCCCAGTAAAGACAACTCACACCACTTAGAAGCTTGCCAAACTTTATCTCTCCTATATAGTTTGTCTGCATGGAACTCCAAAGACTATAATATCCGATAGAGGCACTCAATTCATCTCTAGATTTTGGGATCATTTACAACAAGCTTTGGGAACTCAACTAGTATTCAGTACAGCATACCACCCCTAGACTGGAGGGCAAACTGAACGTGTGAACCAAATTCTAGAGGACATGCTGAGAGCATGTGTTCTCACCTATGGAACCAGTCGAGAAGAGAGCTTGCCGTATACCGAGTTCGCATACAACAACAGCTACCAAACCAGTCTACAAATGGCACCTTTTGAAGCATTGTACGGGCGAAGATGTCATACCCCATTAAATTGGTCATAAACAGGAGACAGTCGTATCTTCGGCCCAGACATGCTCAAGGAAGCTGAGGAGAAAGTTAGACTAATCAGGGATCGACTTAAGACAGCCCAGAGCCGACAAAAGAGTTATTACGATCAAAAACATCGTGAAGTCAGCTTTGAACCCGGTGAATATGTGTATCTACGAGTATCTCCTATGAGGGGCCTGCAACAATTCAAGGTTAAAGGAAAGCTAGCACCACGGTTTATTGGACCCTTCTATGTGATTGCACGAAGAGGCACAGTGGCCTACCAGCTAGACCTACCCTAAGAACTGTTAGACGTCCACGACTTGTTCCACGTCTCACAATTGAGGAAATTTGTAAGCAACCCAGAAAAGCATGTATCTCACAAGAACATTGACATGCAACCAGACCTCACCTACACGGAACGTCCAATAAAAATATTGGAGGAGTCCGAAAGGAGGACCCGTCAGAAAACAATTAAGTTTTTCAAGGTTTAGTGGAGCAATCACACTGAGGATGAAGCAACATGGGAGAGAGAGGATTTTCTTCGAACAGAGTACCCATACCTATTTGAGGATCAGCTGAAATCTCGGGGACGAGATTTTTCCTAAGGGGGTAGGTGTTGTAACACTCCAAAAATTTTGATTTGGTTTTATCAAATTCTTTATTTAGTTGGAAGGAGGTTATTTAATTTTTTTTAAAGACCCTCCTTCTCAAAATTCTCATTTGTGACAAGTATTTTTTCTTATTGTGGGTTCTTCCCAATCTTAATCTTTGGTCTTAAGGGTTTTTCATCTTGTGTTGGCTCAACACAAATAATCTTGGAAGGTTTTCACAAGTCCTTTTTATTAAAAAGAATTCCTATAAATTATGGATTTATTCTTCCCCATTCAAAAATTTCTCTATTGTCATGGCCTATATGGAAAATTTTCTTCCAAAACCCACCTCCCTACTTTGGGTTTAGCCAAGCATCAAGTCCAGCAAGGTTCAACTTCCCCTAGATTTTTATTTCTATTTGTTTTAACCTCAAAATCATTTTCTGTCATTTATTTGGACTTTGGTGGTTTACGAAGGAACTACCAGATTGCCATTGAGTTTTGATTCCAAATAAACTCATCTGGCTAGTCCTTAGTACCCTCAACCTAGATCCATCTAGATCTTCTAGTCCACAGTTCAAATTTTTCAAAATTTGCTTGCTGCAAGTTTGGACAAGATTAGCCATTTTTGGTGAAATTCATTCTTTTTATTTTCCTAAAATTCTGAGATAATTTAGGCAGTCTCCAGGTGCATCAAGAGATCACCTCACCAAGTTTCAGCTCAAGAAATTTTTTCCACGTGACTAAAACATTTCGTCGAACAGCTGGTGTGAAATTTTGCTGTTAAATTTCAGAGTTCAGTGTTTCAGTTTCAGTCGTCACTGTCGTTTTCTTCAGAGCCTCACGTCGATCTCGTCAGTAACTGCCGTGGCGCCATGCTCCTTGTTCCTCCTTCTTATCTATCGCGTTGCACAGTCGTCTGGACGGGTGCGAGCGTCGGCGGTGAGCTGGCAGGGGTACATCGCCTCCGTGAGCGGCGACAGCAACGTTCGCTGCGGCCGCCAGAGATGCTTGGCGTGGAATGGCGCCGTCCAGCACTGCCCACACCACCCTGAGCCTCCGCGTGGCCGTCCTCTTCTTTGGACGCGCTGCAAAACCGTCGTCGTGGCCTGAGAGGCGTACAGTGTGCTCTCTGCCGCCGATGAGCCCGTGAGCTCCGTTCCATCGAAACCACGGGAGCAGGCCAAATCCGACCAGGTTAGACATTGAATAGGGCCAGTGGACCAATCCGAAGCTGCCCAATCACCTAAACCTACAGCCTGACCTCTGCCTCGCCGTAATCACTCGCCGGAGAAACCCCGTTCTCGGTAACTGCCTCAGGACGGCTATAAATAGAGGCCCCGAGCTCGTTCTCGACCCAGCACCTTCCCTCCTTGCCGAAGAACCTCGCCACGCTCATCAGAGGGCCTCGGGAGAGCCTTCTTCCCCGACTCTGGCTGCCCCGATCCGCTTCGGGCTCCGGCAAGATTCTCTCTGCCCTCCTCGGTGGGATCCATCACCACCCGAACCACCATCCGCCGGAGTGGAGTCCGCCGTCGATGTGGTGGTCGCCAACGACCAACTCCACCACCCACAGACGCGGGAGAGCTCCGTGAGTCTGTAGATACCGAAGGAGGTGACGGAGCCGCCAACTTCGCCGAGCTAGACTCTGACTACTCCGAACCAGGCAAGCATGTTTGAACCTTTGATATGATGAGTGTGTTGCATGTTTGCTTGAGTAGTTTTCTCATGGCATGTTTATATAAGCAATTGTGAATTTTATATTGCATGCAAGGCAAGCTACAAGTGAACTTCGAAATTTGATGTGTTCATATGATGGTGATATAACCTGATCATGTGGTGGCATGATAGGTTGTAAGCTGGTATTGTTGAAGCATGCCAGTCTTATGTCAACCGTTTAACTCCAGTATTAACGTGGATCAAGTCATGTCCCGTTCGTCCCCTTTTCGTGCTCCCACATGTCTTCTGCAAAGAGTGCGGTCTAGTCAGTTGCAAACCTCTTTCCTTGTACACACCAAATAGAGGGGCCGTGATGAGGGTTCCATGGCTCTGGATTAGAGCCCGTCATCCGGTCAGGGGGCATGGGTGTTTCTGGTTGGGACCGAGAGGGGGGCACCCCTTAGAGCGCGCGAATATAAATTTGATCCCATGCTATTCGAGGTTCTAGCCTCCCCGTCTCAGAGTTTTTCTTGAACGTTGCCTAGGGTGATTCCTGGCAGCGGAATGTGGAATGGGTGTGTACTGGTTAGATGTGTTTCTTCTAAAATACCGTAAAAGGAACTCGTCCTTTGTGACTACTGAAATCCGTTGGCTGTGGGTAAAGAGTACAAACTCTACAGAGTCAAAACTGGTTGAGTAACCATATCTATGGTCAAGGACTTTGATCAACATATTAGTGTTAGTCTCAGTATCAGTCTCTGTGTAAGTCCCAGTGACAGTCTCCGGAGAATAAGCATGGATGGTAAACCCGGCTGAATATTATTCCTATGGATGGACTAACCAGTTTATTTTTTTATGTACCGAGTATCCCTTCGGGGATGATGTTACTTTCATGAGCTACTTGAATTCGAATGACGAAATATAAGCCCTTTATGTGATGACGCTCAGACGTCCGACTGTGGCATTCTTGTTATTTACTTACGATATAAGCCCTTTATGTGATGTCGCTCAGACGTCTGACTGTGGCATTCTTGTTATTTACTTTCGATATAAGCCCTTTATGTGATGTCGCTCAGACGTCCGACTGTGGCATTCTTGTTTTTTACTTGCTATATAAGCCCTTTATGTAATATCGCTCAGACGTCCGACTGTGGCATTCTTGTTATTTACCTCTAATATAAGCCGTTTATGTGATGTCGCTCAGACGTCCGATTGTGGCATCCTTGTTATTTACTTTCATTATAAGCCCTTTTCGAGATGTCGCTTAGACGTCCGACTGTGGCAAGCATTGTCATTTACGTTTCAATATAAGCCCTTTATGTGGTGTCGCCCTGACGCCCGATTGCGGCATGTTAATTCATTTTTCCTTTCGAGGCGTCGCTTGAGACACCCGATCGGTCTTCATCTATTTTATTGGGATTTCAGGAGGACAACCGCCTGACTTCGTTTCATTTATCATGCAGTGCAAATGTATTACCTGAGTGTGCATTACTAATCTGCTCATCTGCATCATGTTTGCATTTGTTATATCTTATGTCCAAACTGTCTTGCGAGTACATTCAAAGTACTCACCTGGCTTGTTGATTTGGCCAGATGTTGTCGAAGGCGATCTTATGGATGAAGAGTACGATAGCGAGTCCGACGCCTAGAGGAGTCCCAGTCGGTCCGGTGCGATCCTGGAGTTGGTCACTTGTATTATATACGCTTCCGCTACCCTAATAAAATCATCAAGCCTCACTCCGGCGCTTGATGAGCTGTATGATTTTGGAGTCATGTCACCCACTTCACTGTGAAATATCCACCACCACTTTTATTACGAGTCAGTAGTTATGCCACCATACCTCTTTGTGTCATTTCCGCCTTTATGTATAATATTGGCGTGCTTGTAATAAAATTGTTGAGCAGCCTCAGCTCAACCTTGTATAATATTTAGTACTTCTGGATTTCTGTATCAAGGATTTGTCTACCAATAAGGAGGATTCTTCTATACTGGTCTGATATAATGGTCGGTTTTTCAATAAATGTTTTATTGGAAAACCGGTCCTGACAGCTGGTAAGTAGCCTTGGTACACGCTCTCTGTTTGTCGGACTGAATTATCCAATTAACCAGGAGATAACCGACGGCAAGGATCATGATGGCAGTGCGGTTTCGTTCATCAAGCAAAACTGTGTGTACACAGCGTACCATGCATCTCTGCATGCACCATACCCTGATATGTGCCACCACGCTCTGCAGCCCAAGGTAGGAGACAGGGACGCAAGTATCAGACTTCGACCTGCTGGCTGGAGTTTCCCCCGTCAGGCACCCATCTGGTTCAAGCCATCAGCCAATCTCCACAGCTTAATAAATAGTAACGTCTAACTGAGCCAGTTAGTTAGATGCGTACACTTGGTGTAGTAGGATCTTTATTTATTTTGATGCATACACTTGTTCTTTTTTGGTAGCCCTTTTGTAATGATGGCTGATGTTTGGTTTGGAAGAGAGCTGCGTCTTCACTCTTCTACCCTGCTTACTGCTTCTGTTGCACCCCCAGCCCTGGTTGTTGCTGCTGCTATTTTCAATGTACAATCAGTAGTATATTTCGTCTGTTGGTTGAATAAATGTGTTGTTAGAACAACAAACACAATGTTTTGGATGTCGTTGCACGGTTCAATCCTTTAGTGCCCCGTACCGTACGTAGCGCATACTATTTTTCATACGGAACACATTTTCCACTTGTTGATAACATTTAGCCCACTAATGAAGGCCCAATAGAGAAGCCCATAATTAACTGGAAGGGAGGCTCTCACATGAATCTGGCCCAGGTCCATGCTCATGGTCCCCTAAACATAAATAAGTAAATAAATAAATAAAGCTAAATGCTCATGCACCAGTTCTTTGGGAAAATAGGTAGCCCAGTATTTCTTTTTGAAGAATACCCAAGCTAGGCCTATTTGTTTTCTCCGAATTACTAGGTTGCAAATCTTTCAAGATGAGGAGGGATGCATTCCGGCCTGGCTTAAGAGTATGGTCAATGTCTGTTAAAAGTAATATCAAAAGGGGTTGAAAATTTCAAAAAAATTATAGCAAATGGGATATAAGTTTCTTTTTTTTGTTTTTGTTCTTCACTGATATCTTATACGTATTTTCATTGGATTTAACATGACATAGTACTAATTTATTTTTAAATTTGTTTTAGTATGGCTATTAATTTTTGGATTGAGAATATTTCATTCCCCAGCAAAAAATTGCGAATTTTCAAAATTTCCCACATATTTAGATAATTTTTTGACCCTGGTACTGACCAGAAAATGGCCAGCAATTCTTAAAATGGAAAACGGGCTGCAATAAATTCCATATGAATTAGAAAATGAGTAAAAATTATAAAAATAATAGCAAATGGGTTGTACACGCCACAAATTTCGAGGCTGACTTGTTTACGCAAGGCTTTGTCAGTGAACACACGATTCTAGCAGCAGTGACTGTTGGATGTCCATCCAACGGCCGATGTGCTTCTTCAATCTCTGATCTTCCAGCTCCAGCCGCCTAAACTAGCGCCGGCGGGACTGCCTGCTCTCTCCTCTTGTGGCCCGCTGTGATGCCGCGCAGGCTTCCTCGGCCCACCCTACTCCCTCCGCTGGCCTGGCTGCACGCAATCAACTGCCTCCTTATTATGCGAAAAAATGATTCCTCCCACTGACATCTCGGGCGCACTGGTTGGGAGGTTGACCTGTGGGCCTACTAAGTTGACGCGTATGCAGGGCTTGTCAACTTAGTCAACAAACGATTCTAGCAGCAGTAATCGTTGGATTTGAATCGAACGGTCCTGCTGCTTCTTCAATCATTGCTCTTCTTGCACCAGCCGCCCAAACCAGCGCCGGGGAGATCGCCTGCTCCTGCCTCTAGTGGCCGGCTGTGCTGCCGTTGAGGCCTCATCGCCCCCTACTACTCTCACCGCTAGCCAGGCCCTGCGGCAACGGCAGCCTCACACCACAGCTGAACCAGTGAACCCTCGTACTCCTCTTCGCGTGGGCATCCACTGCCACGTCTTCCCCGGCTCCACGTCGTCCCCTTCCTAGGCCTCACCATCGTCCACCACCTTGGTGCTCTCGGCGTGGCGTGGTCAATGACATTCCATCGGAAGAGTACTGTACGTGGAGAGGCTGACAGCTGGGTCCATGGCCACAGCCTAGTTTTTCTGTGATTTGCCAAGTAAGTCGCTTTGTCAGGCCTGTTGGGCTGCAAATCTTTCAAAACGAGGAGAGCTTTCATTCGGCTGG
Organism: Triticum dicoccoides; assembly: GCF_002162155.2. Classification (NCBI taxonomy): domain Eukaryota; kingdom Viridiplantae; phylum Streptophyta; class Magnoliopsida; order Poales; family Poaceae; genus Triticum; species Triticum dicoccoides. Next base: position 135,543,511 of record NC_041384.1, read on the forward strand.
CCGAGAAAATGGCCCATCAGTAATGAGAAATGGGTTGTACATTTTTAAAACACATCAAACCGGCAATTAGTTTCAAATATCTTTTTTTCATTTCGAGATTTTAAATTACATTAATTTTTATGCGTGGAGAATTTGTTGGATTTTATATTGATATACATTTATTTTTAAAATTAGTTTGAATGTGAGTCGAAATTTCGGGATTAAAAACAGTTCGAACCGCACTGAAATATGCAAAATTTCGTATAATTTTTTAACCGTGGCCACAATATGGGCTGTAATGCTAACAAAAAGAATATGGTCTCCAAAAAAACCTTAATAATTAGCAAATGGGCTATAAATTATTAGAAATAATGGCAGATGGGTTGTATGCTGTTTTCCACAGATTTGAGGCTTTCCTAAAAATAGGTTGATGCACAAGCAGGGACTGTTGGATGGCCATCCAACGGCTGTCGTGCTTCTTCAATCTCTGCTCTTCCTGCTCCAGCCGCTCAAACAAGCATCGGCGGGACTGCCTGCTCCCTCCTCCCCGCGGCCGGCTCTACTGCTGCACAGGCCTCACCGGCCCACCGTACTCCCATCGCTGGCCTAGCCATCCCTCTACTCACCCACACCTGCTGTTATTCTCCAGCGAGGGCAGACGAACCAGTAAACCCTCGTATAGTCATACTCCCCTCCGCGTAGGAAACAACTGCCGAGTCTTCCCTGCCTCCGTGTCGTTCCCTTCCTAGGCCTCGCCGTCGTCCACCGCCCTGGTGCTCTCGGCGCGGCCTCTTCAACATGGTCAATGACCGACATGCATCTGAAGTGGACTGTATGTGGAGAGGCCGACAGCTGGGTCCACGGCCGCACGCAAGGAAATGCCTCCTTATTACGCGCAAAATAATGATTCCTCCACCTGAGATCAAGGACCCACCAAAAGGGCCTCTGTATTTCGCGAAAAAAACGTTACCGCCGCTGACAGCTCGGACCCACCAGCTATATCTTCGCACGCAAAGAAGTGCCTCCTTATCATGCACAAAAATATGAATACTCCCCTTGTTAGCTGGGACCCAGTATAGTGGCACACTGACTTGTGGGCCTACTAAGTTAACGGGGATGGGGGGCTTTGTCAACTTAGTCAATATGCACAATTCTAGCTCCAGTGACCGTACAATGTCCATCCAACGGCCGTAGTGCTTCTTCAACCTCTGGTCTTCTTGCTCCAGCCGCCCAAACCAGCGTCGGCCGTGCCTCGTGCTCCTGCCTCCCGTGGCCGGCTGCGATGCGGCGGAGGCCTCACCGCCCCCTACTACTCCCACCGCTGGCCAGGCCATCCCTCTACTCACCCACACCCCCTGTTATTCTGCAGCGACGGCAGCCTTAGACCGCAGCGAACCAGTGAACCCTCGTACTCCTCTTCGTGTGGGCATCCACTGTCGCGTCTTCCCTGGCTCTGTGTCGTCCCCTTCCTATGCCTCGCGCGTCGTCCACCGCCCTGGTGCTCTCGGCGCGGCGTGGTCAACGTGGTCAAGGAACGGCTTCCATCGGACGTGGACTGTACATGGAGAGGCTGATAGCTAGGTCCACGGCCGCAGCAAGGAAGTGCCTCCTTATTACGTGCAAAATAATTATTCCTCCACCTGACAGCGGGGACCCACCAGATGGGCCACCGTATTTCGCGAAAAAAATGTTTCCCCCCTGATTGTTGGGACCCACCAGCTACATCTTCGCACGCAAGGAAGTGCCTGATAGTCGGGACCCACCTGGTCAAAGCATACATAGCATTGTCATTCTGGTCACGAACGTGTACGTACATATATACTGGTGGATGTAGAGGCGCGCACGTGTTGTAGTAGAGGCGCGCACGTAGCATGTACACGTACGTACAGCGGCCAGGGTGCAAGAAAGAAAATACGGCCACATATGTGTACATACAGCGGGGTCTCGAACGCCTACTCGCGCATACGTACGGCCAGGGCTCGTGTACATGGCTAGGTCGAAACAGAGAAATAGCATCGTTGTCGTGTTCATGGGGAGGCAACGGAATGTGTCGTGTTCATGGGGAGGCAACGGAATGCGTCGTGTTCATCGGGAGGCAACGGAATGCGTTGTGTTCATTGGGAGGCAACGGAACGCGTGGGAGCCAACCGGCTGGGTCGGAACGGAATGTGTGCTCGTGTTCAGCGGGAGGGCTTGGACGGAACAGGCGATGGAAACGAGGCCTGGCGTACCGCAAAACAGAGGAAACAGACCTCCTATGTTCGGAACGGTGTCCTATTGATCGGGAGGGGTGTGGCGTACCGCAAAATGGAGGAAACGGTCCTCCTACGGTCGAAACGAGGGTCATGTTGATTAGGAGGGGTGTGGTGTACCACAAAACGGATGAAATGGACCTCCTATGGTCGAAATGAGGGTCCTATTGATCGGGAAGGGGTGTGGCGTACCGCAAAACGGACGAAACGGACCTCCTACGGTCGAAACAGGGGTCCTATTCATCAGGAGGGGTGTGGTGTACCACAAAACAGGACTCCACGGGATACTTTTCATCTCCACTGTCGACCTCCTCCAGCCTCCACGGGCTACCGTCGACCTCCTCCAGCATCCACGGGCTCCTGTTCATCCAGCCTCCACCGCGCGCTACTCCACCGGCTACTATTCAACCACCCCTCCACGGGCACCCCTCCATCGTCTACTGTTCATCCAGCCCTCCACACCATAGGGTCCTGTTCAACCACCCCTCCACGGGCACCCCTCCACCGTCTACTGTTCATCCAGCCCTCCACACCACGGGGTCCTATTCATCCAAAGGTAGTAGCGAAGGAATCGCTCGATCGGGTTCAGTTAACAGCCATCGATCGATTGCTTGGGTTCAGTAATGCGTAGCCTGCAGTGCAATCACTCGGGTTCAGTTAGAGCCCAACGCCTCGCTAGGGTTCAGTTAGAGCCAACGCCTCGCACACACGCGCGTACCTGTACGAGAGAAACGCGCATCGCTCGGCCCCTGACCTCCCACCGTAACCGGGAACTCCCTGAAATTTTCCTCCCCCTCGATTCCACCATGTTTTTTTCCGTCATGGACGGCCCAAAGAATGTCATGCAACTGCATCTCCGGCCCACCCAGGACGAAAAGCCCATTTTCTGTCATGACTTTTTGTCATAGAAGTAGGATCCCACCACATCTATGATGATACCGGGTTTTGTCACAATTACCGTCATAGAAGTGTCATATGTATGACAGAAAAAAATTCGTTCGGCCCAAAATGTCACGAATGTGTCTTTTTTTTGTAGTGAGAGTTGTTGCGTTGGAGGTCAGCATGATGCAGCTCCAGCTTCCTTCTGGATTTATTTTGGAATTGAATAATTGTTATTACATTCCTGCACTTAGTCAGAACATTATTTCTCCCTCATGCTTGATGAGTCAGGGTTATGAATTCAATTTAAAGGACAATGGTTGTTCGATTTATTTGAATGGTATGTTCCACGGCAATGCACGCATTGTTGATGGGTTATTTATATTGAATCTAGAACATGAACCGGTCTATAACGTGAATGTCAAGAGGCATACGCCTAATGAGATAAATCCAACATACTTCTGGCATTGCTGGCTTGGACACATTAGTCTGAAACGCATGAAGAAGCTACATGATGATGGACTCCTAACTTCGACCTACTTTGGGTCGTTCGAGACATGCGAATCATGCTTGCTCGACAAGATGACTAAGTCTCCTTTCGCAAAGAGTTCTGAGAGGGCATCCGAGCTGTTTGAACTGATACACAGTGATGTATGTGGACCAATGAGCACAACTGCCAGAGGTGGCTATCAGTACTTCGTGGCTTTTATCGACGACTTGAGTAGATATGGATATATCTATTTGATGAGGAACAAGTCGGAAACTTTTGAAAAGTTCAAAGAGTTTCAAAACGAGGTTGAGAATTGGCTTGGCAAGACTATAAAAGTTCTATGATCTGATCGTGGAGGTGAGTACATGAGCCAGGAGTTTGATGATCATCTGAAAAGCAGAGGTATAGTACCTCAGCTCACACCTCCGGGTACGCCAGAGAAATGGTGTATCGGAACGGAGGAATTGTACCTTGTTGGACATGGTTCGATCTATGATGAGCAAATCGGATTTACCCTTGTCATTCTGGGGATACGCTCTAGAAACTGCAGCTTTCACACTTAACAGGGTACCATCAAAATCCGTAGACAAGACACCACATGAGATGTGGACCGGGAAGAGTCCTAGTTTGTATTTTCTAAAGATTTAGGGTTGTGAAGCATTTGTCAAGAAACTTATGTCAGACAAGCTTACACCCAAGTCGGATAAATGCATATTCGTGGGATATCCGAGGGAAACCTTGGGATATAGCTTCTACAACTGGGAAGAGAACAAAGTGTTTGTTGCTCGCAACGGAGTTTTCCTTGAGAAAGAGTTTATCAGTCGGGAGGCCAGTGGGAGGGTGGTCTGACTCAAAGAAATTCAAGGACCACTTGGGGACGGCTCGGTTGGTGATGAGATCATACCGGAATCAGTCAGGGAACCCATAGTGGAAGCGGCACCGGAACCACGGAGGTCGGAAGGATTGAGTGGAGTGCCTGATGTATTGTTGCTAGAAAGTGACGAACCGGCCACGTATGCGGACGCGATGGTGAGCCCAGATTTCGAGGCATGGATAGATGCCATGAGATCCGAGTTAAAGTCCATGGATGAGAATCAAGTCTGGGACTTGGTTGATCCGCCGCCTGGCATAACAGCCATTGGTTGCAAATGGGTCTTTAAGAAGAAAACCTATGTGGATGGAAATGTTCAGATCCACAAAGCTCGGCTTGTCGCTAAGGGTTGTGGACATGTTCAAGGAATTGACTACGACGATACTTACTCGTCGGTAGCGATGCTGAAGTCGGTGAGGATCGTACTAGCTATAGCTGCATATTTCGATTACGAGATATGGAAGATGGATGTCAAGATGGCTTTCCTTCATAGAAATTTAACCAAGGACGTGTATATGATACAGCCCGAGGGTTTTGTCGATCTGACTAGCACTAGTAAGGTATGCAAGCTCAAGAGATCCATTTATGGGTTGAGGCAAGCATCTCGGAGCTGGAACATTCGTTTTGATGAGGTCGTCACTAGTTTCGGCTTCATCAAAAGCGAAGAGGACTCTTGTTTATACAAGAAGTTAAATGGGAGCTCGATAGTGTTTTTGATCTTGTATGTGGATGACATACTACTGATCGGAAATGATATTTCGATGCTGAACTCGGTCAAGGAGTCATTGAATGGCAAGTTTTCGATGAAGGACCTTGGTGAGGGAATGTACATTTTAGGCATTAAGATCCATAGAGATAGATCAAGCAGGCTGCTCGGCTTAAGTCCAAGCACGTACATAGATAAAGTGTTGAAACGGTTCAACATGAGTGAGGCAAAGAAAGGGTTCTTGCCACTCTCACATGGTATAAGGCTAAGCGAGACTCAGAGTCCTTCGACATCTGATGAGCGAAGTAGGATGAGTAGGATTCCGTATGCCTTGGAAATCGGATCCATCATGTATGCCATGATATGTACACGGCCCGATGTTGCTTTTGCAATAAGCCTAACAAGTAGATACCAGGCCAATCCAGGTGAGAGTCACTGGGCAGAGGTAAAGACTATTTTGAAGTACCTGAAAAGGACTAAAGGGATGTTCCTAGTTTATGGAGGTGAGGAAGAGCTCGTCGTAAGGGGTTACGCCGATGCTAGTTTCCAAACCGACAGAGATGATTGTCTATCACAGTCCGGATTCGTGTACGTCATGAACGGAGGAGCAGTGAGCTGGATGAGTTCGAAGGAAGATACGGTGGACGATTCTACTACAGAAGCCGAATACATTGCGGCTTGTGAAGCTGCAAAGGAAGGTGTTTGGATCCGGAACTTTCTAGATGATCTTGATATTTTCCCAGCCTCGGTAAAACCGTTGGACCTTTATTGTGATAATTCTGGTGCCATCGCACAAGCCAAGGAGCCGAGGAATCACCACAAGGTCAGACACATAGATCGGAAATATCACCTGATACGAAAGATCGTAAAGAGTGGTGATGTAGAGTTATGCAAAATTCACACGGATGCAAATGTTGCGGATCCGTTGACTAAGCCGCTTCCACAACCCAAGCATGAGGAGCACATTAGAGCTATGGGCATTCGATGTCTATTTGATTGACTCTAGTGCAAGTGGGAGACTGTTGGAGATATGCCCTAGAGGCAATCATGTATGATGATATTTCCTATGTGTTTATGAATAAAGATAGTCCTTGGACATTATCAATGATGTGTATCAGCAAGTACGTGACTTGTTTGTGGGACTATGCATTGTATGATGACTGTCCTAAAAGGTCCCTAGTCGAAAGGGCTGTGTGGATGCGCAGCTAACTAGACTAGCATATGACACGATTGATGGCTTGGTCTCACTAGCCATGGAGCATTGGATGCTAACCGGATAATATGGACATGGAAGGATCTAGTCGGATTCGACATAGTCAGATCCAAGTCGAGATAAGGTCCGAGTTGGACAGACCCAACTACGAGACGCAGAGATATGTCATTTGTGAGTCTCGAGTACAACATATGTTCCATGTCCTAAGACCTGAGATGACACATGCACTCGAGATGGTGACAGACTTGCTCTGGCCGACCAAACGCTACTTCATAACTGGGTAGTTATAAAGGTAGGTTTCGGGTTTGTCCATAACCATGCCGCGAGACGTGGTCGAGCAAGATGGGATTTGCCCCTCCGATCAGGAGAGATATACTCTGGGGCCCTCGTTTGATCCAACCAGGATAAGCATGGCCATGCGACAAGGATTATGAGATAATCCAGTTTGTGGTCGACATCACTGGAATGAGAAAGAGGTCGGGCTAGCACAAGGATGACAGACTCGCCTTGAGCCCAACAACATATATCTTGTGGCAAAAGGAATGGAAGTATGATGTACAGGTTCGCCTAACCAGCTTCATAGTCTGTTTGGTGTTCGGCATGCCTTGCTAGAGGCCGCTACCAACTATGCAATTCGAAGGTGATCCGAATTGTGACCAAGCTGGCTTGAACCTAAGGGGTCGTACGGTTAAGGGAAGGAACCTACGAGTTCGGATCCGAGGACACTGGTCGGATGTGATCCGAGCTGTATTCGGATTATGGCCGAGTAGACTTATGGGCTTTAGGGTCCGTGCAAGGCCCAAGTGTTGAGCCCACGACAGACGCCTATATAAAGTGGGATGCGGCACAGTCATGCGGCGGATCGCTTCGGCATTGTCACTAGGGTTTGCATGTGTTGCGAATAGACATCTCCACTCGCTGCCGGTTGTGTGATTGGACCTAGCAGTCCGCCGCACGACGTTGCTCCTGCATGCACGGATACCATTAGAGGCGGTGCACTTGCGCCGCTCCGGCGAACCTGTACGTGGGAACTGACGACCGGCTGTTCGAGGGAGATCGGACGAGGAGGAGACGATCCACACAGACGCACTGCCCCAACTTCCGCTGCACGGCACTGCGCGTCTAGTGGTAACGAATTGTGATCCATCTCCCGTAGCATGTTCTTGGTTGATCTGCGTGTAGGAATTTTAATTTGCAGTTGACGCACCCTACCATAGATCCCAACAGTTAACTCAATAGCTACATCCCCAATATTATGCCCCAGGTTGATTTGAACTTGTTCACTTCAATCTTCAACACTTAGAAAAATACCTTCTCCATTACCTTTGCGAAAATTTGTAACTCACCATGATGTCATCCTTTGGGATCACGGTAACCCGCCGTGACATCACCTGTCATTAATTTTACACAAAGCCAAAATCTTTAACGTATCTCCTCATTTTTAATGAATCTCAGAAAATCAAGGCGTCTGCACTACTACATATCCATTTTTTTGCCTCCTTGATTCCCTCGCTTGTCACTTATCCATTTTCCTTATAAATAGGGCCGGGAATCTCTTTCACTCCCCCCCCCATGCCTCTTCATCTTGTCTTCTTCCTCGCGACGCCCTAGCACACGAGCTCCGCCAGCGCCGTGAACCTTCGCATCTGCTCCGACAATGGCCGTTGCATCAACCTATTCAGACCAGATCTCATCCGCGCACCTCTACCGCTCAACAGCCCTAGTTAGTTCTTCTTCTTCCTCTCCTCATAGATCCGTTAGGGTTTCAATGAAGTTCATCAAAGGTCATCCTTGCTCTTGGCTGTAGGATTTTTGATTCGCACTTGGTACTCCTCCTACACCATGACAATCCTAGCAATCCCTCTTATTATTTAGAATATCTCCTTCTTAGATAAAAATCTATCTGTACCCATGAACTGCTCGAGTACTAATACTTTCAGGTCTGAATATTTTTTGTATTTAACTGAAGCGCACTAGATCTGAAATTATAGCATCAATCTGTGAAAACTATTTTTCTGAACACTTAGCCATTTTTCTTCATCCGTAGATCTGCTCTCTCATCATCGGTATAAGCAGCTTAACTCAAAAATAGTAACTCGCCAGGTATCATTAGTCCCCACTTAAGCCGCCAATAGTTCCTTGGTAATCTTGTAATATCAAGCTCCGGCTTAATACCTAATCGTGCTTCATTATTGATTATCCTTTAACCGTAAGCCGTCTTAACCGTGTGAACTTAAACCGGCATAATCTTTTTTCTGAAATGGCTAAGACATATACTTCTTGCAATTGAGTCAAATCCCGGATTACCGAGGAAGAACTGAACATTTGTGTCGCCACTGGCTCCTTAGCCAAAAAGGAGGATATCCACTCGAGAGCTCCTGGTGATGAAGTGATGACCCACAAGTGTAGGGGATCTATCGTAGCCTTTTCGATAAGTAAGAGTGTCGAACCCAATGAGGAGCAGAAGGAAATGATAAGCGGTTTTCTGCAAGGTATTCTCTGCAAGCACTGAAATTATCGGTAACAGATAGTTTTGTGATAAGGTAATTTGTAATGGGTAACAAGTAATAAAAGTAAATAAGGTGTAGCAAGATGGCCCAATCCTTTTTGTAGCAAAGGACAAGCCTGGAAAAACTCTTATATAAAGGAAAGCGCTCCCGAGGACACATGGGAATTATCGTCAGGCTAGTTTTCATCACGCTCATATGATTCGCGTTCGGTACTTTGATAATTTCATATGTGGGTGGACCGGTGCTTGGGTACTGTCCTTCCTTGGACAAGCATCCCACTTATGATTAACCCCTATTGCAAGCATCTGCAACTACAACAGAAGTTTTAAGGTAAACCTAACCATAGCATGAAACATATGGATCCAAATCAACCCCTTACGAAGCAACGCATAAACTAGGGTTTATGCTTCTGTCACTATAGCAACCCATCATCTACTTATTACTTCCCAATGCCTTCCCCTAGGCACAAACAATGGTGAAGTGTCATGTAGTCGATGTTCACATGACACCACAAGAGGAAAGACAACATACATCTCATCAAAATATTGAACGAATACCAAATTCACATGACTACTTATCACTACTAGGGAAAACCTTATACACAAAATCTTAGCGGCAGCGCGGCATAAAAAGAGGCACTGCTGCTAAATAGTAGCAGCGCGGCTATGGAAAGCTCGCTACTGGTGCAAACTTAGCAGTAGCGCGTGATGCTTAAACCGCGTTGCTACAAAAATCCACCGACAGTACACAACGACATAAGTTTACCAGTAGCGCGGCATCAGGAAGCGCGTTGCTGCTAATGCCATAGTAGTAGCGCGCTTTTTTGTCACTTCGTTGCTGCTAATTTTGAAATTGTGCACAGGGTTGTCCCGTTTAGCAGTAGCGCGTGACAGGAAAGCGCGCTGCTGCTATGCTCTTAGTAGCAGTGCGCTTTTGCTCCCGCGCTACTGTTAAGACGCAACACCCACCACCTTTTTCCACCTCCCCCTCCCCATCTCCTCTCCTCCCTTTCCCCTACCTCCCACATCCTCCCTCTCTCACTCTTCTTCTTCCTCAATACTTCTCCCCCCATTACTCTCCCTCTTCTACCTACCTTTCTCTCTCTTCATTACTCCTAGCTATAACTACACCACCTCCATTAATTCATCTCCTTTCTCTTTTTCCTCCCCCTCCACTAGTTGAAGTTGTCTCCTCCCAAATTAGCTAGCTAGGTAGATGTAGCATTTAGTTAAGTGACCTATTTGCCCCATAACTAGATCTTTCTTTGTCAAGAAGAGCTTTGTGCACTTTTGACCTCCCTACATCATCATCTCCACCGTGTGCTCGATCTCGAGATAGAGGTGTGATTAATATTTCATGCTTTTGCAAAATGGAAATATGTTTATGTGTGTGTGATATGTTTATGGAAATTGTGTGTGTGGCATGAGTTGACGCCAAATTGTGCTTTTGAGTTGCCTATGTTTTGCCGAAATGTCGATTTATTTCCGTTTCTGCGAATTCCGGGCAAACTCTAGATCTATATATGTCCTATTTTTAAGGAAGGTCATGCCGAATTTTTGTATGACTTTGATGAATGCACACATTTTTATAATCAATTTGTTTATTATTAACGTGCAGAGTTGACGATGGTCAGTGGAACGATGGTGGACAGGTGGTTGCGGTTGGCGGTGCAGGACATGAAGGAAAATAACCTGACAGAGGTTTTATGTCCGTGTCGAAAATGCAAAGGAATAGTTTGGCTTGACCCCCATGACGATGGTCGTGTCGAAGCACACCTGCTCATGACTGGTTTCATGGATGGCTATACTCGGTGGATAATTGAAGATGAGTATGATGATGTTGAGGATGCCTACGGGGCTGGCAATGATGACACGGGGCAAGACGAAGAGATGATCAATAATGGCGGCGGGGAAGAGGTCGGACATGGCAGCGGAGAAGGGGTCGGATATGGCGGCGGAGAGAACGACATGGACTCCATGCAGCAGAGTTCGTCGGTACTAAGTTCAATCGTGCGGGACCCTCATGTTCAAGCATTGCTTCGCAAGGAGACGAGTACTGAGAGAGCTGCTTCTAGAGAGGAGGCTAAGCTGGAGCAACTGGTGGTAGACTCGAACACTCCATTGTATGATGGTTGCAATCCTGAGGTGACCCGCTTGAGTTTCACAATCCAACTCCTGAAGACGAAGGCTAAAAACAAATGGACTGACACTAGCCTCGATGAGCATCTCAAGTACCTAAAGGATGTTCTTCCCGAGGGTAATCTATGTCCTAGTAGTGTTGATGAGGCCAAGAAGATCGTGTGCCCTCTTGATCTGCCACACGTTAGATACCATGCATGCATCAACGATTGCATAATTTATCGGAAGGAGCACGCAGAAAAAACAAGTTGTCTGGTGTGCAATGCTTCTCGATACAAGAAGGCCGGGAAGAAATGTCCCCACAAAGTGGTATGGTACTTACCGATCACTCCTTGTCTCCAGAGGTATTTTGTAGATCCCAAGGAAGCAAAGCTAATGCGCTGGCATGCGGAGAGGAAGAAGCCCGACGATGGAGATGATCCGAAGCTGAGACACGTCAAGGATGGAAGCCAGTGGAGAGCGTTGAACAGCTTCTATCGGTATTTTGAATGTGATGCAAGGAAAATCGTGCTCGGCGCGTGTACCGATGGAATGAATCCGTTTGGCAACCAGAGCACCAACCATAGCACAAGGCCCGTCTTTGTATGGATGTACAACCTCCCCCCTGGTTGTGCATGAAATCGAAGTACATTCACATGAGCATGCTTATTCAAGGGCCGAAACAACCAAGAAATAATATTAATTTGTATCTGGGGCTACTTCAGGAGGAGTTAGACACGTTATGGAAAACACCGGCCAAGACATGGGACGCCAGCAAAGGCGAGTATTTCAACATGAGAGCCGCGCTGATCACGACAGTGCACGACTATCTCGGCTATGGATATGTGGCAGGCCAGGTGTGCCATGGATATTGCGGATGCACGCGGTGCATGGATGATACGACATCTCAGCAGCTAACGTCAAGGAAAGATGGCGGGTCTGGGAAAATCGTGTACATGGGGCATCGAAGATGGCTCGAACAAGACGACCCGTGGAGAAACCGTGGAGATCTATTCAATGGTCACGCTGAGCATCAAGGACCTCCATGTAAGCGGGGCGGTGCCGAAATTGATGAGCTGTTGAAAAACTAGAAGGAGTGCCCCGCGCCGGGAAAGACGATGAGAAAGGCGCCGGAGCCGCTGCTGAAGGTATGGAAGACGAGGTATGTGTTCTGGGACTTGGAGTACTGGCACAAACTCGATACACCTCATTGCCTTGATCAAATGCATATCTGTAAGAATGTCCTTGAGAGCTTGCTCGCAACACTGATGAACATGCTGGATAAGACCAAGGATGGGCCGAACGCAAGAAAAGACTTGCAAGATTTGAAAATCAGGGAAGATCTGCACATCCCGCCCCGTAAAATGTCAGACGAGACAGACACGGAGATAGAGGCACGGGAGAAGAAGGGCAAGAAAATAAAGAATGAGGATTATTGCCCCCCTTCTTGCTTCACCTTAAGTCAGGCTGAGATCAATCAATTCTTTAAGTGCCTTACCGGAGTCAAAGTTAGTTCCGGTTACTGTGGCAAGATAAGTAGATATCTAGACATGGACAAGAAAAGGTTCAGCGGGATGAAGTCTCATGACTGCATGTGATGATGACGCAGATACTACCTGTTGCCCTTAGAGGGATAATGGACAAGCACGTCCGTGACACGCTTATTGGTCTCTGCAACTTTTTCGACGTCATCTCTCGAAAGTCGATCAGTGTGAAGCAGCTCCGAAGGCTACAGGAAGAGATCATTGTGATACTGAATGAGCTTGAGATGTACTTCCCGCCCGCGTTCTTTGACGTGATGGTGCATCTGTGTGTCCATATTGTGGATGACATAATAGACCTGGGGCTGTCATTCCTGCACAACATGATGCCGTTTGAGAGGATGAATGGGATCATCAAAGGATTCGTTCATAACACGTCCCGTCCAGATGGAAGCATCGTCCAGGGCTATTTGACACAAGAGTGCATCTCTTTCTATGAGAATTTTCTATATGGCGCAGACCAGCCGCCTGGTGTTAGTGTTGGTTTGCCCGTTAACAAGCACGATGGGAGGCTCGAAGGAGAAGGTCACTGCAACGGTCGCAGGGAACTGCATGTGGCATACTCAGATCGACGCAGTGACTTTGACAGAGCAAACTTGGTAGTGCTACAACACCTAGACGAGGTAGATCCTTTCGTGGCACTGCACAAAGAAATTATCGCAAAGAAGTATCGTGACCGGGGGGTATGCAGGACGGACGCCGAAGTTACTAGAGAGCACAACTCCACTTTCCTGCATTGGTTCAAAAAGCATATTATTGCTAATCCCCCGGAGGAGGGCTCTAAGGACGGATTGCTCATATACGCCTTAGCACATGGCCCCTCGCCCAACCTCGTAACCTATCAGGCATATGATATCAATGGATACACGTTCTACACGGAGGCCAAAGATATGGACAGTGATGATCAGAACTCAGGGGTGATGATGGAATGCATGACCAGCAGCGACAACGGCGCAACTGAACGATTTTATGGAAGGGTCAAGGAGATCTGGGAGCTTGACTACTCTGGACTGCAGAACACGACGATGTTCCGTGTCAGATGGGCTAAGAATGTCGAAAGAGAAAGCCGGATTTTCACTACCATGACTATACCCGCTGCCAAGAGCGCTACCGTGAATGCTATCACAAAAAACGAGCCATGGGTACACGCTAAGCACGTGAAACAATGCTTCTTCATACCCGACCCATGCAATCCCAGTCGCGTTGTCGTGAGGAAAGGAAAAAGAAACATCATTGGAATGGATGGAGTCGCCAACGAGGAAGACTATGATCAGTACGGCAACCCAATGAGGGAAGATGACGATGATGATGAAGTATACGTCAAAAGAAGAATCAATACTGCATTACCAAAGAAAAATCGTACTCCATGGAAAAGGCAAAGTCACAATGAGGGACTCAATTATTCTTCGATAAACAAGAAGGGAAAGAAGCTGACTCAAAAATGAAAACTTCAGCGCTGAGGAATCGGTCAAATGATGTAATATATATATATGTTCCTATTTTGTATACACACTTAGCCATTATTATGCATGGGTCCAATGATGTAATATATATATGTGTTCCTATTTTGTATACACACTTAGCCATTATTATGCAAGGGTCCAATGATGTAATATATACGTTCCTATTTTGCATACATATTTAACCGTCAAATGATGCAATATATATCGCCTTCCCTTCGTTCAGCGCCGAGGAAAAGAAAAAGGGAAACTGGTTATAGCAGTAGCGCTTTACTGAAAAAGAGCTACAGCTAGTCAAGGTAGTAGTAGCAGTTTCTGTAGAAAACTGCTATAGCTGCCCGTAATAGTAGTAGCGCGCTTCGTGTAAACGCGCTACTGCTACGTCCACTTAACCCAAAATTCTCACTCCCCCTGCTTCATCCCGCCTCTTTTCCCCCAAATCCCCACTCTCTTCCCGGGCCCCGTCGCACCGCCGCGCCCGACCCAAGCGCGCTCGCCCCTGACCCCGGGGCGCTCACCCCCGACCCTGCCGCGCCCGATAAAGGCGCGCTCGTCCCCGACCCATCGGCCCTCGCCTCCCTCCTTGGCTTCCTCCCCTCCCAACCTTGGCCATCGTCGGGCCTGCCTCCTCGCCCCTGCACCCTCTGTAACCCCCCTCTCTCTCTCTCTGCTAGCTAGGGTTCTTCGGTTAATTTACTTAGGTTTTACTTATGTTAATTAGGTTATCTATTTAGTTATGAATTTAGATAGGTTTCAACATTAGCTGAATTTATATGCAAATTTGAACTGGACATGTGATATGTGGATATGTCATGTTTTGGACATGTCATGTTTTTGTAAATGATCCGAGTGGCCTATGTTACGCCGGAATGTTGATTCATTTCCGTTCCAGTGAATTTCAGGCGCTCGATATGTCCATTTTTTTAGCAAAGGTCATGCCGAAATTTCAGTGAATAAAGGCTTGATTTGTGCTACATAGTTGTCATATCGAGTGCTGGCACATAGATTTCTTTTTTATTTCATTTCTCATTTATTCATACTTTTAGAAATAAATGAGGACACTTCATCATAGGAAACATGTCGAACAACGAAGAAACTGGGCCTTCTGACCAAGATGCATACGAGATGGATTATCAGGGTGAACAAGACTACCTCAACTTTTTGACTGCTAAGCAAGGTTTGCAGGTCCGCCTTGATGATGGTATTGACGCCAACATCGACACCGATGGCGCTGCCACCGATGGCGGCGCCGAGACTGGTGGTGAAGGTACCGGCGGGGAAGATACCGGCGGGGAAGGTACCAGCGCCGATGCCGGTACCGAAAAGAGGAAGCATAAGCAGCAGAGGATATGAAAACCTAACAAACTAGGGATTGGACGACTTGTTATCACAAAGATGGCACCTGGCAAGTTTGAGCCGTTAGAGCCGGAAGAACCTCGCAAGTGCTATGGGAACCAAGTAGGATGCATCCTATGGGAATGCGCGAGCATCAATGACGATGACTTAAGGAGTAAAGAACATTTGACGCAGTTGCTCCTAACGAAGTTGCACAAGAGACTCAAGTTCCCCGACCGGGATGATAACATAGAACCACCGTGGGATGATCCGAAGATGAAAAAGATTAACAATCACGCCATGGGCATGTTCAGCAATGATTTGGCCTCCTGGAAAGGGAGGGTGAAACGAGCTATTGAGGCTGAGGAACCCCTGTCCAAGATTCTGGAGGAAAATCTGACACTTACGGAAGAGGAGTTTGAAAAGTTCAAGGACACTTGCGCTACCGAGGACGCCAAGGCTAAGGCTGCGAAATTCAAGAGCCTTCAGCAAAGGAACATGGGGAAGCATCGCCTCGGAAGCCGTGGCTACCTCGGTAAAAGGCCCATATGGGATAAGGAGGACGCGGAATGTGAAGCCGCGGGTCTCCCAGACCCCTTCACGAAGTTCACCAACCCCATGGAGCGTGACTTCATCAGGGCCCGCTACAAGTGGGACAAGGAGAAAAAGGTTTTTTACATGGACCAGATCATGAGGATATTGATTAGACTACTGGAGAAGCAACACCAGCTTGCAGCCGAAAGCCCTACTTCTCCGATGAGGCCCAAGTGAGACACCCCTCTCAACCGGGCCTTGAACGAACTTAAGGGACTCCCTTTGGGCCAGCGGCTGCAATATGGTCGTGTGCACGGTGCTGGAGACGGCGCCACGTGGAAGGTGTTTTACAACGATGGCCCGGAGGCCAAAAGCAGAAAAAGAAGTTTAGTCAGGCGTACATTGACGCGAAGGTGAAGCTTGCGGTCGAGAAAAAAGCAGCTGAGGACGTGAAAAAAGCAGCCGAGGACAAATATGAGTTGTTACAGCAGGCAGTCAATGCAGCTGTAACTGCCTGCAGAAATGATTTCGCTACTAACTTGGTTCCAGTTATCATCAACTGGATGAAGGAAAATCCTGAGAAGACGGTACATGATTTCCCGTTGCCCAGTTTCGTCGGGACCAACTCCATGAACAACAACATCATCACACCATCACTTGCCCACACAACCGGGCCTCCTCTCGCAGCCGCTCCCACTCATAGCAGGCCATCCTCAGTCTCTGGCGCGCTCGGTGGGCCTTCGTCTTTGGCTGAGCTCGACGCCATCACGGTAATTACATGTCGCACCACCATATATATATAATATTCCATTTTTGTTGCCTTTTGGATGTTTTATGCCACAGACATATGTGTTTGCAGGCAAAAGAAACCCTGTGCACCATACTCTACTTGATCAAATGCCAGATGGTGGACGTGGGAAATGGGATGATAATGGACCCCTTGCAACCCACGTTCCACAACCAGCCGATCCCTTCTGGGCACTTCAGGTTTAGCTTGTCCAGTGTGAAATTGGGGCATGAGGATTTGCCTCCTCCAGTACAGCATGTGGGAGCAGACGACGAGACCCCGCTGCGGATTGGAAGCTGCAAGGGTTGGGTGCTGCTATGGCCGAAGAATCTTATTCGTCTGGAGCCGGCGGAGAGCAGACCAATAACCACACATCAACAAGCATGTGCGGATACCACCACCCCGCCTACGCAATTACCAGCTCCTGTAGTGTCGGGTGAGAGCGGCGGACGACATGATGAAGGGGGTGCAATAGTGCCGGCTAATGTAATTTGTCCTGTAGAACAGAGAATGGATGATGAGACGTAGGTCGACCCTATGGATTTCCTCAATACAAACGCGTATGACTGTGACATAGAATTGATGAGTCAACCATATGATGAATCGGGCTATCAGCTTGCTAATGAGGATATGGATGATATGCCCGGGCAGGAAGGTCGTAGCAGGGATTGCAAAAACTCTCTCTTCATGAAATCCTCACAGGACACGCCTGAAGATGCCGCCTCAACACAGGCTCAACTATCTGGGCGCGAGGGTCGTACAGTACTTATCCTGGGAACACTGGGGCAGGGGTTAAGGAAGGGTCTAGAAGGTGTGCCCAAGAAAAAGGAGAGAAAGAGATCGGGGAAGATAGCTGCCTCCAAACAAGCCAGAGCACATAGCAGCCAGACGATGCATTCTGAAGAGCGTGTACCTGTGAAAGGTGCGGCCATGTTCCATCTCACGGGCGAGCCGATGCTATCGCTGAAACCGCTGGAGGCACTATTAGGGGATCTCAGGAGACTGCCCGACCATGTGCTGTCGACTGAGAAAAGCCTACTAGCCTCAAAGGATCCAGGATATCCGACATACGCGGCTCATGTGCCTGAGGGGAAGTGCTACGTCGAGACACGGCCCGTGGAGGTGTTCTTCCTGCGGTTTGACCATATCTTTGAGATGTTTCTGACAAGGCGTCTCGATTTTACAATCGTCCGCCTTTTTGCGCTACATATGAGCTCTATCATGAAGAGTGAAGAAGTCTCGCAAATCTGTGTGGCAGATCCATACTACATGCACGAGTCTTTCTTGAGTCTCAGCGACTTTCAGCGTGAAATTGCTAGGGACTACCTCCAAAACTTCATGGTATAGAATAAGGACAGGGAAATTGTCCTCGTGCCTTATCATCCAAAGTAAGTCAGTTTCGAACAACCCTTTCATACATTTCAATCGTTCCTTCTCCCTCTATGGGAAATAATTTGAGGTGTCTTTTCCCCGCAGCAACGGGCGCGCCGTCCTTATCATTCTTTACCCGCAAGTCTCCCACGCCGTGCATTTTGACCCTTCCAGAGACTACGAGAAAAAAGACTACACCCACATAATGAATATTCTAGATGATGCTCTCCAAGGCTTCAGCTTTAGAGGTGGCCACATGCAGATCAGGAAACAAAGGAACAAGAAGATGGGTTTCGCGCATAAAACTAACTTCTCCTGCATCCATGTCCCAAAACCAAGCAAGAAGGATGGATTATACATCCTCCATCTCATGATTCAGTTCAACACGAATCACCAAAAGCTTCGCATGAGAAGCAGAAATGATGATCATATCCACAAGTGGCTAGAATCTCATGGAGAAGCGGATTATAAACTTAGAGATGACTTCTTTTGCATCCAAAGCGACATTGCGACGATCATCATGAAAGAAGTCGTCGATGAGAAGGGGATGTTCCACCACGGCCCTATATCGCGAGCTGACGTCCGAACTCGCATAGGCATGCAACGTCTAGACCTCACGCCGTTCAAGAAGCTAGGGTCCATCTTCGATGATATGGAAGGATGGAACTTCTAGTGATTTATGATGCCGATGATGATGATATGTGTCGGTAGAACTTGTATACTATTTGTAGCGATGAAACTTTGTGATGTGCATGATCCCTGCCGAACTTGCGTAACGCTACTTTGTTAGTTTGCGTACGATGACCTGTGTACCTCTAGTTAATTAATTTGCGTACTGTATGTTGCATCTAGTTGCTAACCCTTTCTTTTTCGGTGTTCTCTAGTATATTTTGTTGCATATATATGATTGTACATCCTCTTCATGAACATGCATCTCTAACAGGTACCTAGTTTCTTGATGGCGAGATGGAACTGCTATGTCGTGTACAAAGGGAAGGTTCCGGGGTTGTACAACGAGTGGCATGAGTGTCAGGCGCAAGTGAATGGGTTCTTGCACGCCAGCCATAAAGGCTTCAAAAGCAGACAAGAAGGAGAAGCTAGTTACTTGAGGTTCACGCTAGCGCGAGAGAGGACTCGTAACCGCCATCTCATGTACTGCATAGTTCCGCTCTCACTCATAGTGATAGCTCTTCTCACGTATACCTTTGTTTAGATGGATGACGTTGTAGTTGCAAGTATTCTAGACTTGCATGTATCGCTATTTTCGAGATGATGACAAGATACCACTTTGTGTTGGATGATGATTATGACGAGACTATTTGTATGTATATGCTATGATTACATTTATGGTCTTGGAGGCATTTGTATGTGTATCATGATGACATTTGTATGTGCTAAAGATTCTTCTATTAAACATGTTCAAATACAAAACAAATATGCCGAAAAAACAAAAAACTACTAAAATTAGCAGTAGCGAGTGGAGAAAAGTTAGCAGTAGCGCACATAGGAGAAGCGCGCTATAGCTATTAGCAGTAGCGAGCTTCCTTTAAGCGCGCTGCTGCTACACTTTTGTAGCAGTAGCGCGGGTGAGCACGCGCTACTGCTACGTGTTAGCTGTAGCGCCTTATTACTAGCACCAGTCCCCGTGCTACTGGTACACCTAAAACCCGCGCTGCTGCTAGCCTTTTCCCTAGTAGTGTATAGCAAGACTTCTCCCATGTCCTCAGGAACAAACGTAACTACTCACAAGTCATATTCATGTCCATAATTAGAGGGTTATTAATATTCATAATGGATCTGAACTTATGATCTTCCACCAAGTAAACTGACTAGCATCAACTACAAGGAGTAATCAACACTACTAGCAACCCACAGGTACCACGCTGAGGTTTTGATACAAAGATTGGATACAAGACATGAACTAGGGTTTGAGATGAGATGGTGCTAGTGAAGATGTTGATGGAGATTTCCCCCCTCCCAATGAGAGGATCAATGGTGATGACGATGGTGATGATTTCCCCCTCCCGGAGGGAAGTTTCCGCGGCAGAACAGCTCCGCCGGAGCCCTAGATTGGTTCCACCAAGGTTCCGCCTCGTGGCGGTGGAGTTTCTTCCCGAAAGCTTGCTTATGATTTTTTACTCGATGAATGACTCCATATAGACAAAGATGGGCATCAGAGGTCTGCCAGGGGGCCCACAAGGCAGGGGGCACGCCTAGGGGGTAGGGCGCATCCCCCACCCTCATGGACGGTGGGTGGCCCCCCTCTGGTACTTCTTTCGCCCAATATTTTTTATATATTCTGAAACGTGCTCCCGTGAAGTTTCAGGACTTTTGGAGATGTGCAGAATAGGTCTCTAATATTTGCTCCTTTTCCAGCCCAGAATTCCAGCTGCCGGCATTCCCCTCTTCATGTAAACCTTGTAAAATAAGAGAGAATAGGCATAAGTATTGTGACATAATGTGTAATAACAGCTCATAATGCAATAAATATCAATAAAAAAGCATGATGCAAAATGGACGTATCAACTCCCCCAAGCTTAGACCTTGCTTGTCCTCAAGCGAAAGCCGAAATCGAAAAATATGTCCACAAGTTTAGAGATAGAGGTGTCGGTAAAATAAAATACGGACCGGAGGGCATCATGATCATTTTTAGGACAGCAGCATATATATGTATTGTCATATGATCTCTTATGCTAAAGTAACAGTTCATTCATAGTTTCAAGTATGAATCATAAACTTCATTGAAAACTAACAAACTATAATCTTAGTCATTGAAGCAATTGCAATTTATCATAACATCGGAAAGAGTCAATATATGAGCCTTTCAGCAAGTCCACATACTCAACTATCATTTAGTCTTTCATAATTGCTAACACTCACGCAATACTTATGGGTATGAAGTTTTAATCGGACACAGAAAAAGATAGGGGCTTATAGTTTTGCCTCCCAACCTTTTACCTCAAGGGTAATGTCAACAATAATAGTTCATGACAACTCACATCATATTAGCCATATATATCAAGATCTTTCCAACACATTGTTCTTGCCAAAGGATAAAATGTAAAAAGGAAAGGTGAAGATCACCATGACTCTAGTATGAAGTATAAGGCAAGAATAAAAGATAGGCCCTTCGCAGAGGGAAGCAGAGGTTGTCGTCTGCTTTTATGGTTGGACGCACGAAATCTTAATGCAAAAGAACGTCACTTTATATTGCCACTTGTGATATGGACCTTTATTATGCAGTCTGTCGCTTTTATTTCTTCCACATCACAAGATCGTATAAAGTTTATTTTCTCTGCACTAATAAATCATACATATTTAGAGATTAATTTTTATTGCTTGCAACGATGACAACTTACTTGAAGGATCTTACTCAATCCATAGGTAGATATGGTGGACTCTCATGGCAAAACTGGGTTTAAGGACATTTGGAAGCACAAGTAGTATCTCTACTTGGTGCAAAGAATTTGGCTAGCATGAGAGGGAAAGGCAAGCTCAACATGTTGGATGATCCATGACAATATATTTTATCTCATATGTAAGAAAACATAACCCATTACGTTGTCTTCCTTGTCCAATCTCAACTCTTTAGCATGTCATATTTTAATGAGTGCTCACAACCATAAAAGATGTCCAAGATAGTATATTTATATGTGTAAACCTCTCTTTCTTTATTACTTCCTATTAATTGCAACGATGACCAAAACTATGTTTGTCAACTCTCAACAACTTTTATTCATCATACTCTTTATATGTGAAGTCATTACTCTCCATAAGATCCATATGATCTCTTTAATTATTTTTATTCTTTCTTTCTTTTATTTTATTCCCTCGAGATCATAGCAATATAATCAAGCCCTTGACTCAACACTAATCTTTATTATATATGGCTCACGGACTCGATTACATAGAAGTATCATAAAGCAAAACTAAAAACTAGATCATACTAAAATTTTATTCTACTAGATCAAGATATTACCAAAAGGATCCAACTAAGAAAAATAGTAAAGATAAAGGTGTGATGGTGATACGATACCGGGGCACTCCCCCAAGCTTGGCAGTTGCCAAAAGGAGTGCCCATACCCATGTGTTTATGTCTCCTCCCTCGGAGGTGGCGACGATGGAGTTGTTGATGATGTGAGCTTGCCGTCCATCTTCCAAGGCATAGGCTCACCATCATAGAAGGATGATCGAGTCTCCGGGATCCTCAAATCTGCAGCCAAACTCATCCTCTTGAATCTATATTCATACTCACAGTTTTGGTTTTGCATGTCATAGATATGGGCTTGGAGGCGCTCAATTTTCTCGTGAAGCTTGAAGATGGCCTCCCCAATGTTCTTGTCATCCAGCTTGTGGTTGTTGGTGAACTCCATGATCATTATATGATTGGAGTCGAGTCCATGTTCCACCATCTCCTGGCACTTTAAAACTTGTTGCTCCATTGCCTCGAGCCTTGTCTCCATGCTTCCGGTCCTCCTTGGTCCCTCAATATTGCGGATGTGCAGCAACCCCTCACGCATCTCAATGGTTTGAGGGTGTTGCAGCACCTCCGCGAGATAGGGGTTGATGACCTTCTCGAAGAAGTTGTCCTCGGGGGCACTTGAAGACACCATGGTGATCTAGATCTATCAGAAAAATAGCTCGAAACAAAGACAGAAGATATTTGGGTGATACGGTGGTCAAAACCTTCGGGAGATTATATAATGAATTTTTACCGACCAAAAGAAGTATCGTGCAAGAAAACAGAGTCTGGAGAGCGCACGAGGAGCCCACGAGGTAGGGGGGGCGCCCTCCACACTCGTGGAAGCCTCGTGTCCTTTCCGGACTGCTTCTTATTTTCCTATTTTCTTAAATATTCCAAAACGGAAAAAATTGCCATTAGGACTGTTTTGGAGTCGGTTTACTTACCGTACCACGTACCTATTCTTTTTCGGAGTCTGAAACGTTCTGAAAAGTGTCCCTTATGTATTCCTCTGGGGTTACGGTTTCAATAACATTGGTTTCAACTTTTATGGGATTACCTAAGATATAATGTTTGATTCTTTGACCGTTCACCACCCTTGGATTTGTGACTTCGAAGTTGTTGATTTTTATGGCACCAGAATG
Organism: Triticum dicoccoides; assembly: GCF_002162155.2. Classification (NCBI taxonomy): domain Eukaryota; kingdom Viridiplantae; phylum Streptophyta; class Magnoliopsida; order Poales; family Poaceae; genus Triticum; species Triticum dicoccoides. The sequence goes on from NC_041384.1 coordinate 135,566,662, forward strand.
GTAGACCTCCTCGATGACGTAAGGACCTTCCCATTTAGAGAGAAGTTTCCCTTCAAAAAATATTAAACGGGAGTTGTATAGAAATACATAATCTCCTACATTAAACTCACGCTTTTGTATCCTTTTGTCATGCCATCTTTTAACCTTTTCTTTAAACAGTTTGGCATTTTCATAATCCTGGGTTCTCCATTCATCAAGTGAGCTAATGTCAAAAAGCCTCTTCTCGCCGGCAAGTTTGAAATCATAATTGAGCTCTTTAATTGCCCAATATGCCTTATGTTCTAGTTCGAGAGGTAAATGACATGCTTTTCCATAAACCATCTTATACGGAGACATACCCATAGGATTCTTATATGTAGTTCTATAGGCCCATAATGCATCATCAAGTTTCTTGGACCAATTCTTTCTAGGTCTATTAACAGTCTTTTGCGAAATTAATTTAAGCTCTCTATTACTCAATTCAACTTGACAACTAGACTGTGGATGATATGGGGATGCAATTCTATGATTAACATCATACTTAGCAAGCATTTTACGAAAGGCGCCATGAATAAAATGTGAACCACCATCAGTCATTAAGTATCTAGGAACTCCAAACCTCGGAAAAATAACTTATTTAAGCATCATAATATAGGTGTTACGATCAGCACTACTAGTTGGAATAGCTTCTACCCACTTAGTAACGTAATCAACAGCAACTAAAATATGAGTATACCCATTAGAGGAAGGAAACGGTCCCATATAATAAAAGCCCCAAACATCAAATGGTTTAATAACAAGTGAATAATTCATTGGCATTTCTTGACTTCTACTAATATTACCAATTCTTTGACATTCATCACAAGACAAGACAAACTTACGGGCATCCTTGAAGAGCAACAAAAACCGGATCGCAATACCTTATGTGCAGTTCTATCTCCAGCATGATGTCCTCCAAAAGCCTCGGAGTGACACTTGCATAGGATCTGTTCCTGTTCATGCTTAGGTACACAACGTCCAATAACACCATCTACTCCTTTATAAAGATGTGGGTCATCCAAAAAGTAATGCCTTAAATCATAGAAGAACTTTTTCTTTTGTTGGTATGTGAAACTAGGTGGTATAAATTTAGTAACAATGTAATTAGCATAATCAGCATACCATGGAGCAGTACGAGAAGCATTTATTACAGCTAATTGTTCATCAGGAAAGCTATCATCAATAGGTAGTGGGTCATCAAGAACATTCTCTAACCTAGACAAGTTGTCTGCAACGGGGTTCTCAGCTCCCTTTCTATCAATAATATGCAAATCAAATTCTTGAAGCAAGAGAACCCATCTAATAAGTCTAGGTTTAGCATCTTTCCTTTCCATATGATATTTAATAGCAGCATGATCAGTGTGAACAGTTACTTTAGAATCAACAATATAAGTCCTGAACTTATCACAAGCAAATACAACTGCTAAAAATTCTTTTTCAGAAGTAGCATAATTTCTCTAGGCACTGTCTAGAGTCTTACTAGCATATTGGATAACATTTAATTTCTTATCAACTCTTTGTCCTAGAACAGCCTGTCGGTGTCAAAACCGGCGGATCTCGGGTAGGGGGTCCCGAACTATGCGTCTAGGTCGGATGGTAACAGGAGACAGGGGACACTTTGTTTTACCCAGGTTCGGGCCCTCTCGATGGAGGTAAAACCCTACTCCTGTTTGATTAATGTTGAAGATATGGGTAGTACAAGAGTAGATCTACCACGAGATCAAGGAGGCTAAACCCTAGAAGCTAGCCTATGGTATGATTGTGTATAGAGTTGATTCTGTCCTACGGACTACAACCCTCCAGTTTATATAGACACCGGACAGGGTTAGGGTTACACAGAGTCGGTTACAATGGTAGGAGATCTTGAATATCCGCATCGCCAAGCTTGCCTTCCACGCCAAGGAAAGTCCCTTCCCGACACGGGACGAAGTCTTCAATCTTGTATCTTCATAGTCCAGGAGTCCGGCTGAAGGTATAGTCCGGCTACCCGAACACCCCCTAATCCAGGACTCCCTCAGTAGCCCCTGAACCAGGCTTCAATGACGATGGGTCCGGGGTGCAAATTGTCTTTGGCATTGCAAGGCGGGTTCCTCCTCCAAGTCCTACATAGAAGATTGTAAACACCAAAAGTAGTGTCCGGCTCTGCAAAATAAGCTTCCACATATTGCCATAGAGAGAATAATATTTACACAAATCAAATCTGCTGACGTATTCCGCAGTGTGTCATCACACTACATCCAAGTCCTTCACTCGAATCGTTTTCACTTTTCCACCGCAGCGTGTTTTGCGAGGCGGTTTCCTTGGCATGTCTTGTCAAAGAAGGGATCGTGTGCCCCCCTTTTACGGGATTCTCATCAATACGGACGTGGGTAACCCAACTGCGCCACTTATCATGGCGCTTGGGAGGCAAGCGAGTTTTACTAGGCAGGTGGGGACGCACAATCGCATCCGCCCATATAAGGGGACAAGGATCCACCTTTTTACCTACGCCTTCTTCCTCCTTTGCCTATACATTTTCCCCGCACTCGAGCTCCAGCACCCAAGTCCGCACTTCCCAGCTCTAACGCCGGAATGTATCGAAGCTCCAACGCCGGACTATGTATCCGAGCTCCAACGCCGGACTGTATCTTAGGTGTCTTAAATCACCTTGGTTCAAAGAAGTTTTGAAGGAGTTTAGCCGAGCTTAATGCCGTAAATGCCCTCTATGGAGCCAGCCACTAGCGCCTGAGCTTTATGCCGGGCTACTTCCAAGGTGGTGCACCACCCTGAATGTGGGCCGATTTTTGTGAATATTTTTTGTTGGTGCAATTTATTCTCTGCCGAGATATATAGCCAGTAGCCCTCAAGGTGTGTATCGGTCTAAAACCCGAGATGGACATGAAGGATGACGTAAGACCGCTGATCCTAGTAGCCGCTGAGACTCAGGTTGATATGCAAAATCAGCCTGAGGATCAAGTCCAAGCTCGGCAGAATACTTCGGGACACTAAAAGCGGCATGCTCAGTCTTCGAGACTCAGGTTGGGTGCGGCCGACCAACCTGAGGATCAAAATCTCCTCGGAAACTATATTGCACATAAAATTTTCTGCATTGGACAAGCAATGCAGTAGCCCCCGAGACAATGGTCGGGTGGTAACACCACATCAGGGGATCGATGTGCCCCTTTAATATTTGTAAATAATAAGCCTGAAGCCCAGTAGCCCCCGAGCCTTAATGCAGGCACGGGTGGCCGAATTAAGGGTAAATATCCATAGTAAAATCACAAATTATGTGTAATGACTCTATGTATCCAAGTACTTTACGTCATTAATGCTCAGATCCGCATTGTACAAAACTTTGTTGACCGACCATCGGCTTCCACCTCCTCGGCCAGTAGCCGAGGAGTGTTTGTTCTATTTTATAAAGCCTTTATGAGGGCAAAGATTTACAACAAACAAGGCAATCTGGCCATACGGTTTTATAAACAAATGTACGCAGAGAATTATATTACTGTTTAACAAAAGAAATGTCTTCCAAAGAAAATAGTCCCGCTATCGGTTCCTTTCTTTGGGTTGTCATGCTAAGCATGATCATTAAACCTCAGCTCTAATGTAAGAGCAAAATATCGAGGATTTAGTTTGGGAGGCCAGTTAATAGCCCCCGGTAGTGTTCGGCGACAGTCGACGTCAAGCCGAAAACACTTCGGTCAATGTTATGAATGGCCCATAGTCATCGGATCGCTGACCAGTTTACGCTTATTGTGACAGTCAGTTTTCGGCTTTCTCCACTGAGGTGCTTAACCATGTGAGATGGAAGCACAATCGCAGTGGTTCTCCCTTTAAACGCCTGGCCGAACAAAACGGAATGTAGGAAGCAAGTGCAGGAGCCGGGCAACCCAACTATTGACCGAAGACACAATTCGAAACCGATGCATATATAGCAATATCTGAGGATGTTTTTGCCGAATCCCTAAAAGGTGCCCGGCGCTGCACGGCGAGACTAATGCTGGAAAAGCACAAATAGTTTAAAAGTGACAAAAAAAGCTTGGAAAACCAAGAAACGTCAGTAAAAACATGACGTCCGAACAATATCAAGTGTTCGGTGCCAATCCGAAAATTGGTCTTAGAAAAAAGAGTGCTTCTGTCGTGCTTTAACATTACACATCCGATCTCAAGACTTCAAGCGGGTCAGCCTACGGCTGGCTATTGACCACACAATCACATCGAAAAGGGCGTGAATGCAAAAGACTTTGCAACAACCAAGAAGAAAACACATTTACTATAAAATAGCTCATATAAATTTAAGATCCCCCAAGTGACTTGGGTGAAAGAATGATTTCATGTACCGAAGTACTAATATCATACCTATGTTCAACCGAACTTTAAACGCGTCTTAACCGACCATCAGCTTCTCCCTCTTCGGTAAAGGACCGAAAAGTGTTATGCACTCCATCGGTCGAGAATATCGATGGTGTTTCCATTAACCAGGCAATCAGGCCATAAGGCTGTAACAGACAAAGCGCGCTCAGGGAACTTATGCTATATTACCGTGAAGTGTAAGAAGCATCTTCGAAGAAAATAGTACCCCCACCGATACCTTTCTTCGGTGCTCATTGTTATTATGAGACTTGTGCAATAGATTTTTTGTACTCATGAGTTCCGTTGTGTGCCGACCATCATTGAATAACTATAAGAGCGCTAGCTTTTGGCTTCACCCAGTCTGAGGTCTGGCTCGGGCGACCCGATCATGACAATCGTAGAGGTGCTCCCTTTACTCCCTAGCCGAACAATCGGGAACATAGGGGTAAACACAGGAGCGAGGCAACCCAGCTTGCAAATCGCTTAAGTCAATGTGGTGCATATTGTGGCATAGTACACGAACAAGGAATGAAGCCGTACAAGTATAATCATATGCAAGTGGAAAAGCTTCATAAATGAAGCCCCCAAGTGAATTGGGTCCTTGGATTTGTGTGTCACAAACAAAGTTTGGACAAGGAAATTTTTTACAAGCAACTTTTTTCCAAAAAAGTATAATGCTTGGTCGAACCGAACACAAGTTAGAAATTAAAACTTTGAGCATGAAAGCGACTTAGCTGGTTAATGTGTTCGGTATTGATGACGCGGTCCGAGCTTGATGCAGGGCAAGGTTCCATCCCTCAAGCCGGTCCCGAGGTGGCGGAGCGGAGAGCTTGACACGCCGAAGTGGTGACATAGCACGATCAATGTAGACCGGTAGAGTGACGCCGAAGTCCCCAGATCATTTTCCTAAGCACAAAAAATAGTGCAAACCGGAGGTAATAGTAATAATGATAATCAAAAAAATCGTTGCATAATAAATAATTTATACAAAGTGAGTAATAAAAGAAATATGGCCTGGCGCCGAATTCAAGTCGATGCAGGGCGTCGGCGTGATGCGGTAAAGGCGTGGTAAAGCCTGAATTCGCAGGTCGGTCCAAGCTCCGAGTGCGGCGTTCGCCGGACTATGTACGGAAACTGACCGAACCACCATGGAACTGTCGTTAATGCAGCCACCATTTGATAGACCTGTGTACATATGACGGACAAACCAGAGTAATAATTCCTTGGGAAAAATGAACCCAAACAAGCAAAAAATACTAGGATTAATAGCACCTGGTTTATTTGTTGTAGCAATCCGAAGAAGGTGATTCCTAAAATTGGGACCCGCTCCGCACACCCATTTCCTGATGGGCGATAAAACGACGGCATGGCAATGCTGGTAAAGGTTGACTCGTCGAGGCAAAGCCCTCGGCCCAGCTAACATGATGGAGCTGGTCGGCTAGTGATGCCGAAGTGTCCGGAGTAGGTTGATGAAGAGATGGCGAAGCCCCGGGTCCAGCCGAGATGTCGAAGCCTCGGTGTCAGCCGATGAGTCCCGCTATCGGTTCCTTTCTTTGGGTTGTCATGCTAAGCATGATCATGGAACCTCAGCTCGAATGTAAGAGCAAAATATCGAGGAGTTAGTTTGGGAGGCCAGTTAATAGCCCCTGGTAGTGTTCGGCGACAGTCGAGGTCAAGCCATAAACACTTCGGCCAATGTTATGAATGGCCCGTCATAGTCATCGGATCGCTGACCAGCTTACGCCTATTGTGACAGTCAGTTTTCGGCTTTCTCCACTAAGGTGCTTAACCATGTGAGCTGGAAGCACAATCGCAGTGGTTCTCCCTTTGCACGCCTAGCCGAACAAAACAGAACGTAGGAAGCAAGTGCAGGAGCCGGGCAACCCAACTATTGACCGAAGACACAATTCAAAACCGGTGCATATATAGCAATATCTGAGAATGTTTTTGCCGAATCCCTAAAGGTGTCCGGCGTTGCACTGCGAGGCTAATGCTGGAAAAGCACAAATAGTTTAAAAGTGCCAAAAAGCTTGGAAAACCAAGAAACGTCAGTAAAAACATGACGTCCGAACGAGATCAAGTGTTCGGTGCCAATCCAAAAATTGGTCTTAGAAAAAGAAGTGCTTCTGTCGTCCTTTAACATGGCACATCCTATCTCAAGACTTCGAGCGGGTCAGCCTACGGCTTCAACCTCCTATCCCGAGGGCGGAGTACTTCTCATTAGGCCAGTTTAGCAAACTAAACTCTAGCGGCTTTGAGAGAGAAATTAGGCTCCCCGGCTAGTGACCGCACACTCGCGTCGAAAAAAGGAGTGATAAATAATAATAATAGAACTTTGCAACGACTGAGAAGAAGAACACCTATTATAAAACGGCTCAAATAAACTTAAGAGCCCCCAAGTGACTTGGGTAGAAGAATGATTGCATGTACCGAAGTACTTATATCATATCTATGTTCAACCGAACTTTAAACGCGTATTAACCGACCGTCCGCTTCTCCCTCTTCGGTTAAGGACCGAAAAGTGTTACGTACTCCATCGGTCGAGAATATCGACGGTGTTTCCAATAACCAGGCAATAAGGCCATAAGGCTGTAACAGACAAAGCGCGCTCAGGGAACTTATGCTATATTACCGTGAAGTGTAAGAAGCATCTTCGAAGAAAATAGTACCCCCACCGATACCTTTCTTCGGTGCTCATTGTTATTATGAGACTTGTGCAATAGATTTTTTGTACTCATGAGTTCCGTTGTGTGCCGAACATCATTGAATAACTATAAGAGCGCTAGCTTTCGGCTTCACCCAGTCTGAGGTCCGGCTCGGGTGACCCGATCATGACAATCGCAGAGGTGCTCCCTTTACTCCCTAGCCGAACAATCGGGAACATAGGGGTAAACACAGGAGCGAGGCAACCCAGCTTGCAAATCGCTTAAGTCAATGTGGTGCATATTGTGGCATAGTACACGAACAAGGAATGAAGCCGTACAAGTATAATCATATGCAAGTGGAAAAGCTTCATAAATGAAGCCCCCAAGTGAATTGGGTCCTTGGATTTGTGTGTCACAAACAAAGTTTGGACAAGGAAATTTTTTACAAGCAACTTTTTTCCAAAAAAGTATAATGCTTGGTCGAACCGAACACAAGTTAGAAATTAAAACTTTGAGCATGAAAGCGACTTAGCTGGTTAATGTGTTCGGTATTGATGACGCGGTCCGAGCTTGATGCAGGGCAAGGTTCCATCCCTCAAGCCGGTCCCGAGGTGGCGTAGCGGAGAGCTTGACACGCCGAAGTGGTGACATAGCACGATCAATGTAGACCGGTAGAGTGACGCCAAAGTCCCCGGATCATTTTCCTAAGCACAAAAAATAGTGCAAACCGGAGATAATAGTAATAATGATAATTAAAAAAAATCGTTGCATAATAAATAATTTATACAAAGTGAGTAATAAAAGAAATATGGCCTGGCGCCGAAGTCAAGTCGATGCATGGCGTCGGCGTGATGCGGTAAAGGCGTGGCAAAGCCTGAATTCGCAGGTCGGTCCAAGCTCCGAGTGCGGCGTTCGCCGGACTATGTACGGAAACTGACCGAACCACCATGCAACTGTCGTTAATGCAGCCACCATTTGATAGACCTGTGTACATATGACGGACAAACCAGAGTAATAATTCCTTGGGAAAAATGAACCCAAACAAGCAAAAAATACTGGGATTAATAGCACCTGGTTTATTTGTTGTAGCAATCCGAAGAAGGTGATTCCTAAAATTGGGAGCCGCTCCGCACACCCATTGCCTGATGGGCGATAAAACGACGGCATGGCAATGCTGGTAAAGGTTGACTCGCCGAGGCAAAGCCCTCGGCCCAGCTAACGTGACGGAGCTGGTCGGCTAGTGATGCCGAAGTGTCCGGAGTAGGTTGATGAAGAGATGGCGAAGCCCCCGGTCCAGCCGAGATGTCGAAGCCTCGGTGTCAGCCGATGAGTCCCGCTATCGGTTCCTTTCTTTGGGTTGTCATGCTAAGCATGATCATGGAACCTCAGCTCGAATGTAAGAGCAAAATATCGAGGATTTAGTTTGGGAGGCCAGTTAATAGCCCCTGGTAGTGTTCGGCGACAGTCGAGGTCAAGCCGTAAACACTTCGGCCAATGTTATGAATGGCCCGTCATAGTCATCGGATCGCTGACCAGTTTACGCCTATTGTGACAGTCAGTTTTCGGCTTTCTCCACTAAGGTGCTTAACCATGTGAGCTGGAAGCACAATCGCAGTGGTTCTCCCTTTGCACGCCTAGCCGAACAAAACAGAAGGTAGGAAGCAAGTGCAGGAGCCGGGCAACCCAACTATTGACCGAAGACACAATTCAAAACCGATGCATATATAGCAATATCTGAGAATGTTTTTGCCGAATCCCTAAAGGTGTCCGGCGTTGCACTGCGAGACTAATGCTGGAAAAGCACAAATAGTTTAAAAGTGCCAAAAAGCTTGGAAAACCAAGAAACGTCAGTAAAAACATGACGTCCGAACGAGATCAAGTGTTCGGTGCCAATCCGAAAATTGGTCTTAGAAAAAGAAGTGCTTCTGTCGTCCTTTAACATGGCACATCCTATCTCAAGACTTCGAGCGGGTCAGCCTACGGCTTCAACCTCCTATCCCGAGGGCGGAGTACTTCTCATTAGGCCAGTTTAGCAAACTAAACTCTAGCGGCTTTGAGAGAGAAATTAGGCTCCCCGGCTAGTGACCGCACACTCGCGTCGAAAAAAGGAGTGATAAATAATAATAATAGAACTTTGCAACGACTGAGAAGAAGAACACCTATTATAAAACGGCTCAAATAAACTTAAGAGCCCCCAAGTGACTTGGGTAGAAGAATGATTGCATGTACCGAAGTACTTATATCATATCTATGTTCAACCGAACTTTAAACGCGTCTTAACCGACCGTCGGCTTCTCCCTCTTCGGTTAAGGACCGAAAAGTGTTATGTACTCCATCGGTCGAGAATATCGATGGTGTTTCCAATAACCAGGCAATCAGGCCATAAGGCTGTAACAGACAAAGCGTGCTCAGGGAACTTATGCTATATTACTGCGAAGAGTAAGAAGCATCTTCGAAGAAAATAGTACCCCCACCAATACCTTTCTTCTGTGCTCATTGTTATTATGAGACTTGTGCAATAGATTTTTTTGTACTCATGAGTTCCGTTGTGTGCCGACCATCATTGAATAACTATAAGAGCACTAGCTTTCGGCTTCACCCAGTCTGAGGTCCGGCTCGGGTGACCCGATCATGACAATCGCAGAGGTGCTCCCTTTACTCCCTAGCCGAACAATCGGGAACGTAGGGGTAAACACAGGAGCGAGGCAACCCAGCTTGCAAATCGCTTAAGTCAATGTGGTGCATATTGTGGCGTAATACACGAACAAGGAACGAAGCCGTACAAGTATAATCATATGCAACAGGAAAAGCTTCATAAAAGAAGCCCCCAAGTAAACGGGGTATTTGAATTTATGCGCCACAAACAAAGTTTGGACAAGGAAATTTTTTAGAAGCAACTTTTTTCCAAAAAAGTATAATGCTTGGTCGAACCGAACGCAAGTTAGAAATTAAAGCTTTGAGCATGAAAGCGACTTAGCTGGTTAATGTGTTCGGTATTGATGACGCGGTCCGAGCTTGATGCGGGGCAAGGTTCCATCCCTCAAGCCGGTCCCGAGGTGGCGGAGCGGAGAGCTTGACACGCCGAAGTGGTGACATAGCATGATCAATGCAGACCGGCAGAGTGACGCCGAAGTCCCCAGATCATTTTCCTGTGCACAAAAAATAGTGCAAACCGGAGATAATAGTAATAATGATAATTAAAAAAATCGTTGCATAATAAATAATTTATGCAAAGTGAGTAATCAAAGAAATATGGCCTGGCGCCGAAGTCAAGTCGATGCAGGGCGTCGACGTGATGCGGTAAAGGCGTGGCAAAGCCTGAATTCGCAGGTTGGTCCGAGCTCCGAGTGCGGCGTTCGCCGGACTATGTACGGAAACTGACCGAACCACCATGCGACTGTCGTCAATGCAGCCACCATTTGATAGAGATGTGTACATATGACGGACAAACCAGAGTAATAATTCCTTGGGAAAAATGAACCCAAACAAGCAAAAAATACTGGGATTAATAGCACCTGGTTTATTTGTTGTAGCAATCCGAAGGAAGGTGATTCCTAAAATTGGGACCCGCTCCGCACACCCATTGCCTGATGGGCGATAAAACGATGGCATGACAATGCTGGTAAAGGTTGACTCGCCGAGGTAAAGCCCTCGGCCCAGCTAACGTGACGGAGCTGGTGGGCTAGTGACGCCGAAGTGTCCGGAGTAGGTTGATGAAGAGATGGCGAAGCCCTTGGTCCAGCCGAGATGTCGAAGCCTCGATGTCAGCCGATGAGTCGAAGTAGGTCGGCGTGATGGACACCAGCTTGAAGAAGCAATAGTGCGGCCCTGTCGATGCAGGTCGTGACGTGGTCGATGCCGGCTTGATGAAGCGACCGTGCGGTGATGCCGGTATGCCCGCTCCGTGTAATACGTGTGGCGGCGATCTTGGTGATGATTTATCCTTCGCGATGCCGGGCTCTTGTTCGGCTTGCCGAGATAATGATCCGAAGAAGTTGAGCTCGGCTCAACAAAGTGACGCCGTGTCTAGCGCAGGTCGGCAGCCATGGAGTAATATTGCGGGACTGGTTTGACACTAGCATGATGTTGAAGATCATGTTCAAAAGATCTTACAGTTAGTGGGATGTGTTCAGGAACAAAACACAATACCCCATACAAAACTTCCTTCAAAAGGGATGTCCGAAATCCTGTTCATAAAAAAGATGAACTCGGGTCGGATTCGTTTTCGCGCAGAAAACAGATCCGAAAAGTGATGCACTAATCGGAAGGTTCCCGGAGTTTGGACGGTCGGATCGAGCCGAAATTTTGAGAGGTGGTAGATATAGGAATGCCGCAGCCGATCAATGGTTGGATCTTCCAAAGGACGTCCGAGCTAGAAGCTAGACACCACGCCCTAAACTCATCCAAATTCCCGTCCAGATTTGACAGGGCTCCGGTATATCGTGGATTGCCAAAGATTCCTCCATCGGAACTCGACGAAATTTTCCAGGGTTTTTGTAGACTCAATTCCGCACAATACCACCAAAGCGATCGTCAAAGTGATACTCAAGGAGGTGGTGGTGGCAGATACGAGTTCGGTGTCCAGAAAAACAGCACGATCGCTTGAGGGCAATGTTGACGTTGAGCCCCCGAGCTCCATAGATGATTCCTCCGTGATCTTGATAGAGATAGGAGTTGATGTTTGATGAAGGCCCACGTCCGAACATGGTGATCCGAACACGAGGCGCAATTCTTGGTCGAACCAAGGTGACCAGTCGAGCTGGTAACGAAGATGGTGAAGTCGCAGTTGATCTGCAGGCGAGCCATCGATCCTTTTGTCGATCACACAGCAGAACTCTCAATGAAAGCACCAATGCCGGTGTCAAAACCGGCGGATCTCGGGTAGGGGGTCCCGAACTATGCGTCTAGGTCGGATGGTAATAGGAGACAGGGGACACTTTGTTTTACCCAGGTTCGGGCCCTCTCGATGGAGGTAAAACCCTACTCCTGCTTGATTAATGTTGAAGATATGGGTAGTACAAGAGTATATCTACCACGAGATCAAGGAGGCTAAACCCTAGAAGCTAGCCTATGGTATGATTGTGTATAGAGTTGATTCTGTCCTACGGACTACAACCCTCCGGTTTATATAGACACCGGACAGGGTTAGGGTTACACAGAGTCGGTTACAATGGTAGAGGATCTTGAATATCCGCATCGCCAAGCTTGCCTTCCATGCCAAGGAAAGTCCCATCCGGACACGGGACGAAGTCTTCAATCTTGTTTCTTCATAGTCCAGGAGTCCGGCTGAAGGTATAGTCCGGCTACCCGAACACCTCCTAATCCAGGACTCCCTCACAGCCCCTACAGCATAATCACTAGCATCACACATGATTTCAAATGGTAAATTCCAATCAGGAGGCTGAACAATAGGTGCATAAATTAAAGCTTTCTTAAGTATTTGAAATGCTTCTACACAGTCATCATCAAAAACAAAAGGAACATCTTTTTGTAATAGATTAGTCAGAGGCCTGGAAATTTTAGAGAAGTCCTTAATGAACCTCCTATAAAAACCGGCAGGACCAAGGAAACTTCTTGTACCTTTAATGTCCTTGGGACAGGGCATCTTTTCAATAGCATCAACTTTAGCTTTATTAACTTCAATACCTCTTTCAGAAATTTTATGCCCCAAGACAATACCTTCATTAACCATAAAGTGGTACTTCTCCCAATTCAAGAAAAAGATTAGTTTCTTCACATCTCTGCAAAACTCGATCAAGGTTGCTTAAGCAGTCATCAAAAGAAGTTCCATAAAATGCAATATCATCCATGAAAACCTCAATAATCTTTTCACAAAAGTCAGAGAATATAGCAGTCATACATCTTTGAAAAGTAGCAGGTGCATAGCATAAACCAAAAGGCATACGTCTATAGGCAAAGGTACCGAAAGGGCAAGTAAAAGTTGTCTTTTCTTGATCCTCTTTTCATACAGGTATTTGAGAGAAATCGAAATAACCATCTAGAAAGCAAAAATGTGTACGTTTGGATAATCTTTCTAGCATTTGATCAATAAAAGGTAAAGGGTAATGATCCTTTTTAGTAGCTTCATTTAATTTGTAGAAATCAATTACCATTCTATAACCTGTAACAATTCTTTGTGGGATGAATTCATCTTTATCATTACGAACAACAGTAATACCTCCCTTCTTAGGGACACAATGGACAGGACTTACCCACTCACTATCAGCAACGGGATAAATTATACCTGCCTCGAGAAGCTTTAGTATTTCTTTTCTTACCACTTCTTTCATCTTAGGATTTAACCGTCGTTGATGATTAATGACTGGTTTAGCATCTTTCTCCAATTTTACTTTGTGCTGGAATAGAGTGGGATTAATGCCCTTAAGATCATGAAGAGTATATCCAATAGCAGCACGGTGCTTCTTCAGAGTTTTCAATAATTTCTTTTCTTCATGGTCTGAAAGTTAGCACTAATAAAAACAGGATATATCTCTTTCTCATCAAGATAAGCATATTTAGGAGTATCAAGTAAAGGTTTAAGCTCAAACATGGGATCACCCTTGGGTGTAGGAGGATCCCCTAGGATTTCAATAGGCAAGTTGTGTTTCAAAATAGGACCCTGTTTAAAGAATACTTCATCTATTTCCCTTCTTTCATTCATAAACATATCATTTTCATGGTCCAGCAAATATTGTTCTAAAGGATCACTAGGAGGCACGGCAATAGAAGCAAGACCAATAATTTCATCTTTACTAGGAAATTCTTTATCATGGGGTTGTCTACGAAATTTAGCAAAATTAAACTCATGAGACATATCCCCTAAACCAACAGAAATAATATCCTTATTGCAGTCTATCTTAGCATTAACAGTATTCAAGAAGGTTCTACCAAATATAATGGGACAAAAGTTATCTTGCGGGGAGCCAAGAACAAGAAAATCAGTAGGGTATTTAACTTTCCCACAAAAGACTTCAACATCTCTAACAATCCCAACTGGTGAAATAGTGTCTCTATTGGCAAGCTTAATTGTAGCATCAATGTCTTCTAACTCAGCAGGTGCAATATCATGCAAAATTTCTTTCTATAAGGAATGAGGTATTGCACTTGCACTAGCACCCATATCACATAAGCCATGATAGAAATGATCTCCTATATTAATAGAAATTACAGGCATGCCTACAATAGATCTATGTTTATTTTTAGTATCGGGTCTAGCAATTCTAGTAGCTTCATCACAGAAATAAATAACATGCCCATCAATATTATTGGCCAAGAGATCTTTAACCATAGCAACACAAGGTTCAACTTTAATTTGCTCAGAGGGTGTGGGTGTTCTAGTATTACTCTTACGAACCACAGTTGAAGCTTTAGCATGATCCTTTATTCTAGCAGGGAAGGGTGGTTTCTCAATAAAAGCAGTAGGAACAACAGGATCATTATAAGTGATAGTATTTTCTTCAACTTTAATAGGTGTAACTACTTTTACCTCAATGGGAGGATTATACTTAAACCACTTCTCCTTAGGGAGATCAACATGAGTAGCAAAGGATTCACAGAAAGAAGCTAATATCTCAGAGTCAAGTCCATATTTAGTGCTAAATTCACGAAAAGCATCGGTATCCATAAAAGATTTAACACAATCAAATTTAGGTGTTATACATGACTCCTTACCTTCATCGAGATCCTAATCTTCAGAGTTGCATTTAATTCTCTTCAATAAATCCCATTTGAATTCAATAGTCTTCATCATAAAAGAACCAGTACAAGAAGTATCGAGCATGGAGCGATTACTGAGAGAAAGTCGAGCATAAAAATTTTGAATGATCATTTCTTTTGAGAGCTCATGATTGGGGCATGAATATAACATTGACTTAAGCCTCCCCCAAGCTTGACCGATGCTTTCTCCTTCGCGAGTCCAAAAATTATATATATAATTATGATCACGATGAACAAGATGCATAGGATAAAACTTCTGATGAAATTCCAATTTCAACAAGTTGTAGTTCCATGATGCCATATCATCACATAGCCTAAACAATGTCAATGCCTCTCCCTTCAAAGATAAAGGGAAGGCCTTCTTCTTGATAACATCCTCGGGTATACCTACAACCTTGCGACGCCCTCGATTTGACCGTACACTAATCATACACACAAATGTGTACGATCAAGATCAAGGACTCACGGGAAGATATCACAACACAACTCTAGACACAAATTAAAATAATACAAGCTTTATATTACAAGTTAGGGTCCTCGAGGGCTCGAATACATAAGCTCGAATTCACAAGAGTCAGCGGAAGCAATAATATCTGAGTACAGACATAAGTTAAACAAGTTTGCCTTAAAAAGGCTAGCACAACAGTAGCAATGATCGAAAAGGCAAGGCCTCCTGCCTGGGACCTCCTAACTACTCCTCGAAGCCGAACTCCATGTAGAATCATCCTCGGGATCCTCTGGCTCCTGGACTCCATCGTATGATTCCAATAACCGGGAAAGGGGGAAAAGGAAGTAGCAAAGCAACCGTGAGTACTCATCCAAAGTACTCGCAAGCAAGGAACTACACTACATATGCATTTGTATCAATGAAAGGGGTAGTATATGTGGACTGAACTGCAGAATGCCAGAATAAGAGGGGGATAGCTAGTCCTATCAAAGACTACGCTTCTGGCAGCCTCCAACTTGAAGCAGTAGAAAAGAGTAGATGGTAAGTTAACAAAGTATCATCGCATAGCATAATCCTACCCGGCGGTCCTCCCCTCGTCGCCCTGTGAGAGAGCGATCATCGGGTTGTATCTGGCACTTGAAAGGGTGTATTTTATTAAGTATCCGGTTCTAGTTGTCATAAGGTCCAGGTACAACTCCAGGTCGTCCTTTTACCGAGGGACATGGTTATTCGAATAGATAAACTTCCCTGCAGTGGTGCACCACATTTCCCAACACGATCGATCCCCTTTGTCCGGACACACTTTCTTAGGTCATTATCCGGCCTTGAAAGATCAACACGTCGCAGCCCTACCTAGGCACAACAAAGAGGTCAGCACGCCGGTCTAAATCCTATGGCGCAGGGGTCTGGGCCCATCGCCCATTGCAAACTTGCACGTTGCGTGGCCGGCCAGAAGCAGACCTAGCCCCCTTAATACAAGAGCATGCTTACGGTCCAATCCGGCGCGCACCGCTCAGTCGCTGACGTCACGAAGGCTTCGGCTGATACCACGACTTCGAGTGCCCATAACTGTTCCCGCGTAGTGTGTTAGTGCGTATAGGCCGGTGGCCAGACTCAGATCAAATACCAAGATCTCGTTAAGCGTGTTATTTTGAAGTAACCGCGGACGCGGATCATGGCCAGGCCCACCTTTCTCCTAGGTGGTCTCAACCTGCCCTGTCGCTCCGCCACAAGTAACAGCCGGGGGTCGTCGGGAACCCAGGCCCACCACTACCTGGATGGAACCACCTGTCCCTTCAGCCCCCACATCAAAATCACTTGCGGGTACTCTACGAGCCGATCCGACTTTAGTCACCGCAAGTATCATATATTATGTATAAGTATATACCCGTGACCACCTCCCGAGTGATCACGGCCCGATAGTATAGCATGGCAGACGGACAAGAATGTAGGGCCACTGATGAAATACGAGCATCCTATACTAAGCATTTAGGATTGCAGGTAAAGGTGACAACAGTAGTAGCAAAGACGGGCTATACATCGGGATAGGATTAACGGAAAGAAGTAACATCCTACACTACTCTAATGCAAGCAGTAGAGAGAATAATAGGCGATATCTGGCGATCAAAGGGGGGCTTGCCTAGTTGCTCTGGCAAGAAGGAAGGGTCGTCAACACCATAGTCGAACTGGAGGGTCGCTGGCAGCGGTCTCGGGGTCTACCAAAAAGAAGTAACGGAGGGGGAACACAATAAATAACAGAGCAACCAAAGCATCACAAAGCATAATAGGGAAATACGCGGTGCTAGGTGTGCCCTAACGCGGTAGGAGGTGATACCTATGAAGGGGGGAAACATCCAGGAAAGTATCCTTGGTGTTTCGCGTTTTCGGACAGGCAGACCGAAGGGGAAAGTTGCGTGTTTGCTATGCTAGGGATGTGTGGCGGATGAACGGACTATGTATTCGGATTTGTCTCGTCGTTCTAAGCGACTTTCATGTACAAAGTTTTTCCGTCCGAGCTACGGTTTATTTTCTATTGATTTTTAAAGGTTTCATGTTTTTCTAAAATTACTTTATTTTGAAATTAAACTAAAAATACCTTTTATACACAACAGTAGCTAGCCTCAGAGTTTGACAGGTGGGGCCGGGGTCCAGTTGACTATGTTAACAGTCCAGTGAACAGTCAACTGTTGATTGGTCAAAACTATAAATGGGGCCCATGTGTCATTCACACATATTTTAGCATTTTCTTTTTAAGTGGATAATTAGAGGGGGGTTCCATCTGTCATTTGCACTATACCTAACCACTAAATAAAAACTAACTTAATTGAATGGGGACCACACGTCATAGGGCCAACTATGTTTACCTACACTAAACTACTCCTGATGCAACACATAGCACTAATACAGGTGGGGTGAATAGCTCCCATGCGACGTCGTTGGTGTGAACTGTCTCTCATGCGACGTCGTTGGCTGTAATAGCTTGCATGCGACATCTTCATTGGAAAAAATAGCTCCCATGCGACACACCATTTACGCGGCTAGTTGGCTGTCCGTTAGGCTGAGATTTGGTTAGGACACTGGGGGTTATGTGCTCTGACTGGTGGGGTCCACCTATGGCCACGTAGTCAAGAGTCAACCGTCCACGATTCGACCGGTGACTGTGTGACCGTGCTCGACTCGCCCGTGCTGGACTGGGCGAGCGGCACCGCCGTAAGCATCTTCTCCGGCAGTGGTTTCTTCTCCGCGGTGGTGGAGCGCATTTCTCGGCAGCGGCAGAGCTATTGCGAGGTGAGCCCGAAACCCTAGTCCCACTCCCCAGAATTTTGGGGGATCTGTGGCCTCATGCTGCCCTCTGTTTCTTGGCGATTTAGAATCGGGCTCCATTGGATCCGGGGGTTGTTTCTTCTCCGCGGCCCGGTGGTGGAGCGCCCATCCCTGCAGCGGCTATTGCGAGTGAGTATTTTCCAAACACTACTCCCATTCCACTGAATTTTGAATAAATCTGTGGCCTCATGCTGCCCCTGTTGCTTGAGGGTACCCGTTGCTTGATTGGATAGGAGATGGAGCGAGGGCTAGATGAGATGGAGCGAGGAGACGGGCTGCCCCAAGGAGACAGTGCTTCAAATCGGTAATGCCACCCTCTTTTCTTGGTGATTTAGAATCGAACTCGATTTGGTAGTGACTGCCGCCGCTGCCTGCCATTGACAAAACAGGGGAGGTTCAGGTTCTGCCACCACATTCGCAATTATAGTGGAATTTTTTCCCTGTAAAGCCAAGCTCAGTGATGGCAGTGTCCAAGACATTGATAGAGATACCACCGTGAGGTTGGATGTCGATTTTGCAGATGTTGATCCCCAGGAATTGGAGATCATGAAGGAGAAGGCCGTGGGCAATTTGGTGGAGAGAATTGGGGAGAGTATTGTTTGGGGTCCAGAACAAGAGGTATCTCTGCAACGTTTCGATAACTATAATGGTGAATATGTGAGAATTGAAGATGGAGAATCCATGGTTGCTGAAATTGATCAGCAAGGAGGATGGGCAAGCAAACAAGTAACATTTTATGCAGAGCTAATTGATCTGCAAACTCATTCCAGAGTTGGTTATGTGCCATCAAAGATGGCTGCACAGATGGAAGATGATGAGTGGGTTTCACAAAAGAAGATGTTGGCATTGTTGACTGAACCGACTATAGTAGCTGAAGATACTGGGATTGATGCAGATGGAGAGGAGGGAACCCATGGTGCTAGGAAGATTGTTGTTGACTGGAATGTAGTAGAGTTGAATGAAAAAACAGATTTGGTCATTACACCAATATCTGACATTGATATGGCGAAATGTTTGGCATTCAAGTTGATGACAAAGATAAGGAGAAGGATGACAGTTCTTTGCCAGCTGAAGGTAACACAGGCCCTAGAAATGCAAATGAGGATGAAGAACACCTGATGAGAGAGGCTGCAGATGATGTGGATGATGCAGATGATAATGGGCTGGTTTGTTTGTATGACAAAGAGAACCCAGTTATTGAGGTGGGAAAGTTGTGGCCAAGCATGAAGGAGTTTAGGATGTCTTTCAGGACCTATGCAGTGAAAAAAGAGTTTGATGCCAAGACTATGTGGACTGATCGAAAGAAATTTTATGCTCGGTGCAAAGGTTATGATGGTGGTGGCAATCCTTGCAAATGGTACTTGTCTGCCAGACTACAACCTGATGGAAGTACAGTAAGGGTAAATCAAATACCACACCAGCATACATGTATGACCACTTCACAGAGAGTTTCAAAGATGACATCACAACTTTGGGTTACAGAGAAGATTACTCCTATTTTAGCCAAGACTCCAAACACTACTGCAAAGAGGCTTAAAGTTGACTTGGAGAAGTTGTACCCCATCCAGCTGCAATATACCACAGTGTGGAAAGCAAAACAAAGGGCCATGAAATCATTGTATGGTGACTGGGCAAATACATTTAGGATGTTGTATAGTTTTAAAGCAGAGGTGGAGAAGAGGTCACCTGGGAGTGTAGTGGAGATAGATACAGAGGTAACAGAGGATGGCAAGGTTTTATTCAGCAATTTTTTATGTGTTTGAAGCCTTGCATAGATGGATTCAAAGCAGGTTGTCGTCCATATTTGAGCATAGACTCATCTTTTTTGACTGGAAAGTGGAATGGTCAGTTGGCTGCATGCAATGCTCTAGATGGACACAACTGGATGTTCCCAATTGCAATAGGAATGTTTCAATCAGAGACAGAGGCATCATGGATATGGTTCATGATGCAACTGAAAAGATGCATAGGGCCAGTTTCTCCTTTGGCCATCCACACAGATGCATGTAAAGGGTTGGAAAATGCAGTAAAAAGTGTTTTCCCCCATGCTGAGCAGAGGGAGTGCTTTGGACATATGTGGATGAATCTGATAAAAAAATTCAGAGGAGATGAATTTGGGCGCATGTGGCCAGCAGCAAGATCCTACACAAAACAGACACATTCCTATCACCTTGGTAAGATATTGGCATCATGTAGTGATAATGAATTTGCTTCATGGTTGAACACCCACCATTCTTTGTTGTGGTATAGATCAGGTTTTAATACTGCCATAAAATGTGATCATATCAATAACAACTTGGCAGAAAGTTTTAACAACAAAGTGAAGCATTTGAAAGACTTGCCTGTGCATGACATGGTGGACCAAATAAGAATCATGATCATGCGTTTGTGGGAGTTGAGAGGAAAAATTGCTAATATTTTGGAAGGGGACAAGCTTCCAGCAGTGGTACAACAGGTGGTCAACAGGAGTAGAAATCTTTCACATCTATCTGTTGAGAAATCTTCCTTGTGGGGTGCTGAAGTTAGAGATACAAAGAGTGGCAAGAGGCATGTGGTAAATACTGAGTTGCATGAGTGCACTTGCCAAGAGTGGCAACACACTAGAAAACCATGTGAGCATTCCATACTTTTTTTGGCATCTAAACCCAGGTTAAATATGCACCCATATTTGCATGAGTATTATTCAGTACAAAAATTCAAAGCTGCATATGCAAGTCCAATTCCTGCACTGACTGACCAATCTCAGTGGCCTGAGGTGGAAATAGAATTTACCTTGTGTCCCCCTGTCACTAGAAGAAAGGCTGGGAGGCCTAAACAGAGCAGATTCAAAGCTTGGTTTGAGAAAGGTGGTTGTAGTAAGAAGGGGAAAAAGGAAAAGGAAAAGAATGATAAGCCCAAAAGGGCTCAAAAAGGTAACAAAAATAGGTGCAAGTTGTGTGAGGTACTTGGGCACAGAATTGGTTCATCCAAGTGCATCTACACTCCTCAGAGGCCAAAGTATGTTTATGTTACTGTTTTTGCAAGTTTTTGATTTTGCTACTTGTTCTAGTATCTAACCAAGTCAAATGCTTTATTTTTTAGGAGGAATCGTGCAGAAAAAGCCCCACCGCTTGTTGTTGAACAATGCTGGCCAGTGAAAAAAGCAAGACTCAGTGGCTATAGAAGGAAGAGCACTAAGCAGATAATGTTTGGTGACAAAGATATGGAGCTAACTGAAACTGTTACTGCTGAACATGAGCTAAGTGTTTGTGTTTTGGACGATGTGATGCATACTGAATCTGTTTTGCAGACGCTAGGGCAATCTGAAACTGCTGCAGATGAAGCAACTGTTGTGCTGCCATTCGAATCTGCTTTGACAACTGTGTTGCCATGTTTGGAGGTTGTGCTGCCAAGTGTTGAGTTGCAAACTGAAGTAGTTGAACAATGTGTGCCATCTACTCAATCTGCAGAAGTGCAAACTGAAGAAGTGAGACATGGGCAGGTGCAAAAGTTGAGGGGGCCAAAAAGCAAGAGCATCAGCATCAACAAACTATGCGCCGTGGAACCAAACGGTGGAAAAAAGCAGAAGAAATCGAGTGGTAGAAAGAAGCAAAAGAAATAGAGTCGAAAACATTCAAATTTGATGTGAAAACTTAAGTTTGTTGTCATTTGATGTGAAAACTTATGTTCTTTCATGTGATAACTTATGTGCTATGATGTTGATTTGACTTGAAATAAAATTCAAATTTGAACCGATATTCAAATTTGAACCTATCTTCAATATTTTTTGAGTTCATTTGTTTGTTCTGTGATGTTGCATCGTTTTATGTACTACTATGCACTTTAGTTCATAAATCCAACCCTTTTTGTGAATTCCAACTCATAGTCACAGACAATGTTGACCAAACAGGCTCCAAAGTAAGGGAAAACGGCCCCATTTCTAAGCAAGTTTTTTTCGACCTTCTCAAAATCACCCAAAAAAGATTTTCTTACCTTATATTATACCTATATAGGATCAATACGAAGTCTCACCTTTTTTGAATAAGTATTCATATTATTTAATTTATTTTTGAAAAAACACCCTTTAATACAAAGTTAGCAATAAAACAAGTTTAAAAATTTTAAATGCAAAAATAACTTCAGATCCTCCTTAGTCACTCTAAAATGAAGCTAAGGTGATGTTTTTGATTTTTTTGCATTTTCAAAACCTCAAACCCTCTTCTCACTCCTGTGAACTCCATGCAACCTCAGTCGAGATAGTCCAATTTGTGAAGGTTTTTTCAAGCAAAGATCATTAGATCAAGTTTATCATTTTATATCATAACTATGTAACATAAAAAGGCTATATGCGCAGGTTTTTCATTTTTTAGATTTTTTTTGAATTAGTTATACACATTTGAATGTTCGGTCAAACCTTTCAAAACCCCGTTGACTGCCTCCAAACCCCATGTAACCCTAGCGCCAAATGTCCACCGTCGATCTAACCCTAACGCCAAACTGTGGCCGTCGGATAGGCCTTCTAGAAGGATTCCGTGGGGGCGATCCGTGGGCTCCAATCTGATTGGCCACCGTTTTTTCTCTCTGACGAACAGATAACATTGAGCGGGGGATCATCGAAGTGACCGTTGGGCCGAGCGGATCGGGCCCGGCAGAGCCTGGCGTGCGTGCGCACGGCCGTCGACAGTATTAAAGGGTGTTTTTTTTAAAATAAATTAAATAATATGAATACTTATTCAAAAAAGGTGAGACTTCGTATTGATCCTATATAGGTATAATATAAGGTAAGAAAATCTTTTTTGGGTGATTTTGAGAAGGTCGAAAAAAACTTGCTTAGAAATGGGGCCGTTTTCCCTTACTTTGGAGCCTTTTTGGTCAACATTGTCCGTGACTATGAGTTGGAATTCACAAAAAGGGTTGGATTTATGAACTAAAGTGCATAGTAGTACATAAAACGATGCAACATCACAGAACAAACAAATGAACTCAAAAAATATTGAAGATAGGTTCAAATTTGAATATCGGTTCAAATTTGAATTTTATTTCAAGTCAAATCAACATCATAGCACATAAGTTATCACATGAAAGAACATAAGTTTTCACATCAAATGACAACAAACTTAAGTTTTCACATCAAATTTGAATGTTTTCGACTCTATTTCTTTTGCTTCTTTCTACCACTCGATTTCTTCTGCTTTTTTCCACCGTTTGGTTCCATGGCGCATAGTTTGTTGATGCTGATGCTCTTGCTTTTTGGCCCCCTCAACTTTTGCACCTGACCATGTCTCACTTCTTCAGTTTGCACTTCTGCAGATTGAGTAGATGGCACACATTCTTCAACTACTTCAGTTTGCAACTCAACACTTGGCAGCACAACCTCCAAACATGGCAACACAGTTGTCAAAGCAGATTCGAATGGCAGCACAACAGTTGCTTCATCTGCAACAGTTTCAGATTGCCCTAGCGTCTGCAAAACAGATTCAGTATGCATCACATCGTCCAAAAGACAAACACTTAGCTCATGTTCAGCAGTAACAGTTTCAGTTAGCTCCATATCTTTGTCACCAAACATTATCTGCTTAGTGCTCTTCCTTCTATAGCCACTGAGTCTTGCTTTTTTCACTGGCCAGCATTGTTCAACAACAAGCGGTGGGGCTTTTTCTGCACGCTTCCTCCTAAAAAATAAAGCATTTGACTTGGTTAGATACTAGAACAAGTAGCAAAATCAAAAACTTGCAAAAACAGTAACATAAACATACTTTGGCCTCTGAGGAGTGTAGATGCACTTGGATGAACCAATTCTGTGCCCAAGTACCTCACACAACTTGCACCTATTTTTGTTACCTTTTTGAGCCCTTTTGGGCTTATCATTCTTTTCCTTTTCCTTTTTCCCCTTCTTACTACAACCACCTTTCTCAAACCAAGCTTTGAATCTGCTCTGTTTAGGCCTCCCAGCCTTTCTTCTAGTGACAGGGGGACACAAGGTAAATTCTATTTCCACCTCAGGCCACTGAGATTGGTCAGTCAGTGCAGGAATTAGACTTGCATATGCAGCTTTGAATTTTTGTACTGAATAATACTCATGCAAATATGGGTGCATATTTAACCTGGGTTTAGATGCCAAAAAAAGTATGGAATGCTCACATGGTTTTCCAGTGTGTTGCCACTCTTGGCAAGTGCACTCATGCAACTCAGTATTTACCACATGCCTCTTGCCACTCTTTGTATCTCTAACTTCAGCACCCCACAAGGAAGATTTCTCAACAGATAGATGTGAAAGATTTCTACTCCTGTTTACCACCTATTGTACCACTGCTGGAAGCTTGTCCCCTTCCAAAATATTAGCAATTTTTCCTCTCAACTCCCACAAACGCATGATCATGATTCTTATTTGGTCCACCATGTCATGCACAGGCAAGTCTTTCAAATGCTTCACTTTGTTGTTAAAACTTTCTGCCAAGTTGTTATTGATATGATCACATTTTATGGCAGTATTAAAACCTGATCTATACCACAACAGAGAATGGTGGGTGTTCAACCATGAAGCAAATTCATTATCACTACATGATGCCAATATCTTACCAAGGTGATAGGAATGTGTCTGTCTGGTGTAGGATCTTGCTGCTGGCCACATGCGCCCAAATTCATCTCCTCTGAATTTTTTTATCAGATTCATCCACATATGTCCAAAGCACTCCCTCTGCTCAGCATGGGGGAAAACACTTTTTACTACATTTTCCAACCCTTTACATGCATCTGTGTGGATGGCCAAAGGAGAAACTGGCCCTATGCATCTTTTCAGTTGCATCATGAACCATATCCATGATGCCTCTGTCTCTGATTGAAACATTCCTATTGCAATTGGGAACATCCAGTTGTGTCCATCTAGAGCATTGCATGCAGCCAACTGACCATTCCACTTTCCAGTCAAAAAAGATGAGTCTATGCTCAAATATGGATGACAACCTGCTTTGAATCCATCTATGCAAGGCTTCAAACACATAAAAAACTTGCTGAATAAAACCTTGCCATCCTCTGTTACCTCTGTATCTATCTCCACTACACTCCCAGGTGACCTCTTCTCCACCTCTGCTTTAAAACTATACAACATCCTAAATGTATTTGCCCAGTCACCATACAATGATTTCATGGCCCTTTGTTTTGCTTTCCACACTGTGGTATATTGCAGCTGGATGGGGTACAACTTCTCCAAGTCAACTTTAAGCCTCTTTGCCGTAGTGTTTGGAGTCTTGGCTAAAATAGGAGTAATCTTCTCTGTAACCCAAAGCTGTGATGTCATCTTTGAAACTCTCTGTGAAGTGGTCATACATGTATGCTGGTGTGGTATTTGATTTACCCTTACTGTACTTCCATCAGGTTGTAGTCTGGCAGACAAGTACCATTTGCAAGGATTGCCACCACCATCATAACCTTTGCACCGAGCATAAAATTTCTTTCGATCAGTCCACATAGTCTTGGCATCAAACTCTTTTTTCACTGCATAGGTCCTGAAAGACATCCTAAACTCCTTCATGCTTGGCCACAACTTTCCCACCTCAATAACTGGGTTCTCTTTGTCATACAAACAAACCAGCTCATTATCATCTGCATCATCCACATCATCTGCAGCCTCTCTCATCAGGTGTTCTTCATCCTCATTTGCATTTCTAGGGCCTGTGTTACCTTCAGCTGGCAAAGAACTGTCATCCTTCTCCTTATCTTTGTCATCAACTTGAATGCCAAACATTTCGGCCATATCAATGTCAGATATTGGTGTAATGACCAAATCTGTTTTTTCATTCAACTCTACTACATACCAGTCAACAACAATCTTCCTAGCACCATGGGTTCCCTCCTCTCCATCTGCATCAATCCCAGTATCTTCAGCTACTATAGTCGGTTCAGTCAACAATGCCAACATCTTCTTTTGTGAAACCCACTCATCATCTTCCATCTGTGCAGCCATCTTTGATGGCACATAACCAACTCTGGAATGAGTTTGCAAATCAATTAGCTCTGCATAAAATGTTACTTGTTTGCTTGCCCATCCTCCTTGCTGATCAATTTCAGCAACCATGGATTCTCCATCTTCAATTCTCACATATTCACCATTATAGTTATCGAAACGTTGCAGAGATACCTCTTGTTCTGGACCCCAAACAATACTCTCCCCAATTCTCTCCACCAAATTGCCCACGGCCTCCTCCTTCATGATCTCCAATTCCTGGGGATCAACATCTGCAAAATCGACATCCAACCTCACGGTGGTATCTCTATCAATGTCTTGGACACTGCCATCACTGAGCTTGGCTTTACAGGGAAATAATTCCACTATAATTGCGAATGTGGTGGCAGAACCTGAACCTCCCCTGTTTTGTCAATGGCAGGCAGCGGCGGCAGTCACTACCAAATCGAGTTCGATTCTAAATCGCCAAGAAAAGAGGGTGGCATTACCGATTTGAAGCACTGTCTCCTCGGGGCAGCCCGTCTCCTCGCTCCATCTCATCTAGCCCACGCTCCATCTCCTATCCAATCAAGCAACGGGTACCCTCAAGCAACAGGGGCAGCATGAGGCCACAGATTTATTCAAAATTCAGTGGAATGGGAGTAGTGTTTGGAAAATACTCACTCGCAATAGCCGCTGCAGGGATAGACGCTCCACCACCGGGCCGCGGAGAAGAAACAA
The DNA here is from genome assembly GCF_002162155.2 of Triticum dicoccoides. NCBI lineage: Eukaryota > Viridiplantae > Streptophyta > Magnoliopsida > Poales > Poaceae > Triticum > Triticum dicoccoides. The sequence continues at coordinate 135,593,309 of NC_041384.1, forward strand.
CCCCCGGATCCAATGGAGCCCGATTCTAAATCGCCAAGAAACAGAGGGCAGCATGAGGCCACAGATCCCCCAAAATTCTGTGGAGTGGGACTAGGGTTTCGGGCTCACCTCGCAATAGCTCTGTCGCTGCCGAGAAATGTGCTCCACCACCACGGAGAAGAAACCACTGCCGGAGAAGATGCTTACGGCGGCGCCGCTCGCCCAGTCCAGCACGGGCGAGTCGAGCGCGGTCACACAGTCACCGGTCGAGTCGTGGACGGTTGACTCTTGACTACGTGGCCATAGGTGGACCCCACCAGTCAGAGCACATAACCCCCAGTGTCCTAACCAAATCTCAGCCTAATGGACAGCCAACTAGCCGCGTAAATGGTGTGTCGCATGGGAGCTATTTTTTCCAACGAAGATGTCGCATGCAAGCTATTACAGCCAACGACGTCGCATGAGAGACAGTTCACACCAACGACGTCGCATGGTAGCTATTCACCCATCCCAAATCTGATGGGGAAAAATGGGCAAATATGAAATTGGGAGACAAAAACCAAAATTGGCATATTGAGAAGTAAAATCTCACCTTTCCCTGCTCTGTTTTGCTCTTGCATTTCACGAATTCCCGCCCAAGGTTGCCATTCTTGTCGGTCGTTGTGACTAGCCGCTTCAGGGGTGCGATACGTGGGCATGCAGGGCATCTTGTCATGGGCACTGCGCCATAGCGCGGCCATGAGCGGCGGGAGGCTGAAGCGGAGCTCGACATTGCTAGGTCGCGGCCCGGAACGGCGTTGCTGCGCGTCGTCGCTGGAGAAAAAGAACAACAACGTTCGGGGAGGGGGAGGGGGTAGGATGGGCTCGGGTGCTGCACGGCTCGGGGCACGGCTCGGTGTCCTCTTGTACCAATGCTGACCTGGATAAGTTAGTGGGTCCCACGCTGTGGGTCCCGCTCACCTGACCAATGCTGAGTTGGATAAGTTAGTGGGTCCCATGCTGTGGGTCCCGCTCACCTGATTCGAGTTTTAAACATGTGTCTTTGGATTAGGCAGCAGTGTCGCATGGGAGCTATTTTTTCCAACGAGGATGTCGCATGAGAGCGATTACAACCAACTACGTCGCATGAGAGACAGTTCACACCAACGACGTCGCATGGGAGCTATTCACCCAATACATGTGTGGCTGGTTCCACACACGCACAGGAGCAACACATGTGCAGGAGCGTCTGATGCTCATGTGCACACATGCCTAGCCGGTCATGGCCAAACCATAGCACAACCAGCACGGCCGTGCGTGAAGGCCGTGTGCCGGCGAGCAGCGACGAGTGCGGCCGGGTGCTGGAGCAGCTGCGGTAGTAGTAACAAGCAGCGATAGCAGGCGAGTAGCAGTGATAGCAGGCATCAGAGATCAGCAACAACAACGGCTATAGCCAGCAGCAAAGATCAGCAATGGCAACAGCTATAGCCAACAGCAGCACAACAGCGGCAAAGCCACGTGCGCGGGCGGCTGCGGGCGTGGCGGGTGACAACTCGACAAGCCGAAGGTAGCAGAGAAGCAGCAACTGCAGCGCAAGGCAGAGCAGTGCAGTAGCGTCTGCAGCGAAGCAAAACTAGCAAGCAACAGCGGGCTGCGCGGGCAAGGGGTGGCGCGCGGGGCGCTGCGCGCGCGCACGCGCGGGTGCACAGGGGGGAGCCTGGGGCGGCCGGACAAGGCGAGGCGCATCCATGGGCCGATAGCACTTGGGTGGCGGCTATGTTGACAGAAACTAGGGGGAAAGGCGTGGGATCCACGCTGCTCATCGAGAGGAGGTCGGTGGTGAGCTCGTACGGTTCGGGGTGGACGAGGTGATGCGGATCGACGATGGTTCTCCGTGGACGGTGCCGAGGGGAACGGACGATGGTGATGCGATGCTGCAGCTTGGCGATGAACCCTTTTGATTGGGATGATCAGCCCGATGAGGTGGTCCTCCTAGCATCTTCTGGTGGTACGAGGTGGCCGGTGACCGAGTTAATTGGGAGGCGGCGGCGATGGCTGCATTGGGTGTCCAACAAATTGAAGGGGGCAAGGAAGTGTGAGGGAAAATGAGGGTTAGGACAGGTCCAGGGGCTCGTGGATAGGTTTTGTAGTCGTCCAGGAACACTGTAGTGTTGTCGTGGCGGCATCCGCGCAGTCGTGCGCGAGGGCATGCGCCCTGGACGGCCAGGACATGAGATAGAAGAAGCCAGGGCTATAGGGCTGGGCCGACGCTGTAGTAGTGGGCTATAGTGCACAGTAGCTAGGTTTTACTTTTTTACTTTCTGTTTTGTTGTTGTTTTTAAATTAGAGTTATTATTTTCTATTTATTTTAGCTAGCAAATGAACTTTGTTAAAAGTGCCACTTAGCACATAATTACTAGGCAATATTTTAATGCATCACATAAAGTTACAATTTATCTTGAAATGGTAGATATTTATTTGAAATGAAACGATTAGTTTAATTGTTGCTAAATCTATTTTAAAAAGGTTAGGGGCATTTTTTAATTCAAAATATGTTGGATAATTCATAAAAAAATGTTAGGGAATATTTTCAACCCAGCCTACATTTTTATTTTACTATTTGAAATTATGAAATTTTGACTTGCCTTCCAAATTGGATTTTGAATTTGATTTTTTTGAATGGCAATTTGGCTTAACAAATATTGGATCACTGTAGCATGATTCTTGGGGTGTTACAAAGCTTAAATAATCCACAAACTTCATCCACATAGATTAGGTGCAAATCGGGATGTAATGCTCTATCTCCTGTAAAAGGATTAGCTAGCAGTTTGTCTATCATACCCGAAGGAATTTCAAAGTAAACATTTTCAGTAGGTTTAGTAGGTTGAGAAGCAACTCTTTGCTCTACTGGTCAGGGTGAAAATACCCCGAACAAGCCCCTCAAAGGATTATGTTCCATAGTAACAAGTGACAGAAATTTCAGCACACTATATAAATTTTTCCTTACCAAATTCCACCTACCAAAGGCTCTTCACTCCCCGACAATGGCACCAGAAAAGAGTCTTGATGACCCACAAGTGTAGGGTTTCTATCGTAGCCTTTTCGATAAGTAAGAGTGTCGAACCCAACAAGGAGCAGAAGGAAATGATAAGCGGTTTTTAGCAAGATATTCTCTGCAAGCACTGAAATTATCGGTAACAGATAGTTTTGTGATAAGGTAATTTGTAAGGATAACAAGTAATAAAAGTAAATAAGGTGCATCAAGATGGCCCAATCCTTTTTGTGGCAAAGGACAAGCCTAGACAAACTCTTATATAAAGGAAAATGCTCCCGAGGACACATGGGAATTATCATCAAGCTAGTTTTCATCACGCTCATATGATCTGCGTTCGGTACTTTGATAATTTGATATGTGGGTGGACCGGTGCTTGGGTATTGTCCTTCCTTGGACAAGCATCCTGAGGGAGTCCTGGATTAGGGGGTCCTCGGACAGCCGGACTATATACTTTGGCCGGACTGTTGGACTATGAAGATACAAGATTGAAGACTTCGTCCCGTGTCCGGGTGGAACTCTCCTTTGCGTGGAAGGCAAGCTTGGCAATTCGGATATGTAGATCTCCTCCCTTGTAACCGACTCTGTGTAACCCTAGCCCCCTCCGGTGTCTATATAAACCGAAGGGTTTAGTCCGTAGAACATCAACAATCATAATCATAGGCTAGCTTCTAGGGTCTAGCCTCTACGATCTCGTGGTAGATCAACTCTTGTAATACTCATATCATCAAGATCAATCAAGCAGGAAGTAGGGTATTACCTCCATCGAGAGGGCCCGAACCTGGGTAAACATTGTGTCCCCCGCCTCCGGTTACCATCCGCTTTAGACGCACAGTTCGGGACCCCCTACCCGAGATCCGCCGGTTTTGACACCGACATTGGTGCTTTCATTGAGAGTTCCACTGTGTTGTCACCATAAGGCTTGATGGCTCTTTCGATCATCGGTAACGATGCAATCCAGGGTGAGGTTTTTCTCCCCGAATAGGTCTTCGTATTCAGCGGCTTCGCACTGTGGGCCAACTCGCTTGGCCATCTGGAGCAGATCGAGAGCTACGCCCCTGGCCGTCAGGTCAGCTTTGAAAACTTAAACTATACTGCTGACATTCGCAGAGACTTGATCTTCGACGGACTCGAGCCCGTGTCAGGTGCGCCGTACAGTCATGACGAGCATGACTTAGCTCTGTCGACGGACGGTGTTCGGAAGATCACCCCTGTGGCAACTCCGGCCGTCGATCCAGAGCAGATCACGCAGTCCGAGGACTGGTGGATGGACCCCGCCATGGAGGCCGCACACTCAGCGGCGATAGAACCGAATACTGACTTCACCTCCTACAAGACATGTGTTGCCGGATCCTTGGATTCGTCCCCGTCCACGGGCTCCGAACCGCCTCCGTCCGTGCCTATCGAATCTTATTGGGCGTCGATCATGGAGTTTTCCTCCGCGGATATCTTTCAGCACTCGCCCTTGGGCGATGTGCTAAATTCATTAAGGTCTCTCTCCTTGTTAGGAGGCCCTTGTCCGAACTGTGTCCGGCTTGAGTGGGAAGCGGACGACGAAGAAATTCGTCCCCCACCCACCACCCACTTAATAGCCATTGTCGACGACTTATCCGACATGCTCGACTTCGACTCCAAAGACATCGACGGTATGGACGATGATGCAGGAGAAGAACAGGAACCACCGCCCACAGGGCACTGTACTGCCACCTCATCATATGATATATACATGGTGGACACCCCCAAAGAAAGCAATGGAGGATAATCCCCTCGAGAAGCAATCTAAGCATCGGCATCATCAGCGCCACTTGCCTCTCCATAGCAAAAGCAGCGATACCGGCACAAGAGACAATAACACTTCGGATAGTGCCGAAGACAAAGACAATCCCCTCCAGCCAGGCTTCGAGCAGGAGGATGGGCAAGCTAGCCCTAAGAAACAGGCGACAGACGGAGAATCAGAAGATGACACTTACATGTCCCTCTCCGAAGACGAGGCGAGCCTTAGCGATGAAGAATTTATCGTGCCTGAGGATCCCGTCGAGCAGGAACGCTTCAAGCCACAGCAAAAAGCCTAAATAAAAAGCAGCAACAGCTTCAGGCTGATCAAGATTTGCTAACAGATAGATGGACCGAGGTCTTGGCAGCCAAGGAATACGAACTCGAGCGCCCAACCAAAAGTTACCCAAAACGCAGGTTGCTACCCCAACTCGAGGAGGAAGCATTAAAGCCTATGCTCCCAGCGTATGATGCGGCTGACCGACCACCTCGTGGCCGAGACAAAGCGGCATATCAGGCCGAAGTCCAGCCCGCACCCCGTCGCCAGTTAAACAAAAATACCAAGGCCGGGGGTAACACGCAGGACCTGCGAGAAGTATTGGAAAACAAATAAGGACATAAAAGATCGGTCTACGAATCATGGGGGCGCGCCCCAACGCGTGACGACAACCGTCACGCCGGATATACTAAAAGCAAATCCGGCTGGGCCGAACAAAGCAGACAAGACTCGTATGAACTGCGTCGTGATATAGCCTGGCACAGAGGCGCCGCACACCCCCTATGCTTCACTGATGAAGTAATGGATCATGAATTCCCAGAAGGGTTTAAACTCGTGAACATTGAATCATATGACGACACTACAGACCCCGCGGTATGGATAGAGGATTTCTTCCTCCACATTCACATGGCCCGCGGGGATGATCTACACGCCATCAAGTATCTCCCGCTAAAACTCAAGGAACCGGCTCGGCATTGGCTGAATAGCTTACCGGCAAACTCCATTGGAAGTTGGGAGAACCTGGCAGACGCATTCCTGGATAACTTCCAGGGAACTTATGTGCGACCACCGGATGCTGACGATTTAAGTCACATAACACAACAGCCCGAAGAGTCAGCCAGGAAATTCTGGACTCGGTTCCTAACTAAAAAGAACCAAATTGTCGACTGTCCGGATGCCGAAGCCCTAGCGGCATTTAAACATAACATCCGTGACGAGTGGCTCGCCCGACATCTCGGCCAAGAGAAGCCAAAATCCATGGCAGCCCTCACGACACTCATGACGCGCTTTCGCGCGGGCGAAGATAGCTGGTTGGCCCGTAGCAACAACACAGCAAGCAACCCTGGCACATCAGAAGCCAGAGATAGCAACGGCAAACCCCGACGCAAAAAACACAAGCGCCACAAAAATGGTGAAAAGGCCGAAGATACGGTAGTCAATGCCGGATTTAGGGGCTCTAAGTCCAGTCAGTGGAATGGGCCACTCAAAAATGACAATTCGGGTCCGTCCAGTCTGGACCGCATACTCGACCGCCCATGCCAAATTCATGGCACCCCAGGAACACCAGCCAATCATGACAACAGAGAATCCTGGGATTTCAAACAAGCCGGCAGGTCAGGCGCCAAAAACAAAGATAAGGGGTCTTAAAGCGACGATGGTGACGAGGAGCCCAGATCACCGAGTACATGAGGGCAAAAGAAATTTCCCCCGTAAATCCAAACGGTGAACGTGGTAAGCGGCACCTACACTCCCAACCCATACCGAACGCACACCCTTAGGGATGTCGACATAACGGAACCAGTCGTCTCACAATATAAACTAGGGCCGATCACCTTCAACCGCATGGATCATCCGGTTAACACCAATCAGGGCAATCCGGCCGCACTAGTCCTCGACCCAATAATTGACGGGTTCCACCTCACACAAGTCCTTATGGACGGAGGTAGAGTCTAAACCTACTTTACCAGGACATAGTGCGCAATATGGGCATCGATCATTCGGTGATCAAGCCCACTAAAACCACCTTCAGAGGTATTATACCAAGTGTGGAGACCAGCTGTACAGGCTCCATCGCCCTTGAGGTAGTCTTTGGATCACCAGACAATTACTGTGCCAAAGAGTTAATCTTCGACATCGTCCCCTTTCGCAGTGATTATCAGGCACTGCTCGGACGAACCGCGTTCGCTCGATTCAATGCGGTACCACATTATGCCTACCGTAAGCTCAAGATGCCCGGTCTGCGCGGCGTCATCACGGTTAATGGCAAGGCTAATCTTTCCCTCGGCACCAAGGAGTATACCGCTGCTATAACAACAAAAGCTACAAGTGACACCTTCCAACCGAAGCTCGAGTCGACGGCCAGACTCCCGGACACCGCCAAAGGACTTCGAACTACTTTGCGGTAGGATAGACCGGCTCGTCCAGAGCTCAATTAAACACTCTGACGAAGGGCAGGATAGGCCACATACCGCGACTCAACCACTCTGCGGCACACAAGCATTTCTTATATTTTGTTTGCAGGTTCAACTTTGCGAAGACCAGGACTGGCGATATGCAAGCAGCTCGAACGCGCAAAGGAATCCTTAGATATTCCCTGCGATGACCATCCGACTATATTCCGAATCCGCACACAGCTTCTTCCCCCCTGGTCTCAGCAGGTTCCACAGTCATATTTCTTTTTTATCACATTACATGTACTCACATGCATCGACGTACTATTCAAATACAACATGTGGATTTATATAACGCTTATCTGTTGTTATTTCTTATTGAAATTATTTTGTCAAGTGGCATCCGTACACCGCGATATGCCTTAAATATGCTAGGGGCTTCGTTTTACCCATAATACGGCAATCAAGTCCGAACACCTTCATGGAAGTTTGGCACCCCAAACTTATAGCATTATATGCATCAGCTCCTAATTATGTCTTGGGTCAAATGTTGGGTTTGCCCGGCTCCCATATTTTGCTACCTTACATTCCGCTATATCGGCTAAGGCGGCATAGGGATAACTACTATGATTGTGTCCCGATTCTTCCGGACGAGCACCTCAGTAGAGAAAGCCGAAAACTGACTATCATGATACGGTGAGAGCTGGTCAGCTATTCGAGATGTTGTAAAATCTTTAAGGCGTTCTTTGGATAAGAGGAATATAGAGAACGGGATCTACGTAAACCAAGGAAACTGCCTAACCATGAAAACTCTTGTTTGGCTCGTCTAACAACCCCACGTATATAGGAAACTCGTTTCTCAAAAACCCAAAATTCCAGGTTTGTGGGAAAACCAGTATTACTCGTTTTTCCACAAACGCGATTAGCATATACAGATGCAACTGCCTTTCTCCGCCCCCGCATATTCCTCAACATCCTTAGCTGGCGCCAACTCTGCCTTTTCCGGCTTAGCCCGCGCCTTTTTCATTGCCTATATAAAACGATTTCATTTCTCGTATGTCATACACCCAGATCGCAAAGGGCTGGCTGTGATCCCCACGACAAGCACTAGATGGGAGACATTAACCTTGGATCTGAAGTTGGTCCTCTTCAATAAGACTCCACATCTTCATCAGGCTTTCGGTGCTTCGTCTTTCTAGTCTTCAATCAATCTTCCCATCTTCAATCAGGTTCCATGGCTTCACCATCCTACACAATAGTACGATTGTAAATATTTTGGTGGTACTATTGATTGAATTGATCTATTTGGTAGTGAACCCTATTTTGCAACCTCTGATAATTTTATATGGGCAATTCCTAGGACATAGTAGATCCAACAACCTGGTAATTTGTTAATCTAAATGAAAACAACTATTGTTGATGGCAAAATTAGGAGGCAACTCTGATTATGGAGTATCGTAGATATGTACATGTGGCACATAAGAGAATCAGATCGCACTATGAATGCCTATATACATACTAAAAAGATCTAACATCGAATCACAATTAGATTATCGATGCCTATATATATATCAAGTGCAGTAGTTAGTTTTTCATGACAAGGATATGCAGTTTAAAGCACACTGTAAGGATAGTTTTCCATAAGCATCGATCATATTTGTCCAGAATATATAGTGTACAGTAAGAGCTAAGCAGTAAGCAGATGAAAATTAGAATATCTTGTGATGTTGATAGCAGTAAGTGGGGCAAGCGAGACCAGATTTAATAGTAAATTACCTTCATGTTTAAGATGTTGGTAGCAAGCTAGGAAAATAACTGATAAGGGATGTGAACATCCTGTGAGACAAACATGCGACAAAAATTGAAGTGTCCAGTCATATGATGAACTAAAGATTAGTGGCATGCTCATCTTCTTCCACTTCGTAGATTTATCCTTTTGAACCAAACAACTCATCTTGCATTATTGCTTCTTGTATCCCCTCTGTAGAAAAATATGGATGATGAGAAGGAAAAAAATTAAGAAGGAAAACACAGATAAGGCTAAGTGCCATGTATGGAAATCTTCAGAGGACAAAATACTGCTCAATATATTCAAAGATCAAAGTCTACATGGAGGAAAAGAAGGAACGGGTTACACAAAGAAAGCATGGCGTGATATCTTAGAACTATTCAATGATTCAAGGGTAGAAAAACTTGAATTACAACAATTGAAAAATCATCATAAGTATTACAGGAGTTGCTACACCACCATGGATAGGCTTCTAAAACTCACGAGATTTGGTTGGGATGACGATGACAAAATGATAAAAGCTTCAGAAGATATTTGGGAAGAACTAATTAAGGTAAGTTTGTTGTAGTAGAATTCATATAAAGTTGCATAATCCTATTATTAACCAAAACATTAAACAACTTGCAGAAGGATAAGGCTATCCAAGAATATTGAGATAAGGTGTGGCCTAGTTGGATAGATCTTCAAGCCATATGTGCTAGTTCAATAGCATCTGGAGCTGGTGCTGTATCTAGCAAAGGAAAAGATGGTACATGTATGACCAAATCTTCACAAATTGATCTCAATACGGAAGTTGAAGTACATGACATCGATTCTGATGAAATCAATGCTTCCCTTGGTGTATTCACCAAGAAGTCACCTACCATTGAGCCAAAAAAAAAAGAAGTCCCTTGGAAGTGGATCCAAGGAAACTACAAGAGGACAAAAACGGACAGCCGATGATGCCATAATAGCAACTGATCGCCTTGCAGATGCATCACTTAGCATTGCTGAAGCAAAGAAAACAGTAGCTAAACAAAATGAAGCTTACTCGGTTAAATCTTGTATGGCAATATTAAATAGTATGAGTAATCTAGATCCCAAAGTGAAACTAAAAGTGGTAAAGGCATTTACAGATGGTGATAAACAGGCCATTTTCATTGAGATGGATGAAGAGATGCAGAAGCTCTGGATTCTTGATCCTTAGAATTTTTGTAATACACATTTGAGCATAGTATTTTATTTTAGTCGTTATCGCACTTTACAAGATTCGAAAAACAATTTCACTTATGTTTTGTTAGTTTGTGTGAAGTAATAAATTTTATTTTCAGTTCGTTATTGTTCATTGTCGGGTTCATCACTGTTACATTATAAAACAATTATCCTGAGATGATATGGTCAACTGTGCAAATCATGGAGGGATCTATGAACATTTCGGATGTGCCAGATGATGACCTTTTTGATTCCGAGTAAGTGCTTATTAATAACATTTCTGCAGTGTCCTTGTTTCGTGATGTGTTGTTCACAAGGTTATTCAAAACAGCCCGTAACACTTCTATATTAACTGGTGCTCAGAAAACAATAGAGTTTTTAGAGGGACATCCAGTTAGATTTTATGAACAATTTCGTCTTGAGAAGCACATAATCTACTTGCTACAGGATGCTTTGTGCGAGAGAAAGTTACTTAAGGATACAAATCGAATGACGGTGGATGAACAACTACTCATGTTTCTACATACAATTGGTCACAATGTTAGAAACCGTGTCATCCAAGATAGATATCAACATTCTGGCGAACCAATCAGCCGACACTTCAACAAAGTTTTAGATGCCATAAATGGTTTGCGTGATGTTTGCATAACAGATCCAAACAATCAAGTCCCATCAAAAATATTGGGTGACGCAAGGTTCTACCCATATTTCAAGGTATGTTTGCTATTCGAAGCAGATACTCCTTTACATATGATTTTCATAAATATAATGTCCACACCATCTAAACTTTATTTTTTGACTAACAAAAAAATCCTAACAGAACTGCCTAGGAGCAATTGACGGGACACATATTGAGGCAAAAGTCAGGCTTGATAAGCAAACTCCTTATAGAAACAGACATGGTTATCTGTCTCAACACGTAATGGCAGTAGTGTCATTTGACATGATATTCTCTTATGTCGCTGCTGGATGGGAGGGTTCTGCATCTGATCAAGTTGTTCTAAGATGGGCTGTTACTAGTGGGGGTTTAGTTGTTCCTGAAGGTAAAGTACAATTATTTGTGTATCTACAATATATATAAAGATGGCGACTGTGATATGAAATTAATGTGCAGGTAAATTTTACCTTGTTGATTCTGGCTATGCAAATACTCCAAGATTTATTGCCCCATATCATGGAGATCGCTATCATATTGCTTCTTTCCATGGAAGTAACCGGCGATATACTAGTGAGAAGGACTTGTTCAACCATCTACATGCACAGTTGTGGAATGTTGTTGAACGAACTTTTGGTGTTCTAAAAGCTCGTTTTCCAATTCTAAGTAGGAAAGGATGGATTTCTTATCCGTACAGAACTCAAGTGAAAATTGTTATGGCTTGTTGCATTATCCACAACTTTATAAGGAAGGTTAATCATCATGATGATTTAGTCGAGCTTTATGAGCATGGGGAAACAGAACAAAATACTGACCATGGTGATCAACAAGTTCATGGGCAAGCAAGAGAAGATGATAGAGTTGCTGGTGAGAGAGTTCGTGGTGCCATCGCCCGAGAGTTGTGGACTAAACATCAACAACGTAGTGCTCAACAACAAGATGATTAAATATTGCAATATTTGTATTCCATCTTCAATTGCAGATATATCTACATAATAATTGTTGAAACTTTTAATCCTTTATATGGACATGAACTTCCCATTCTTTTATAGGCTTATGAGCTCTATCCCTCTCTCACCCTCTCCATCTCCCTCTCTCTATCTGCAGCTACACGATGAAATGTAATTGTCTACCATTCATTTCAGCAAGTGAAGCAACCAATAAACTACTTAAAATTGGTGCATTTTTATGTGACATTCAAGTGTTCCCATCCTACCTACGCACCAGATTCTTCAATGGACCAAGTAGATATATTATGATGTACGGTAATATACTCTCCACCAGTGCATGATGTAGACCATCAAAATATGCTAAGAAACCAAATAGGGAGATACTGTAGCTGCTCTTGTAAGTGCATGATGCAGACCATGTTAATTTACTAGTAAAAACTTGAAAATAGTAATCAAACATACATGCTCCTCTGAATCCCCATCCGTGAGCTTGTCATTCCCATCAGCTGTTACTGATGGTGATGTTGGTCAGGAGCTACAGCTTCCCCCGGTGCTGCCAATACTGTGGCAAAACGGGCTGATGTGGGTGTAGCCTGCACGGCCGGCGTTGAGGGGAGGCAGGCCTGTGCGTTGACCTGAAGCACGACTGCTCGCTGGGTAGAGCTTGTGCAGGGTCGACGGCCGAGGAAACGCAGTACGCCTGGGGACCTAGTCGTCCAGGGGAGGGGAGGGGAGGCGAGCAGCAACCAACATCCAGGGAGGCGGAGGCGCCTGGTAGGAGGCGTCTGCGCGTGGCGGCGTGTACCTGGCGACCTAGGAGTCCAGCAGCAACCGGCGTCTAGGGCGGCGGAGGCGCACAGTAGCCGGCTTCTGCGCGCGGATTCTTCCACGGGCGAGACGACTAGACGAGGGAGCAGCGGTGTCAGCGAGCGGAGGAGGAATCGGAGGGGAGCAGCAGCTGAACGAGCTTGGACGGATAACGCCATTGCGTCCGATTTGGGGAAAGTGAGAGTCGCTCACGGGAGGAGAATAGGAGTAGGAGTACTAGTGGTGGTGGGTATCCAAACAAGGAACTGGGCCGACCAGTTTTCCAAATTTCCTTACCAAACGTAGTTTTTTTATAAACTGGTTATTCACAAAAACTGATGTAAAACGGGTTTTCCTAGAAATCGGCTAAAAACCCATTTTCTATAATCCTATCGCTAATCTCCGCTATCCAAACAACGCCTAAGGATTCCTCCCGCATAATGCCATAACCAATGCAGCGTGCGATGGATCAGCTTTTCTTCCGATCAGGTGCTTATATAGCCCCTCGTGCGGTCTTCCGAACACCAGGGGTTGCGCCTACCTTCCTTTTCTAAAGCTCCTACGGTTAAGTGAGAGTGATAAAGCCCTATAGTCTAATTGCCTGGTTCGTTGTGTTGAACACCTCCTTCGAAGGACCCAAAACTGGGATAAAGAGTGATCAGATTTATCCCGAACACTCCCGTACTTCCTATATGGGGGCAGAAGCCGACGACTGGCCAACTCTCAGGATTAATATATAAAACGGCCGCGCAAGAGGATAAACTTTTATATAATAGGCAATAAATAATAGAAATGACCTTGTTCAACATTAAAAACGACAACATGATCGTATTCATGGAAATACAATGTCCTTGGTGCATTGCTCCGCCGCAAGGCAGGATCCTTTCAGGACACTTTCATAATATAATTCGGGCTTGCGGTGCTCCTTCCCCTCTGGCGGTCCCTCGGTCATTAGCTTTTCAGCATCCATCTTCCCCAGTGCACCTTTGCATGGGCGAAGGCCATTCGTGCACCCTCTATACAGACTGACCGCTTGATGACATCAAGTCAAGGGCAGGCACTCACAAGCCGCTTCACGAGCCCAAAGTAGCTGGTTGGAATTGGCTCAGCGGGCCATAGCCGGATAATCAAATCCTTCATGGCTAGTTCGGCCGCCCTATGCAGTTCGATCAGCTATTTCAGTTGGTCGGCAAAAGACACCAGATAATTCGGTGCCAGATACTGCGACCAGAAGAGCTTATCCGCAGTGTTCCCTTCTTCGGCTCGGTAGAATTGCGCGGCATCCGATATGTTGTGGGGTAGTTCCGCAAATACCCCTGGAGAAATCCGAACTCAAAATTAGAAACATGATTTTCTCCTCAAATACTTGCTTTACATGAAAAAAAAACCTTACCCGCCGCGATCGTCCTCGCCTCTTGGATCTCCTGCAGGGCGCCTTGGGTTTCCCCCTGGGCATCACGCGCGGCCTGATGAACCCTGGCGAGTTCAGATTCTTTCTCCGTTAAACTCTGCTCCAAAGTCTCGCATTTCTTCACGGACTCTTGAAGCTCCTGCTCAGCTTCAATAATCCTGGCCTTGTGCTTCTCACGAAGAGCCAGCTCTGCGGTTGCCTTTTCCTCGGCCTCGGTAATAGCCTTCCTCAGAGCCTCGACTTTGGTTATCGCCCCTGGTGCAAATAATGGAACATATTTTATCATACTGGAAATTTGTTCGCACTGAACGCGAACAAGGCTTGAGCATACCTTGTTTATCTTCCAACTGCCTTTTCAACTGGCCAAGTTCTTCTTTGGCCCGCTCCAGACTTTGATTCAGTCCGGAGACCTCCGCAGTATGAGAGGCAGTAGCCGCTACAGACGCCTGCTCATAAAAGAAGAGAGATAGATGTCATCAAGTGAGTCTTCCTGCGAACATAAAATTGATCCTCTGTCCGGTCCTTTCTTGCACCGAACAGTGTATCAGGGGCTTCTATCCATACTATGACACTCTTCGAAACCTCATAAAACATACCTCAAAGCCTCTTATAAGGCTGATACAGGCTTCATTCAGTCCACTCTCAGTAGACTGAATCTCCTTAAGCACTGCACCCATCAGGGCACGATGTTCATCAACGATGGAGGCGCTCTTCAGCGCCGCCAACAAAACATTCGGCACCTCTGGTTGGACAGAGATTGCCGGTGGAACAGGCCCACCCCCTCTAGCCGAGGGAGGCTGCCTGCTTGATTCTCGAGCCGTATTGATTTCCGGAGTTGAGTCCGGCTGGGAGCCAAATTCAAGATGGCTCCCGCCGTCGACCCCCATGTCTCTAGCCCCCGAAGTTTGACCTCCAGGCGCCGCTTTTACGATCTCTTCCCCCCCACCTTGGCCGGGGTCCTTCTGGGATGAAGCCTCGGTGTTATTCACATATTTGGGGGAAGGGGCCTTCAGGGGCGTCCCGCTCTCCATAGCATTTGAGCTCAGCAAATCCTCTGATGAGGATCGTTCGGTGCGGGATCTCGCCGGACTACAAAAAATATAGCTCAGGCTAAAATATTATGCCATGATGAGTCTGGACGCATAAACATGTTCGGATTTTCTACTCATGAGTTCACCAGGGGCTGGGCCCTGGGATCCCACGCCGGGCTGCTGTCGGCGGCGGCAGTGGACTCTTCCGAAAGAGGAGCTTTTCCCCTTTTAGGCGACTCGGCCTCCAAGTATATGGAGGCCACCCTCTTCTTTCTTCCCCCCGCTAGGGATTCGTCTTCCTCCTCCTCGTCGTCCTCTTTGGAGGCGGAACAAACATTGGAGCCTTCGGATATTGTGCCCGAAATGCTGCGGCGACGAAGGCCGTCCCAGGTCTTTTTGGCCTCCTTCTCGGCCTTCTTCTTCGGCACCTGGTACGGTGTCGGGACCAGCATCTTCGTCAGAAGTGGGCCGGCTGGTTCTTCGGGCAACAAGGCCGGACAGTGAATCTGCCCCGCCTTCTTCGTCCAGCCCTAGGGGAGTTGAGGAAAACACATTAAGCATTTCCCTTGGGTTATGCGGATAAAACATATAAAAACTTACCGAGCTTGCAGGGCGGGACAGTTGGTACCCGCGGTCCTCGGCCGAGTCCGGCCATGATTTGCCGGACTTCAAAAGCACCTTCCAGATGTCTTTGTGCGAGGAGCCAAAGAGCTCTCGCAGGGTTTGGTGCTTGGCCAGATCGAATTCCCATAGATTGCAAGTCCGGTGTTGACAAGGCAGGATCGGGCGAACTAACATCACCTGGACTACATTGACAAGTTCGATGTTCTTGCCTTCCATATCTTTAACGCGCGTCTGGAGCACCGACAGTTCGTCGGACGAAGACCAGTTCAGGCCCTTCTTGGTCCAGGACGTAAGCCGCAGAGGGGCTCCGGATCGGAACTCTGGAGTAGCGGCCCATTCCGTGCCGCGCGGCTCAGTGATGTAAAACCACTGTTGTTCCCACTCTTTGACGGAATCATTAAAGGTACCTGTTGGCCATGTGACATTGGGCATCTTGCTCACCATAGCGCCCCCGCACTCGGCCTGCTCCCCGCTCACCACCTTGGGCTTCACATTAAAGATGTTCAGCCATAAGCCGAAGTGTGGCGAGATGCGGAGAAAAGCCTCGCACATGACGATGAATGTCGAGATGTTGAGGAAGGAATTGGGGGATAGATCATGAAAATTGATCTTGTAATAATACATGATGCCGCGAACGAACGGGTGGAGGGGAAACCCTAGCCCGCGGACAAAATGAGGGAGGAATACAACCCTCTCTTGGGGTTTCGGAGTAGGAATGATCTGTCCCGCCGTCGGGAGACGGTGGCTGATTTTTTTGGCCATATACCCGGCCTCCCGAAGCTTTTTGATATCCTTCTCCTGGACGGTAGAGGCCATCCAATTGCCTCCTGCTCCGGATCCGGACTTTTTTGGAAGGCCTTTGTGGGCGAAGAAGACGAACGCTCGGGCGCTAGAGCTCGAGCGAAGGGGAATGAATCGAGAAGAAGAAAGCGTGGGTGCGAAAGGGAGTCCTTATCCCCTTATAAAGGCAGTAGGGATTCTGCGCCTCCCCACTTGCCTGGTAAACTCGCTTATTCCCCAAGCGCCGTGATTGATGGCGCGGTTGGGTTATCCACACCCGTATTGATGAGAATCCCGTGATAAGGGGAACATGATCTCTGCTTCGACAAGACGTGCCAATAAAACCGCCTCGCAACACGTGAAGTGGCAGGCAGGGAAAAACGGTTCGTAATGACCGGGCCACTGCAGGGCGTCACGTTATAAAAAGTTGTCAGCAGATAAGATTTGTGGAATAATATACTCTCTACGGTGGTATGTGGAATTTGTTTTGCAGAGCCGGACATGATCCTTGTGTTCAAAATCTTCAATGGAGTATTCGGAGAAGGAACCTGCCTTGCAATTCCGAAGAAAATCTGCGTGCCAGACTCATCATAATTGAAGCCTGGTTCAGGGGCTACTGAGGGAGTCCTGGATTAGGGGGTCCTCGGACAGCTGGACTATATACTTTGGTCGGACTGTTGGACTATGAAGATACAAGATTGAAGACTTCGTCTCGTGTCCGGGTGGGACTCTCCTTTGCGTGGAAGGCAAGCTTGGCAATTCGGATATGTAGATCTCCTCCCTTGTAACCGACTCTGTGTAACCCTAGCCCCCTCCGGTGTCTATATAAACCGGAGGGTTTAGTCCGTAGGACAACAACAATCATAATCATAGGCTAGCTTCTAGGGTCTAGCCTCTACGATCTCGTGGTAGATCAACTCTTGTAATACTCATATCATCAAGATCAATCAAGCAGGAAGTAGGGTATTACCTCCATCGAGAGGGCCCGAACCTGGGTAAACATTGTGTCCCCCGCCTCCTGTTACCATCCGCCTTAGACGCACAGTTCGGGACCCCCTACCCGAGATCCGTCAGTTTTGACACCGACACATCCCACTTATGATTAACCCTTACTGCAAGCATCCGCAACTACAACAGAAGTATTAAGGTAAACCTAACCAAAGCATGAAACATATGGATCCAAATCAGCCCCTTACGAAGCAACGCATAAACTAGGGTTTAAGCTTCTGTCACTCTAGCAACCCATCATCTACTTATTACTTCCCAATGCCTTCCCCTAGGCACAAACGATGGTGAAGTGTCATGTAGTCGACGTTCACATGACACCACTAGAGGAAAGACAACATACATCTCATCAAAATATCAAACAAATACCAAATTCACATGACTACTTATAGCAAGACTTCTCCCATGTCCTCAGGAACAAACGTAACTACTCACAAATCATATTCATGTTCATAATCAGAGGGGTATTAATATGCATAATGGATCGGAACATATGATATTCCACCAAGTAAACTGACTAGCATCAATTACAAGGAGTAATCAACGCTATTAGCAACCCACATGTACCAATCTGAGGTTTTGATACAAAGATTGGATACAAGAGATGAACTAGGGTTTGAGATGAGATGGCGCTGGTGAAGATGTTGATGGAGATTGACCCCCTCCCGATGAGAGGATCGATGGTGATGATTTCCCCCTCCCAGAGGGAAGTTTCCCCAGCAGAACAGCTCCGCTGGAGCAATTAGATTGGTTCCACCAAGGTTCCGCCTCGTGGAGGGGGAGTTTCTTCCCGAAAGCTTGCTTATGATTATTTCCTCGACAAAAGACTCCATATAGCCAAAGATGGGGGTCAGAGGGCTGCCAAGGGGCCCACGTGGCAGGGGGCGCGCCCAGGGGGTAGGGCGCGCCCCCCACCCTCGTGGACGGTGGGTGGCCCCCTCTGGTACTTATTTCGCCCAATATTTTTTATATATTCTAAAACATGCTCCCGTGAAGTTTCAGGACTTTTGGAGATGTGCAGAATAGGTCTCTAATATTTGCTCCTTTTCCAGCCCAGAATTCCAGCTGCCGGCATTCCCCCTCTTCAAGTAAACCTTGTAAAATAAGAGAGAATAGGCATGAGTACTGTGACATAATGTGTAATAACAGCCCATAATGCAATAAATATCGATATAAAAGCATGATGCAAAACATACATATCATGAAGTCCTTCCTCAACCCAAAGATGGAGAAGTAATTGTTTTTACTGATCACTTGGATCGGGGGTTCAGCTCTCCCGGCTCAAAAAAAATTTGTGATGTGCTTCATTTCCTCCAACTGCACCCTCAAGACATCGGACCCAACTCCGTGTCTAACATTTGCAATTTTCAAGTATTCTGCGAAGCCTATCTTCAAGAAGAACCCACGGTTGATCTATTCAGGGAATTCTATTATTTAAACCGCCAAACTGAATTTGTTGATGGGCCATGCCAAGAACTTTGTGGAGTCATTATTAAGAAGAGGAAAGATGTCAATTTTCCTCATGCCAAGCTGCATAGACACCCCAAAGATTGGAACCAGACTTGGTTCTATGTTCGAGATACATCCCCATCTGATGAAAATCCTCTATCGGGTTACCGCGAGCATCGGCTTAACAACAATCATCCACTTCCCCAACGTCTTGATGCAAAGGAACGGCCAAATATGCACCTGCCTTCTCAAAACTCAGAGCCTTTATGGACAACGGCTTAACTGGCATCATTTTTTTCCGGTGTTGGCTGTCTTGGAATATCTTGCCATTAAGTCGTCGCCCCGGCTTAATGTACGAATATACTGGTGATGTCAAAGATCATCAGCACCATTGCGATATTCACTTATCTGAGGTAGAAGTTACTGAAGCCACCAAAAAGTTGTTGAATGAACCTGTAAAAGAGTGCAGCAAAACTGGACTTAGTCCCTTCTGCACCGTCAACAAGCCACCAGCCGTAAGAATTTCCCAACTCCTACTTAATCCACATTCTTAATATTCTCTTATAATCTTTCCAATCTTTAACAGGCTGATGATCCATTTTGGAAGAGGAAACCACAGGTTAAGCCAGCCAAAGCACCTCGTGTCAAACACAAGGCCAACAAGAAGCCTACCAAAAAGAAAACCGCCGAGTCTGCTGAGTTAAATATTGATGATGACGATGATAATCATGAGTCAGAGGTAGAACTTGATTCACTTGGCTCCTTTTTCATATATCTCATTGACAATAATTGTTATTAGGATGATGCAGAGGCTCGCCGGGCAGGCGACGCAGAGGTAATTATTCTTTCCTCCAGCTCAGAACCTCTGCCAACACAGAAAACCCGACAAGAAAGCCGGAAAGTAAGATTTTCTCACCCTCTAGATTACTTGGATCCAAACTTTCTTTTGAAGAAACAACAACATGAAGCTCGCCACACAAGCAGGCATAGCGGCAACATGATCACTTCCTCTGGTTTACCAAACACTCCACTTCGCAAACGCCGTCCAAAGGTCTTACATATTTCTGACATGCTTTACCCCAAGGCGGGTTATTTGCGACAACCTCTTAACCCGTCTGATTCAAACTATCAGGGGACTTCTCATTCCTCTTATGGCGAGTCAACAGGAACACAAATTCCAGCTTTTAAGAATGTACCTGGGTAAAACTATTTTCAACCATTCCAATCATTGTGCTTGATCATCACCTTGGCTTCTGTTTATTTCTTGTTTTTTAGGGGCCAAGCTAAACCCAGTAAGAAGGCAAAACTGAATAAGCCGGTCAATGATCCCAACTCGTCTGAGCCGGAAAATCGACAACCAGTATCTTCTTACCCAACCACTGATAATATTGTTGATGATTTTCCACCAGAAAGACACAACATTGATCTTGACCCGATGAATGCTAACCCGAGTGATACCAATCCGCCGAGCCCTATCAGAACAGCCAGTCTTGTTAAGCCGGCAGGAAAAGATGATGATGTCACCATTACTGGTCATGGCTTCACAACCCCGGGTCGTCCTACTGCTTTGTCCAGGCACAACACTAAAGAAACAATTTATGTTGAGGATAAAGGCAAGTGGAAGGTAGATTTAGAACACTATACCTAGTTTAGCGCCCAAGACATCCATTCTAGCTACTTAAACCGTTTATACACCAGCCGTGGTTTTGAAGCCGGCTTAGTGAACTTGATGAAAGACCGCTATGAGGTAAACGTTGTCACTTCCTTTCATATAAGTATATTTCCATTAGCCACCAAGTTTATTGCACACGACAGAATGGAATGTGTTGTAAACTTCGATAGTTGCATAGATGCAAACCAGTAGCCCCCAAGGGCCAGTTTATATTTTGAATATGAACCGGGACTTATGATAATAGTATTTTAACTCTGCATATGTAGCCCCCAAGGGGTGGCTTAACAATTATGTTAAGCCAGGACTTATTTTGTAGGAATTTCATAATACTGTTCATAGTCTTCATAAGACGGATTACTACCTCTTGTCCGGGTCAACCAATATGCTCATATTTTGACAAGAGCCGCATGCATTAGCCCCCAAGTGCTAAGGGCAATACTTGTATTATGCTTGGGACTTCAAGGTATTTGAAGAAGCAATAGACATTAGCCCCCAAGTGCCAAATATAATACTTGTATTGTGGTTGGGACTTTGTATAAATTCATTGCCATCTCACAAATTTTTTATCGCTTGCAGTATGAGTTGAACAGTAAAGAATCCCAAATCGCCGACCTTCGAGAAAATATCAAGTCTCAACAAGCAGAGACCTCCAAAGCCAAGGATGAAGTAACCAATGCTTTAGAAGCGATGGAAAAACTGAAGGAAAGCTTTAAAGCTAAAGAAACGGGTTGGGCTATAGAGAGGTCAGCCCTTCTGAAGAGAGCTGAGGATGCTGAAGTCGCGCTTAAACCGGTAACTCAAGAGTTATCTAGCCTAAAGCAGCAGATTAATATTATGTCATCAGCCACCTTTGGTAAGAGCATATCCCCCTTTGTACTGTAAGAATCATATTAGAAACATCTGCCGACTTACCCACAACTTTATTGATGCAAGTTCTCGGAGCGCTAAGTTGGGCTCAGATACGCGCATCCGGCTTAAAGCTGTCTACACTCTTGTAGTGCAGCTATATACTGGTGCCCAACAAACCATCACTGCTACAATGTATAAGACAACTCCTTCAACACTTATCCAAGACACTTTGAAGAAATTATCAATGCTTCCCAAAAGTATTGACGACTTAAAATGGGAAGCTGCCAGAGCTGGCGCTTTAACTGCTTTAAGCCGGGCCAAAGCATGGCAGGCCGATCTTGACCCGGAAGATTTGGCCAACGGCTCCCCCAGTGTTAAAGAAGATGGATCGGACTTCAATGCTGATGACTTTGCAAAAATAGCAAGAGCTATGCGTCTGTTAGCAAGTAAACTAGCTGACAAAACCAGCTTATCCACATACCAGGCGGCTTATCATGCTGACAACAAGAAGATTGAGGCACCAGTTCATGAGCCAACAGATCTTCTTCCTCTGATTCGTAAGCACACCTTTGCTCCTGATATTGACCCATCCAATCTTATCGATGATGAAGCTATGTTCAGAGCGTTGACTGGTATCAACTGGGCTACGCCTGACCTCCAGCCGATAGATAAACAAGGAGTTGAAGATGAAGAAGAGGTGCAGGAAGATCCTGAAGCTTTAACTCGCCAATAATCATAAGCCGGTGTACTTATTAGAATACTTTACTGTATGGATAACTTCGATGAGTGCTTAGTCTCGTTGAGCCGTCAGATGCCTTGTAATAGGCTGGCTTGAACTCTTGGTCTACTATGCCATCATGCATATTTTGCTTTGCATGACACTGTTGATCCGCCAATTTAAGATCTGCCACTTGTGCTTATGTTATTATTATTTTGAATCTATTCCTGCATACAAATAGACACAAGTGTCCTGGTGGTTTATCGCAGGACGGGTCATAATGCCCAATATAAAACTGCTAGTGACTAAAATACTGCATAACCAGGGTCAGTTTAATCATGATTGAATATATTCAAAGAATATCATACATGTGATGTGATAAAAACTTCCGGCTTATCATGCCAATGCAGCACGGGTGATAACCCAAAACTTAGAAGATGAATAATTCCAAGTACTTAATACCATAATATGTTGCCGGGTCACCATAAACCTATGTTTGAGCTATGCTATGCAATCAGACTCTCTTTGGCCCATGTAGCCCGGTCATTAATACACCAAGTAGGTCAGAGCTATGCTCATGTGAAGTTATAATACTGGCTTGATAGCTGAAATCCCAAGGTAATCAGAGCTGTGCTCTCATGAAATTATCATATTGGCTTGGTAGCCGAATTATCAAGGTAATCAGAGTTGTGCTCTCATGAAATTATCATATTGGCTTGGTAGCCGAATTATCAAGGTAACCAGAGTTGTGCTCTTATGACTTTATCATATTGGCTTGGTAGCCGAGTTACCAGGATAACCAGAGATGTGCTCTTATGAATTTTCGGTAGCCGAATTACCAAGATAACCAGAGTTGTGCTCTCATGACATTATCATATTGGCTTGATAGACGAATTACCAAGATCAAGTGGGTAGTAACGCTATGTTCTCTTTGGTGAATACACCTATGTTTGAATAGGAAGACCCCAAGTGACATATTCGGTCAAGAGGGTAGTAACGCTATGATTCAAATATGATCAGGAAGCCCCCAAGTGACCAGAATCGTGGCGTTGCACCGGATCAAAAGGGTAGTAACGCTATGTTCTTTTTGGTGAATACACCTATGTTTGAACAGGAAGCCCCCAAGTGATCATGTTGTAAGTAACAAAGACTCATTATTCTTGGAAATGTAACGGTAGAGGCCCTGCTTTCTCAGGGATGTTGGATTTATTAAAAATATAATATATACATTGTCAAAAATATGTACATTGGAAGAGCCGGTGGCTCAAGTATAGTAAGGCCAAAGATGAGAATATTCCACGGTCGGCGTGTCTCCTCCTCCGACTTACGCGAATCCTTGTGTTCCCGAATGTCAATAAGGTAGTATGATCCGTGGTTCAGATTTTTACTGACCACAAAAGGTCCTTCCCAAGTTGGGGATAACTTGTGCGTGTTAGTTTGATCCTGAATGAGCTGGAGCACAAAATCACCTTCTTGAAAAGTTCTGATTTTAACCCGGTGGCTGTAGTAGTGACGCATATCTTGCTGGTAGATCACCGAATGAGCCACTGCGATGTCACGCTCCTCATCTAATAGGTCAAGTGCTTCCTGACGTGTTTTTTCATTGTCAGCTTCAACATAAGCCGCCACACGGGGCGAGTCATGACGGATGTCACTAGGGAGAACTGCCTCTGCTCCGTAAACCATGAAGAAAGGCGTGTAACCCGTAGATCTGTTGGGGTGGTATTAATGCTCCATAACACGGAAGGTAACTCCTCCACCCAACAACCCGGCGTCCTCTATAGGAGAACCATAAGCCGGGGCTTGATGCCTCTCAGGATCTCTTGATTGGCTCTCTCGGCTTGACCATTAGATTGGGGGTGAGCCACTAATGACACGTCAAGCCGGATATGCTCACGTTGACAAAATTCTTTCATAGCACCCTTGGATAGATTAGTGCCATTATTAGTTATGATACTGTGGGGAAAGCCAAAACAGAAAATCACCATTTTAATGAATTGAACCGTCGTTGCCGTGTCACATTTGCTGACCGGCTCTGCCTCAACCCACTTTGTAAATTTGTCAACTGCCACCAGGAGGTGTGTTTTTTTATCCTTAGACCTTTTGAAAGGTCCAACCATATCAAGCCCCTAGACTGCAAACGACCAAGTAACTGGAATCATCCTCAACTCTTGAGCCGGCACATGGGATCATCGTGAAAATTTCTGACATCCATCACACTTACTGACCAGGTCTTCAGCATCAGCATGAGCCGTCAGCCAATAAAATCCATGACGAAAAGCTTTAGCCACAAGAGATTTAGAACTGGCATGATGACCACAATCTCCTTCATGAATCTCTCGCAGAATCTCACGACCTTCTTCAGGTGAAACACAACGTTGAAACGCCCTTGTGATACTGTGATGATGTAACTCTCCATTGACAATGGTCATTGACTTGGACCACCGGGTCATCTGCCTGGCCAAAGTTTCATCCTCAGGTAACTCACCCCAGGTCATATAAGCCAAATATGGAACTATCCAATCAGGAATTACATGAAGAGCCGCCACCAATTGAGCTTTTGGGTCAAGAATAGCAAGGTCTTCCTCTGTAGGCAACTTGACCAAGGGGTTATGCAG
The DNA here is from genome assembly GCF_002162155.2 of Triticum dicoccoides. Taxonomy (NCBI): domain Eukaryota; kingdom Viridiplantae; phylum Streptophyta; class Magnoliopsida; order Poales; family Poaceae; genus Triticum; species Triticum dicoccoides. The sequence goes on from NC_041384.1 coordinate 135,618,029, forward strand.
AATATCTAAAAAAGTATTAGGTGGCACCGGCTTATGCTGAGAGCCTAGCTGGCTTAAAGCGTCAGCCGCCTTGTTCTTCCTTCGATCGATATGCTCATCCTGATAACCCTTGAAGTAACCCACAATAGCATCAACCTCTCGACGATAAGCCGCCATGAGTGGATCCTTAGAATCCCAAGTACCAGAAAATTGTTGAGCTACCAAATCTGAGTTGCCAAAGCACCTCACCCGGCTTAAGTTCATCTCCATAGCCATCCGAAGACCGTGGAGCAAGGCATCATATTCAGCTGCATTGTTAGTGCAAGGGAACATCAACCGGAGAACATAACAAAATTTATCACCTCGAGAGGAAGCTAGCACAACTCCAGCCCCCGAGCCTTCCAATTTCCTGGACCCATCAAAGTGGATAGTCCAATACGTTTTATCTAGCTTTTTTCAGGCATCTGCAGTTCTGTCCAGTCATTGATGAAATCCACCAGTGCTTGAGACTTGATGGCCGTGCGAGGCATATACTTCAAACCATGAGGTCCAAGCTCAATGGCCCACTTAGCTATCCGACCTGTGGCTTCTCTATTTTGAATAATATCCCCTAAGGGAGCATAACTAACCACAATGATGTGATGACCCAAAAAATACTACTTAAGTTTCTGACTGGCCATGAACAACCCATATACAAGTTTCTGCCGATGCGGGTACCTCTGCTTGGACTCAATGAGAACCTCACTGATGTAGTAAACCGGCCTCTGAACCGGATATTCCTTGCATGCCTCCTTCCATTCCACCACAATAGCTACACTGACAGCACGAGCATTAGCAGCCACATACAACAGCAACGGCTCCTTATCAATAGGAGCAGCAAGAACGGACGACTCTGCCAACTGTCTCTTCAAGTCATCAAATGCTTCATTAGCGGCATCACTCTAGACAAAATTATCTCTCTTCTTCATCATCTGATACAGAGGGATAGACTTCTCTCCCAACCGACTTATGAACCGGCTTAGAGCCGCAATATGACCCGCCAGGCGCTGAACATCATTGATGGCTTTTATCTTATCTGGGTTAGCTTCAATGCCTGTGTTAGAAACGATGAAAACCCAAGAGCTTGCCTGCTTGCACACCAAAAACGCACTTGGCCGGATTAAGCATCATCTTATAAACCCGGAGATTATCAAAGGTCTCCTTCAAATCATTTATCAAGGTTTCCTTCTTTCTGGATTTTATCACAATATCATCCACATAAGCATGAACATTGCACCCAATCTGATTATGAAGACAATTCTGCACACATCGCTGGTAAGTTGCCTGGGTACTCTTGAGCCCAAAAGGCATAGACACATAACAGAAGGCTCCAAAGGGAGTGATAAAAGCTGTCTTCTCCTGTTCCTTAACTATCATCTTGATCTGATGATAACCAGAATAAGCATCCAAAAAACTCAAACGCTCACAACCCGCCGTAGCATCAATAATTTGATCAATACGAGGGAGAGCAAAAGGATCAGCTGGACAAGCCTTGTTTAAATTCTTGTAATCCACACACATACGCCAAGTGTCGTTCTTCTTATGTACCAGCACTGGGTTAGTCAACCACTCAGGATGAAAAACTTCAACAATGAACCCTGTCGCCAAGAATCGGGCCACTTCTTCACCAATGGTCTTTCGCCTCTCTCATTAAAATGATGGAGAAACTGCTTCACCGGCTTAAACTTTGGATCAATATTAAGAATGTGCTCAGCGAGTTCCCTCGGTACACCTGGCATGTTATAAGGCTTCCATCCAAAGATGTCCCGGTTCTCACGGATGAACTCGATGAGCGCGCTTTCCTATTTTGGATCCAGATTAGCACTGATGCTGAACTGCTTAGATGAATCACCAGGAACAAAGTCAATTAGCTTAGTATCATCCGTCGATTTAAACTTCAATACCGGGTCATGCTCCATAGTTGGCTTTTTCAAAGATGTCATGTCACTCGGGTCAACATTGTCTTTGTGAAACTTCAACTCCTCCGTTGCCCAGACCGACTAAACATAGGTTGCATCACCTTCCTCACACTCCAAAGCTATCTTTCGGCGTCCATGTATCGTAATGGTCCCCTTGTGACCTGGCATTTTGAGCTGTAGATAAACATAACAAGGCCTTGCCATAAACTTAGCATAAGCCGGCCATACAAATAGAGCATGAAAAGGGCTCTTGATCTTCACTGCTTCAAAGGTCAACATTTCAGATCTGGAATCATGATCATCCCCAAATGCAACCTCCAGCGCTATTTTCCCAACTGGGTATGCCAACTTACCAGGCACCACACCGTGAAAAACTGTGTTTGACGGCTTAAGATTTTTATCGGTTAACCCCATGCGATGGAAGGTGTCATAATAAAGGATATAGATGATGCTACCTCCATCCATGAGTACTTTGGTGAATTTATATCCTCCAACCTGGGGTGCTACCAGCAAAGCTAGGTGACCCGGATTATCAACCCGGGGCGGGTGATCCTCACGGCTCCACACAATGGGTTGCTCCGACCAGCGCAAGTAACGGGGAACTGCCGGTTCAACGACATTCACTGCCCTTTTATGAAGCTTCTGATCCCGCTTGCATAAACTTGTGGTGAATACATGGTACTGCCCACTATTCAACTGTTTTGGGTTACTCTCATACCCAGATTGTTGTTGCTGATTCCCCGGACCTGGCTGTTGATGAAAACCTCCCTGGTTACCTTGGTTACCCTGGTGACCCTGCAAACCAGAGTTAGAGCTGCCACCACCATGACCCGGACCATAAGAACCGGAACCTGAGCCGCCGCCTGGTCCATGATTGTACTGGAACAAGTTGGAATTTTTTAACTCCTTCATAATGTAGCAGTCCTTCCAAAGGTGTGTAGATGGCCTGTCCCGTGAGCCATGCTTTGGATAGGGGTGATTCAACATCTGCTCCAGATTTATACTTGACCCTACTGCCCGAGGAGGTGGCTTTCCTTTACGACGCTGACCATTGTTCTGTGTGTTGGTATTGGCCACAAAATCTGAATTATTATCAGCCTTACGTTTACCGTTACTCGCCTGAGTCACCGGGTTATGATGTTGGTTTCTAGTGTTTCCACTCTTCTTTCCCTTTCCTGGCTTGTCATCATCAAACTCGGGGTCCTTGGTACTATCAGAGTCGGCATATTTAATTAGAGCCGCCATCAGCTCCCCCATATCATTGTAGTGGCGCTTGAGCCGCCCTAACTTCTGCTTAAGAGGCACAAAACTGCAGTTTTTCTCCAACATGAGGACTGTTGAGCCGGCATTGATGTTATCCGATGAGTGTAGTATGGCCTTAACCCGGTGCACCCAATGTGTCATTGACTCGCCCTCCTCTTGGGCGTAGGCATCCAAATCCATGATTAACATGGGCTGCTTGCATGTATCCTTAAAATTCTGGATAAATCGGACTTTTAACTCGGCCCATGACCCGATGGAGTTGGCAGGTAGTCCCTTTAACCAAGTACGGGTGGTCCCATCCAGCATCATGGTGAAGTACTTGGCACACGCGGCATCACTGACCTCCAACATTTCCATGGCCATCTCGTAACACTCAACCCACGCCTCAGGGGGTAAGTCGGTTGTGTAGTTAGGCACCTTACGAGGTCCTTTGAAATCCTTGGGCAGACGCTCATTATGCAGAGCCGACACTAAACACGGCACACCCGTGCTTTGGGAGGTCATGCCTGCTTCCATCGAAGTTGTCGGATAAACCGGTGATGGCTGATGAGCTGCGCACTGAGCCACCAGCTCAGCCTCCCGATGTGCTCTATCCTGATCTATCAGAGCCTGAGTATTACGGGGTGGGTCATTTCTATGGGGAGGGTTATGACACTGCTCACTGCTTGACACTGCTGGAGAATCCATGTGCCTGCTATAAATCCGTCTTGGGCGGGGGGTTGAATGGATTCTCTCACGGCTGTAAGAATAAGCCTGTTGTTGAACCAATGATGTCTGAAGTAGCTCTCTAGCCCATCGCGTTTCAACCGCTGCTGGTGACTCGCCTTCAACTATGAGAGCCGCCAATCATGATGCCGCAGTGATCATGTTATCCAAAGGGTTAGAGTAATGACCCAGTGGCGTCGGCACATGCTGTGGTGGGATATTGTTTTGGCGAGGCGGGTCCATCGTGCGCGGCTGAGCTGGCGTTCCCGTCCTAGGTGCTTCAACCCGGTTTACCCCTGGGGGGTTACTGGTCCCCACTCCAGGCGTATTAAAGAGATTTCTCGCCTCGTAGACCGAAGGCAGACGAGTCTGATGCCTCCTCCTCATGACTTCGTTTGAGGCGTTCTGATCTAGCATGAGCCGGAAAGACTCTGACTGAATCCATTGCGCCTGAGCATCCAATGTATCCTGATACGTCCCCAACGTATCTATAATTTTTTATTATTCCATGCTATATTATATTTTGTTTTGGATGTTTAATGGGCTTTATTATACACTTTAATATTATTTTTGGGACTAACCTATTAATCGGAGGCCCAGCCCAAATTGCTGTTTTTTTGCCTATTTCCGTGTTTCGAAGGAAAAGGATATCAAACGGAGTCCAAACGGAATGAAACCTTCGGGAACGTGATTTTCGGAACAAACATGATCCAGAGGACTTGGAGTCTACGTAAAGAAATCAATGAGGAAGGCACGAGGCAGGGAGCGCGCCCACCTCCCCAAGGCACGTCCTCCACCCTCGTAGGCCCCTCGTTGCTCCACCGACGTACTTCTTCCTCCTATATATACCCATATACCCTGGAAACATCAGATACGGAGCCAAAACCCTATTTCCACCGCCGCAACCTTGTGTAGACATGAGATCCCATCTTGGGGCCTTTTCCGGCACTCCGCCGGAGGGGGCATTGATCACGGAGAGCTTCTACATCAACACCATAGCCTCTCCGATGATGTGTGAGTAGTTTACCTCAGACCTTCGGGTCCATAGTTATTAGCTAGATGGCTTCTTCTCTCTCTTTGGATCTAAATACAAAGTTCTCCTCGATCTTCTTGGAGATCTATTCAATGTAATCTTCTTTTGCGGTGTGTTTGTCGAGATCCGATGAATTCTGGGTTTATGATCAAGTTTATCTATGAACAATATTTGAATCTCCTCTGAATTCTTTTACGTATGATTGGTTATCTTTGCAAGTCTCTTCAAATTATCGGTTTGGTTTGGCCTACTATATTGATATTTCTTGCAATGGGAGAAGTGCTTACCTTTGGGTTCAATCTTGCGGTGTCCTTTCCCAGTGACAGCAGGGGCAACAAGGCACGTATTGTATTGTTGCCATCAAGGATAAAAAGATGGGCTTTATATCATATTGCATGTGTTTATCCCTCTACATCATGTCATCTTACTTAAAGCATTACTCTGTTCTTATGAACTTAATACTCTAGATGCATGCTGGATAGCGGTCGATGTGTGGAGTAATAGTAGTAGATGCAGGCAGGAGTCGGTCTACTTGTCTCGGATGTGATGCCTATATACATGATCATACCTAGATATTCTCATAACTATGCTCAATTCTATCAATTGCTCAACAGTAATTCATTTACCCACCGTAATACTTATGCTCTCGAGAGAAGCCACTAGTGAAACCTATGGCCCCCGTGTCTATCTTCCATCATATTAATCTTCCAACATTTAGCTATTTCTATTGCCGTTTATTTTACTTTGCATATTTATTTCTCTTTATCATAAAAATACCAAAAATATTATCTTATCATATCTATCAGATCTCACTCTCGTAAGTGACCGTGAAGGGATTGACAACCCCTTTATCGTGTTGGTTGCAAGGTTCTTATTTGTTTGTGTAGGTGCGTCGACTCGAGCGTGATCTACTACTGGATTGATACTTTGGCTCTCAAAAACTAAGGGAAATACTTACGCTACTTTACTACATCACCCTTTCCTCTTCAAGGGAAAACCAACGCAGTGCTTAAGAGGTAAAAAGAAGGATTTCTGGCGCCGTTGCCAGGGAGATTCACGCCAAGTCAAGTCAAGATTTGACTCCCGACAACGAGCCATTTCTGGCGCCGTTGCCAGGGAGTCTACGCACAAGTCAAGACATACCAAGTACCCATCACAAACTCTTATTCCTCGCATTACATTATTTTCCATTTGCCTCTCGTTTTCTTCTCCCCCACTTCACCCTTGCCGTTTTATTCGCCCTCTCTTTTCCGCTCACCTTTCTTTCGCCCTCCCGAGTTTTAGTACTTTGGATAATCCTTCTATTCTCTCTAAATCCATAAATAATGATGCTATGGAAGTACCTACCGGAGTTATCAATGAGGATATTAATAATTTTGACGAAGATGATTCCGGAATTTTTCGTTATTTACTCGATGAATCTTTGAAAGATGCTTGGGATAGACTATTAAGGATTTGGGCCAGCTATGTGCCCCAATACCAAATTGAAATTTACTTAAAGAGCTTTTATGTTGCCCTACCTTCTTCGTTTAAGCATGTCTTAGATTCTATATTTGAAGAAGGTTTTATTGAAGGGTATGCCATAGATACTTATGACAAGATGAAAACCATATTTGGGCACCCCATGAATGAGAAGGTTGAATCTACATCTCTTTTGCTCTCCTACCAAAACAAATCTATCAAAGAGATGAAAGCTAGCTTAGATGCAAATTTCCGTAAAATGCTTAATCTTTCTTCTACCATTAACAGTCATGTGCTTTATCAAAATAGAAATATTAATGCCATATATAATAAGTTTTCTCTTTTCTTCCCTAAAACCAAAGATGGCAATACCTAGATCTATCTGTGCTTTTATGCCTAGCTAGGGGCGTTAAACGATAGCGCTTGTTGGGAGGCAACCCAATTTTATTTTTATTCCTTGATTTTTGCTCCTGTTTAGTGATAAATAATTTATCTATCCTGTTTTTTGGTTGTGTTTTTAGTGTTTAATTAGTGTTTGTGCCAAGTAGAACCGTTGGGAAGACTTGGGGAAAGTCTTGTTGATCTTGCTGTAAAAAAACAGAAACTTTAGCGCTCACGAGAATTTCTGCAATTTTTATTTGGAGGGTGCTATTTAGTTAATTATTTTTGCATATGATTAATAGATAAATTCCTCATGTACAGAAATTTATTTTAGAATTTTTGGGGTTCCAGAAGTTTGCGTTAGCTACAGATTACTACAGACTGTTCTGTTTTTGACAGATTGTGTTTTTTGGTGTGTTGTTTGCTTATTTTGATGAATCTATGGCTAGTAAAAGAGCTTATAAACCATAGAGAAGTTGGAATACAGTAGGTTTACCACCAATATAAATAAATAATGAGTTCAATACAGTACCTTGAAGTGGTGTTTTGTTTTCTTTCGCTAACAGAGCTCACGGGATTTCCTATTTTGTGTTTTGTGTTGTGAAGTTTTCATGTTTTGGGTAAAGTTTTGATGGATTATGGAATAATGAGTGGCAAGAGACTAAGATTGGGGATTCCCATGGCAACCCAAGGTAATCTAAGGACACCAAAAAGGCTAAGCTTGGGGATGCCCCGGAAGGCATCCCCTCTTTCGTCTTCGTCCATCGGTAACTTTACTTGGAGCTATATTTTTATTCACCACATGATATGTGTTTTGCTTGGAGCGTCTTGTATGATTTGAGTCTTTTCATTTTAGTTTACCACAATCATCCTTGTTTTACACACCATTTGAGAGAGACACACATGATTCGGAATTTATTAGAATACTCTATGTGCTTCACTTATATCTTTTGAGCTATATAGTTTTTGCTCTAGTGCTTCACTTATATCTTTTAGAGCACGGTGGTGGATTTGTTTTATAGAAACTATTGTTCTCTCATGCTTCACTTATATTATTTTGATAGTCCTACAGAACAGCATGGTAATTTTCTTTAATCATAAAAATTAGTCCTAAAGTGATAGGCATCCAAGATTAGTAAAAAAATCTTATGAGTGTGTTGAATACTATGAGAAGTTTCATACTTGATAATTGTTTTGAGATATGGAGATGGTGATATTAGAGTCATGCTAGTTGAGTGGTTGTGAATTTGAGAAATACTTGTGTTGAAGTTTGTGATTCCCATAGCATGCACGTATGGTGAACCGTTATGTGATGAAATCGGAGCATGATTTATTTATTGATTGTCTTCCTTATGAGTGGCGGTCGGGGACGAGCGATTGTCTTTTCCTATCAATCTATCCCCCTAGGAGCATGCGTGTAATACTTTGCTTTGATAACTTGTAGATTTTTTCAACAAGTATATGAGTTCTTTATGACTAATGTTGAGCCCATGGATTGTACGCACTCTCACCCTTCCACCATTGCTAGCCTCTCTAATACCGCGCACTTTTCGCCGGTATCATACACCCACCATCTACCTTCCTCAAAACAGCCACCATACCTACCTATCATGGCATTTCCATAGCCATTCCGAGATATATTGACATGCAACTTACCACCATTCTGTTATTATGAGACGCTTCATCATTGTCATAATTGCTTTGCGTGATCATGTAGTTGACATCGTATTTGTGGCAAAGCCACCATTCATAATTCTTTCATACATGTCACTCTTGATTCATTGCATATCCCAGTAAACCGCCGGAGGCATTCAAATAGAGTTATATTTTGTTCTAAGTATCGAGTTGTAATTATTGAGTTGTAAGTAAATAAAGTGTGATGATCATCATTATTAGAGCATTGTCCCAACTGAGGAAAGGATGATGGAGACTATGATTCCCCACAAGTCGGGATGAGACTCCGGACAAAAAAAATAAAAAATAAAAAAAGGCCATAAAAAAGGAGAAGGCCCAAAAAATGAGAGAAAAGGAGAGAAGGGACAATGCTACTATCCTTTTTCCACACTTGTGCTTCAAAGTAGCACGATGATCTTCATGATAGAGAGTCTCCTATGATATCACTTTCATATACTAGTGGGGATTTTTCATTATAGAACTTGGCTTGTATATTCCAATGATGGGCTTCCTCAAAATGCCCTAGGTCTTCATGAGCAAGCGAGTTGGATGCACACCCACTTAGTTTCTTTTGTTGAGCTTTCATATACTTATAGCTCTAGTGCATCCATTGCATGGCAATCCCTACTCACTCACATTGATATCTATTGATGGGCATCTCCATAGCCTGTTGATACGCCTAGTTGATGTGAGACTATCTTCTCCTTTTTTGTCTTCTCCACAACCACCATTCTATTCCACATATAGTGATATGTACATGGCTCACGCTCATGTATTGCGTGAAGATTGAAAAAGTTTGAGAACACCAAAAGTATGAAACAATTGCTTAGCTTGTCATTGGGGTTGTGCATGATTTAAATATTTTGTGTGATGAAGATAGAGCATAGCCAGACTATATTATTTTGTAGGGATCACTTTCTTTGGCCATGTTATTTTGAGAAGACATAATTGCTTAGTTAGTATGCTTGAAGTATTGTTATTTTTATGTCAATATTAAACTTTTGTCTTGAATCTTTCGGATCTGAATATTCATACCACAAATAAGAGAATTACATTGAAAATTATGCTAAGTAGCATTCCACATCAAAAATTCTGTTTTTTATCATTTACCTAGTCGAGGACAAGCAGGAATTAAGCTTGGGGATGCTTGATACGTCTCCAATGTATCTATAATTTTTTATTGTTCCATGCTATATTATATTCTGTTTTGGACGTTTAATGGGATTTATTACACACTTTTATATTATTTTTGGGACTAACCTATTAACCGGAGGCCCAGCCCAAATTGCTGTTTTTTTCCTATTTCAGTGTTTCGAAGGAAAAGGATATCAAAGGGAGTCCAAACGGAATGAAACCTTCGGGAACGTGATTTTCGAAACGAACGTGATCCAGAGGACTTGGAGTCTACGTAAAGCAATCAACGAGGAAGGCACGAGGCAGGGGGCGCGCCCACCTCCCCTAGGCGCGCCCTCCACCCTCGTGGGCCCCTTGTTGCTTCACCGACGTACTTCTTCCTCCTATATATACCCATATACCCTGGAAACATTAGATACGGAGCCAAAACCATATTTCCACTGTTGCAACCTTCTGTACCCGTGAGATCCCATCTTGGGGCCTTTCCGGCGCTCCGCCGGAGGGGGCATTGATCACGGAGTGCTTCTACATCAACACCATAGCCTCTTCGATGATGTGTGAGTAGTTTACCTCAGACCTTCGGGTCCATAGTTATTAGCTAGATGGCTTCTTCTCTCTCTTTGGATCTCAATACAAAGTTCTCCTCGATCTTCTTGGAGATCTATTCAATGTAAGCTTCTTTTGCGGTGTGTTTGTCGAGATCCGGTGAATTGTGGGTTTATGATCAAGTTTATCTATGAACAATATTTCAATCTCCTCTGAATTCTTTTATGTATGATTGGTTATCTTTGCAAGTCTCTTTGAATTATCAGTTTGGTTTGGCCTACTAGATTGACCTTTCTTGCAATGGGATAAGTGCTTAGCTTTGGGTTCAATGTTGCGGTATCCTTTCCCAGTGACAGCAGGGGCAGCAAGGCACGTATTGTATTGTTGCCATCGAGGATAAAAAGATGGCGTTTATATCATATTGCATGAGTTTATCCCTCTACATCATTTCATCTTACTTAAAGCATTATGATGACCCACAAGTATAGGGGATCTATCATAGTCCTTTCGATAAGTAAGAGTGTCGAACCCAACGAGGAGCATAAGGAAATGATAAGCGGTTTTCAGCAAGGTATTCTCTGCAAGCACTGAAATTATCGGTAACAGATAGTTTTGTGATAAGGTAATTGGTAACGAGTAGCAAGTAATAAAAGTGAATAAGATGCAGCAAGATGGCCCAATCCTTTTTGTAGCAAAGGACAAGCCTGGACAAACTCTTATATGAAGGAAAGCGCTCCCGAGGACACATGGGAATTATCGTCAAGCTAGTTTTCATCACGTTGATATGATTCGCGTTCGTTACTTTGATACTCTGATATGTGGGTGGACCAGTGCTTGGGTGCTGCCCTTACTTGGACAAGCATCCCACTTATGATTAACTCCTATTGCAAGCATCAGCAACTACAACAGAAGTATTAAGGTAAACATAGCCATAGCATGAAACATATGGATCCAAATCAGCCCCTTACGAAGCAACGCATAAACTAGGGTTTAAGCTTCTATCACTCTAGCAACCCATCATCTACTTATTACTTCCCAATGCCTCCCTCTAGGCCCAAACAATGGTGAAGTTTCATATAGTCGACGTTCACATGACACCACTATAGGGATGACAACATATATCTCATCAAAATATCGAACGAATACCAAATTCACATGACTACTAATAGCAAGACTTCTCACATGTCCTCAGGAACAAACGTAACTAATCACAAAGCATATTCATGTTCATAATCAGAGGGGTATTAATATGCATAATGGATCTGAACATATGATCTTCCACCAAGTAAACCAACTACCATCAACTACAAGGAGTAATCGACACTACTAGCAACCCACAGGTACCAATCTGAGGTTTGGATAAAAAGATTGGATACACAAGATGAACTAGGGTTTGAGATGAGATGGTGCTGGTGAAGATGTTGATGGAGATTGACCCCCTCCCGATGAGAGGATCGTTGGTGATGACGATGGTGATGATTTCCCCCTCCCGGGGAGAAGTTTCCCCGGCAGAACAGCTCCGCGAGAGCCCTAGATTGGTTCCGCCAAGGTTCCGCCTCGTGGCAGCGGAGTCTCGTCCTGAAAGCTGGCTTATGATTTTTTTTCTCGACGAAAGACTCCATATAGCATAATATGGGCATCGGAGGGCCACCAGGGGTCCATGAGGTAGGGGGCGCGCCCAAGGGTGTAGGGCGCGCCCCCACCCTCGTGGCCAGGGTGTGGGCCCCCTCTGGTACTTCTTGCGCTTAGTATTTTTTATATATTCTGGAAATAACTTATGTGAAGTTTCAGGACTTTTGGAGCTGTGCAGAATAGGTCTCTAATATTTGCTCCTTTTCCAGCCCAGAATTCTAGCTGCCGGCATTCTCCCTCTTTATGTGAACATTGTAAAATAAGAGAGAATAGGCATAAGTATTGTGACATAATGTGTAATAACAGCCCATAATGCAATAAATATCGATATAAAAGCATGATGCAAAATGGACGTATCAACTCCCCCAAGCTTAGACCTCGCTTGTCCTCAAGGGAAAGCCGAAATCGAAAAATATGTCCACATGTTTAGAGATAGAGGTGTCGATAAAAATAAAATACGGACATGAGGGCATCATGATTATTCTTAGAACAACAACTTATATAAGTATTGTCATATGATCTCTTATGCTAAAGTAACAATTCAATCACAATTTCAAGTATGAATCATAAACTTCATTGAAACCTAACAAACTATAATCTCAGTCATTGAAGCAAGTGCAATTTATCATAACTTAGGAAAGAGTCAATATAAGAGCTTTTCAGCAAGGCCACATACTCAACTATCATTTAGTCTTTCACAATTGCTAACACTCACGCAATATTTATGGGTATGGAGTATTAATCGGACACAGAGAAAGATAGGGGCTTATAGTTTTGCCTCCCAACGTTTTACCTCAAGGGTAATGTCAACAATAATAGTTCATGAAAACTCACATCCAATTAGCTATATATATCAGGATCTTTCCAACATATTGTGCTTGCCAAAGGATAAAATGTAAAAAGGAAAGGTGAAGATCACCATGACTCTTATGTAAGGTAGAAGATGAAAGTAAAAGATAGGCCCTTCGCAGAGGGAAGTAGAGGTTGTCATGCGCTTTTATGGTTGGATGCACAAAATCTTAATGCAAAAGAACATCACTTTATATTGCCACTTGTGATATGGACCTTTATTATGCAGTCTGTCGCTTTTATTTCTTCCATAGCACAAGATCGTATAAAGCTTATTTTCTCCACACTAGTAAGTCATACATAGTTAGAGAGCAATTTTTATTGCTTGTACCGATGACAACTTACTTGAAGGATCTTACTCAATCCATAGGTAGATATGGTGGACTCTCATGGCAAGACTGAGTTTAGGGATATTTGGAAGCACAAGTAGTATCTCTACTTGGTGCGAAGAAATTGGCTAGCATGAGAGGGAAAGGCAAGCTCAACATGTTGGATGATCCATGACAATATAATTTATCTCAGATGAAAGAAAACATAACCCATTATGTTGTCTTCCTTGTCCAACATCAACTCTTAACATGTCATACTTTAATGAGTGCTCACAATCATAAAAGATGTCCGAGATAGTATATTTATATGTGAACCTCTCTTTCTTTATTACTTCCTATTAATTGCAACGATGACAAAAACTATGTTTGCCAACTCTCAACAACTTTTATTCATCATACTCTTTATATGTGAGCTCATTACTTTCCATAAGGTCCATATGATCTCTTTGTTTCTTTTTTATTTATTTTTCTATTTTATTTTATTCCCTCAAGATCATGGCAAAATAATCAAGCCCTTGACTCAACACTGATATTTATTATATAGCTCACAGACTCGATTACATAGAGGGATCATAAAGCAAAACTCACAACTAGATCATACTAAAACTTTATTCTACTAGATCAAGATATTATCAAAAGGATCAAACTAAGAAAAACGGTAAAGATAAAAGTGATGGTGATACGATACCGGGGCACTCCCCCAAGCTTGGCAGTTCCCAAGGGGAGTGCCCATACCCATGTGTTTATGTTTCCTTCTTTGTTGGTGCAGAAGATGATGGTTTTGTTGATGGCGTAGGCTTGTTCCTTAATTTGTGCTTGAGGACAGAATTTTGATCCCTCAGGTCATCAATCTCTTGCTCCAGGCTTAATATCTTTTGGCATAATTCCTGCTTGTTTTCCTGCAAGAGGCGAAAAGGGATAAACTCGATCTTAAGTTTCTTTGCTCTATCAGGGAGGCTTGACTTTTTGAACTCCACATGCATGTCCCCAGGTTGAGGTAATGGGACTTCATCTTCATCTGAGCTCGTCTCCTCCTTTCCCTTGGGTTCATAGTCCTCTTCTTCTTCCGTAGTCCAACCACAATGCTCCACATCCCCATAGACCTTAGGATCTGCAAGGTAATCAGCCACATAGCTTTCTCCTTCCGAATCCTAGGATGACATGTTGCTCTAATCTGCAGCAGGACAGCTCGAAACAAAGACAGGAGATATTTGCATGATACGGTGGTGATAACCTTCGGGAGATTATATAATGAATTTTTACCGACCAAAATACATATCATGCAAGAAAACGGAGTCCGGAGAGCACACGAGGTGCCCACGAGGCAGGGGGGCGTGCCCAGGGAGGCAGGGCGTGCCTCCCACCCTCGTGGGAGCCTCGTGTCCTTTCCGGTCTGCTTCTTATTTTCCTATTTTTCTAAATATTCCAAAACGGAGAAAATTGCCATTAGAACTGTTTTGGAGTCGGTTTACTTACCGTACCACGTACCTATTCCTTTTCAGAGTCTGAAACGTTCGGGAAAGTGTCCCTTATGTACTCCTTCGGGGTTACGGTTTCAATAACATTAGTTTCAACATTTATAGGATTACCTGAGATATAATGTTTGATTCTTTGGCCATTCACTACCCTTGGATTCGTGCCTTCGAAGTTGTTGATTTTTATGGCACCGGAATGACAGACCTCCTTGATAACGTAAGGACCTTCTCATTTAGAGAGAAGTTTTCCTGCAAAAAATCTTAAACGAGAGTTGTATAGCAATACATAATCACCTACATTAAACTCATGCTTTTGTATCCTTTTAAAATGCCATCTTTTAACTTTTTCTTTAAAAAGTTTGGCGTTCTCATAGGCTTGGGTTCTCCATTCATCCAGTGAGCTAATGTCAAATAACCTCTTCTCACCGGCAAGTTTGAAATCATAATTGAGCTCTTTAATAGCCCAATATGCCTTATGTTCTAGTTCGAGAGGTAAGTGACATGCTTTCCCATAAACCATTTTATACGGAGACATACCCATAGGATTTTTATATGCAGTTCTATAAGCCCATAATGCATTATCAAGTTTCTTTGACTAATTCTTTCTAGATCTATTAACAGTCTTTTGCAAA
Source organism: Triticum dicoccoides (assembly GCF_002162155.2). NCBI lineage: Eukaryota > Viridiplantae > Streptophyta > Magnoliopsida > Poales > Poaceae > Triticum > Triticum dicoccoides. The sequence goes on from NC_041384.1 coordinate 135,633,080, forward strand.
ATTAATTTGAGCTCTCTATTACTCAATTCTACTTGACCACTAGACTGTGGGTGATAAGGAGATGCAATTCTATGATTAACATCATACTTAGCAAGCATTTTACGAAAAGCACCATGAATAAAATGTGAACCACCATCAGTCATTAAATATCTAGGGACTCCAAACCTCGAAAAAATAACTTCCTTAAGCATCTTAATAGAGGTGTTATGCTCAGCACTACTAGTTGGGATAGCTTCTACCCACTTAGTAACGTAATCAACAGCAACTAAAATATGTGTATACCCATTAGAGGAAGGAAAAGGTCCCATATAATCAAAGCCCCAAACATCAAATGGTTCAATAACAAGTGAATAATTCATAGGCATTTCTTGACGTCTACTAATATTACCAATTCTTTGACATTCATCACAAGATAAGACAAACTTACGAGCATCCTTGAAGAGAGTAGGCCAATAAAAACCGGATTGCAATACCTTATGTGCAGTTCTATCTCTAGCATGGTGTCCTCCATAGGCTTCGGAGTGACACTTGCATAGGATATGTTCCTGTTCATGCTCAGGTACACAACGTCTAATAACACCATGTACTCCTTCTTTATAAAGATGTGGGTCATCCCAAAAGTAATGTCTCAAATCATAGAAGAACTTTTTCTTTTGCTGGTATGTGAAACTAGGTGGTATAAATTTAGCAACAATATAATTAGCATAATCAGCATACCATGGAGCAGATCGAGAAGCATTTATGACATTTAATTGTTCATCAAGAAAACTATCATCAATAGGTAGCGGGTCATCAAGAACATTCTCTAACCTAGATAAGTTGTCTGCAACGGGGTTCTCAGCTCCCTTTCTATCAATAATATGCAAATCAAATTCTTGTAGCAAGAGAACCCATCTAATAAGTCTAGGTTTAGCATCTTTCTTTTCCATAAGGTATTTAATAGCAGCATGATTAGTGTGAATAGTTACTTTAGAATCAGCAATATAAGGTCTGAACTTATCACAAGCAAAAACAACTGCTAATTTTTTTTTCAGTGGTAGCATAATTTCTTTGGGCATTGTCTAGATTTTTACTAGCATATTGAATAACATTTAATTTCTTATCAACTCTTTGCCCTAGAATAGCACCTACAGCATAATCACTAGCATCACACATAATTTCAAAGGGTAAATTCCAATCAGGTGGCTGAATAATAGGTGCGGAAATCAATGCTTTCTTAAGTATTTCAAATGCTTCTACACAATCATCATCAAACACAAAAGGAATATCTTTTTGTAATAAATTAGTCAGAGGCCGAGAAATTTTTGAGAAGTCCTTAATGAACCTCCTATAAAAACCGGCGTGACCGAGGAAACTTCTTAAACCTTTAATGTCCTTGGGACATGGCATCTTTTCAATAGCATCAACTTTAGCTTTATCAACTTCAATACCTCTTTCAGAAATTTTATGCCCCAGGACAATACCTTCATTAACCATAAAGTGGCATTTCTCCCAATTCAAGACAAGATTAGTTTCTTCACATCTCTGCAAAACTCGACCAAGGTTGCTCAAGCAATCATCCAAAGAGGATCCATAAACGGAGAAATCATCCATGAATACCTCACATATCTTTTCACAGAAGTCAAAAAATATAGCCAGTATGCATCTTTGAAAGGTAGCAGGTGCATTACATAAACCAAAAGGCATACGTCTATAAGCAAAAGTACCGAAAGGGCAAGTAGAAGTGGTCTTTGATTGATCATGAGCTGACACGGGTATTTGAGAGAAGCCAGAGTAACCATAGAGAAAGCAAAAATGTGTATGTTTGGATAATCTTTCTAGCATTTGATCAATAAAAGGCAAAGGGTAATGATCTTTTTTAGTAGCCTTATTTAATTTGCGGAAATCAATTACCATCCTATAACCTGTAATAATTCTTTGCGGGATCAATTCATCCTTATCATTAGGAACAATAGTGATGCCTTTCTTCTTAGGGACACAATGGACAGGACTTACCCACTGAATATCAGCAACGGGATAAATTATACCTGCCTCAAGGAGCTTTAATATTTAATTTCTTACCACTTCTTTCATCTTAGGATTCAGCCGTCGTTGATGATCAATAACTGGTTTGGCATCTTCCTACAAATTTATTTTTTGTTGACATAGAGTGGGACTAATGCCCTTAAGATCATCAAGAGTATATCCAATAGCAGCACGGTGCTTCTTCAGAGTTTTCAATAATTTATCTTCTTCCTTCTCTGAAAGGTTAGCACTAATAATAACAGGATATATTTTCTTTTCATCAAGATAAGCATATTTAAGAGTATCAGGTAATGGTTTAAGCTCAAACTCGGGATCACCCTTGGGTGGAGGAGGATCCCCTAGGATTTCAACAGGCAAATTGTGTTTCAGAATAGGTCCCTGTTTAAAGAATACTTCATCTATTTCCCTTCTTTCATCCATGAACATTTCATTTTCATGGTCTAGAAAATATTGTTCTAATGGATCAGTAGGAGGCACGGCAATAGAAGCAAGACCAATAATTTCATCTTTACTAGGCAACTCTTTATCATGGGGTTGTCTATGAAATTTAGCAAAATTAAACTCATGAGACATATCCCCTAAACCAACAGAAACAATATCCTTATTGCAGTCTATCTTAGCATTGACAGTGTTCAAGAAGGGTCTACCAAATATAATGGGACAAAAGCTATCTTGAGGGGAACCAAGAACAAGAAAATCAGCAGGATATTTATCCTTCCCACACAAGACTTCGACGTCTCTAACAATCCCAATTGGTGAAATAGTATCTCTATTAGCAAGCTTAATGGTAACATCAATACCTTCTATTTCAGCTGGTGCAATACCATGCATAATTTCTTTGTATAAGGAGATAGGTATTGCACTAGCACTAGCACCCATATCACACAAGCCATGATAACAATGATCTCCTATTTTAACAGAAATAACAGGCATGCCTACGACAGGTCTATGTTTATCTTCAGCACAAAGTTTAGCAATTCTAGCAGTTTCATTACAGAAGTAAATAACCTGCCCATCAATATTATTGGCCAAGAGATTTTAACCATAGCAACATTAGGTTCCACTTTAACTTGCTCAGGGGGTTTAGGTGTCTTAATATTACTTTTCTTGACCACTGTTGAAGCTTTAGCATGATTGGTTATTCTAACAGGAAAGGTGGTTTCTCAACATAAGCAATAGGAACAATAGGATCATTATAAGTGATAGTCTTTTCTTCAACTTTAATAGGTGCAACTACTTTTACTTCAATGGGAGGATTATATTTAAACCACTTCTCCTTAGGAAGATCAACATGAGTAGCAAAGGATTCACAGAAAGAAGCTATTATCTCAGAGTCAAGTCCATATTTAGTGCTAAATTTACGGAAAACATTAGTATCCATAAAAGATTTAACACAATCAAACTTAGGTGTTATACCTGACTCTTTACCTTCGTCGAGATCCCAATCTTCATAGTTGCGTTTAATTCTCTCCAATAAATTCCATTTGTATTCAATAGTCCTCATCATAAAGGAACCAGTACAAGAAGTATCGAGCATGGAGCGATTGTTGTCAGAAAGCCGAGCATAAAAATTTTGAATAATCATTTCTCTTGAGAGCTCATGATTGGGGCATGAATATAACATTGACTTAAGCCTCCCCCAAGCTTAAGCGATGCTTTCTCCTTCGGGAGGCCAAAAATTATATATATAATTACGATCATGATGAACAAGATGCATAGGATAAAACTTCTGGTGAAATTCCAATTTCAATCGCTTATAGTCCCATGATCCCATATCATCATATAGCCTATACCATGTCAATGCATTTCCCTTCAAAGATAAAGGGAAGACCTTCTTCTTGATAACATCATCGGGCATACCTGCAAGCTTAAATAATCCACAAACCTCATCCACATAGATTAAGTGTAAGTCGGGATGCAATGTTCCATCTCCTGCAAAAGGATTAGCTAGAAGTTTCTCTATCATACCCGAAGGAATTTCGAATTAAACATTTTCATTTTTAGTAGGTCTAGTAGGTTGAGTAGGTTGAGGAGCAACTATTTGCTCTACCGGTCGGGGCGAAGATACGCCGAACAAGCCCCTCAAAGGATAACTTTCCATAGTAACAAGTGACAGTAAATTTCAGCACACTATATAAATTTTTCCTTACCAAATTCCACCTACCAAAGGCGCTTCACACCCCGGCAACGGCACCAGAAAAGAGTCTTGATGGCCCACAAGTATAGGGGATCTATCGTAGTCCTTTCGATAACTAAGAGTGTCGAACCCAACGAGGAGCAGAAGGAAATGATAAGCGGTTTTCAGCAAGGTATTCTCTGCAAGCACCGAAATATCGGTAATAGATAGTTTTGTGATAAGGTAATTGGTAACGAGTAGCAAGTAATAAAAGTAAATAAGATGCAGCAAGATGGCCCAATCCTTCTTGTAGCAAAGGACAAGCCTGGACAAACTCTTATATGAAGGAAAGCGCTCCCGAGGACACATGGGAATTATCATCAAGCTAGTTTTCATCACGTTCATATGATTCGCGTTCGGTACTTTGATAATCTGATATGTGGGTGGACCGGTGCTTGGGTGCTGCCCTTACTTGGACAAGCATCCCACTTATGATTAACTCCTATTGCAAGCATTTGCAACTACAACAGAAGTATTACGGTAAACCTAACCATAGCATGAAACATATGGATCCAAATCAGCCCCTTACGAAGCAATGCATAAACTAGGGTTTAAGCTTCTGTCACTTTAGCAACCCATCATCTACTTATTACTTCCCAATGCCTCCCTCTAGGCCCAAACAATGGTGAAGTGGCATGTAGTCGACGTTCACATGACACCACTAGAGGGATGACAACATACATCTCATCAAAATATCGAACGAATACCAAATTCACATGACTACTAATAGCAAGAATTCTCCCATGTCCTCAGGAACAAACGTAACTACTCACAAAGCATATTCATGTTCACAATCAGAGGGGTATTAATATGCATAATGGATCTGAACATATGATCTTCCACCAAGTAAACCAACTAGCATCAACTACAAGGAGTAATCAACACTACTAGCAACCCACAGGTACCAATCTGGGGTTTGGATAAAAAGATTGGATACAAGAGATGAAGTAGGGTTTGAGATGAGATGGTGCTGGTGAAGATGTTGATGGAGATTGACCCCCTCCCGATGAGAGGATCGTTTGTGATGACAATGGTGATGATTTCCCCCTCCCGGAGGGAAGTTTCCCTAGCGGAAAAGCTCCACCAGAGCCCTAGATTGGTTCTGCCAAGGTTCCGCCTCGTGGCGGCGGAGTCTCATCCCGAAAGCTATCTTATGATTTTTTTCCTTGACGAAAGACTCCATATAGAAAAAGATGGGCATCGGAGGGCCACCAGGGGGCCCATGAGGCAGGGCGGCACGCCCAGGGGGCAGGGCACGCCCACACCCTCATGGCCTGGGTGCGGGCCCCCTTTGGTACTTCTTACGCTTAGTATTTTTTATATATTCTAGAAATAACTTCCGTGAAGTTTCAGGACTTTTGGAGCTGTGCAGAATAGGTCTCTAATATTTGCTCCTTTTCCAGCCCAGAATTCCAGCTGCCGGCATTCTCCCTCTTTATGTGAACCTTGTAAAATAAGAGAGAATAGGCATAAGTATTGTGACATAATGTGTAATAACAGCCCATAATGCAATAAGTATCGATATAAAAGCATGATGCAAAATGGATGTATCACATTACTCTGTTCTTATGAACTTAATACTCTAGATGCATGCTGGATAGCGGGTCGATGTGTGGAGTAATAGTAGTAGATGAAGAATCGTTTCGGTCTACTTGTCACGGATGTGATGCCTATATACATGATCATACCTAGATATTCTCATAACTATGCTCAATTCTATCAATTGATCGACAGTAATTCGTTTACCCACCGTAATACTTATGCTCTCGAGAGAAGCCACTAGTGAAACCTATGGCCCCCGGGTCTATCTTCCATCATATTAATCTTCCAACACTTAGCTATTTCTATTGCCGTTTATTTTACTTTGCATCTTTATTTCTCTTTATCATAAAAATACCAAAAATATTATCTTATCATATCTATCAGATCTCACTCTCGTAAGTGACCGTGAAGGGATTGACAACCCCTTTATCGTGTTGGTGCGAGGTTCTTATTTGTTTGTGTAGGTGCGTGGGACTCGAGCGTGATCTCCTACTGGATTGATACCTTGGTTCTCAAAAACTAAGGGAAATACTTATGCTACTTTACTGCATCACCCTTTCCTCTTCAAGGGAAAACCAACGCAGTGCTCAAGAGGTAGCATATCCCGCTCCGTGGCCATCCTAGCGTCCTCAGCTTCCAGGTCTTCCTTGGCTTGGGCTATCTGATCTCGCAATTTTGCGACTTCCGTGTTATGCTGATCTCGGTTTTCCGGGTTAACCTCCGCTGTCAGCAGTGCTGCCAAAGCATCTAGTAAGTCAGACAAGACCTGAGCCAGCGGGCGCGCAGGACCTCCTGCCCCAGCCGCTGTCACCGCTGCTGACCCGGAAAACAACGCCGCTGCAGTTGAAGAATTTTGCACCGGTTGTGTACCGGCCATGAAGATTGCGACCCGGTTCGGCGGCTCGTAGGAGTCCGGAATACTGTCACCATCAGAACATCCCCCAAGCCTATCGTCCTGCAGTTGATACAACAAGGTAGTCTCACCTATGGACGACTCAGCATCAGAATAGATGGCCGTCTCACCATCAAACCTGGATCCTTCCTCAAATTTTGCTCCATGGGTGAATCCCACGAAGGCACGCCTCATGGCGGGCTGAACTCGGGCAGGTCTCGCACGCTGAGCCGTCTCGATGATGTCGGCACAGATGTTCGGCTCAGGGCCCGGTTCGCTGATTTTGCCGATGAAGACGTGAATTCCGTCGAAGGGGACTCGGTACCCGTACTCAATTGAGCCGACGTCGAGGCCCCAGCCTGTGTCATCGATGAAGAGCTTGCAGCGACGACTCTTGTTCATCCGGCACACAGTGTATCCTTTGATCCCTTCGAAGTTGCCCTTCAAGAACTTGAAACCATCATGCGATAGCCCCACGGTGAGCGCCAACTATCATGGGATCGTCACAGCAGATGTCCTAGCGTAAGAACTTAGTCGTGGAGCCATCGCAACGAGATTAGCTTAAAGGAGTTAAACGGGACAAAGGACATAGGGAGTTTATACTGGTTCGGCCCCTTGCGGTGAAGGTAAAGGCCTAATCCAGTTTGAGGTGGTATTGCTTATGTCTCGGTTACTAGGGAGGGAATACGCTTGACCTAGCTTTCGATCTCTTGTCTCTTGTCCCAACTTGCCGCCGGTTCATCCCTTTATATACTCAGGTTGACGTCCGGTGGCTTACAGAGTCCCGGCCGGCTCATAAACCTGCCCGGCCCGGTGACTTAATTACATTTGCCTTATAATACAAGTCATACACATATGGCGGTTTACACCTACGGGCCTTAAGCCGCCTTTGGGCCTTGGGATCTTCATAAGTCATCCTCATGAACCGCCATATCCGATTCCTTCATGGGCTTTGTATTGTGAGTCGCCATGAGTATAACCCGGCCCCTCCTGGGCGGGTTAACTCAATAGCTATATCCCCAACAGCATTTGGAACCATCGCCAAGTGAGTGTGGGTGATAGGGGGGTCCTTCCCACACGACCCAGAAACCGTCGGGGATAGGGAGCCTTGATGCATACAGTTGTCTATAACCGTTTCCGATATCTCGAATATCCCAAATGCTTCATCCTTGCTACTCGTTTGTGCTCGCATTGCCATCGCAGTCGGAGTTTTGTGGTTTTACCTAAAACTAGGTAGATTCTAGGCACGGGAGCTTTCCAGGCAGATTCCAGGCACGGGAGTTTTACGATGCCTGGCACGTCACAAACAGTTCAGGATTATAAACCGTGTACGATAGGTAGACAATCACACACATTTAGTTTTCCCAAACCGTATGTGATAGTGTCTGACATCACACACGCTTTGCAAACGGCAACTGTGTGCATGCTTGCACACGTTTCCTCTCTGGGAACCGTCTCGGATTATGGTGTATATCGCAAACGTTTGTGTTTTACCAACCGTGTGTGCCGTAATGACCTGCACAACGTAATTTCGCCCTAATTTAATTGCTTCTATTTAAAATTGTACCTAATTTAAACTTGAAAGTAGGCTATAGGTTTATTCATATCCATCAGGTTCAAACAACCAATGCATTATTCGATTCACAGGTACATTTGTGTAAGAATTACATAAGCACCAAATAAAGAATGATGAAGTAGGGTTCTATACTTGTACTATTACAGATGGTAAAGAAAGAGGCGACAGACATTCCGGTTGTTGAACAAGGTGAAGCGGAATGGCCCTATTGTGCTCTCCTGCATGCAGAAGGCATGCAGGACTCTAGTCCAACCCCCTGTGATAGTCGGCCGCCAATCATGTAGTTTGAGAGGTAATCTTGAGTAAACTGTTTTAGGATCCACTGCAAAAGGAAAAAGATTCAGATAGTGTAATCTAACACAACTCATTACGGGCAGCAAAAAGAAGGCTACAGGGTTCTTACTTACCATCCTACAGTTCACTGTTGTCTTGCATAAAGTGTAAACAAATAGTTCGATTGGCATCTTTTGACCCATTTTAATAACAATCTTTATCAGTTTCCTCACTTGATGCTGGTTCATGAATATCTCATTGCCCCATACGCAGAAAGGGTCGAAGTGTGGATCTTTGGCAATGATATATGTACCTAAAAGCACCAAGTTAATATTAGAAGCTAAACAACAATTGAAAATGATGTAGTACAAATAGTTGCACATATAGAGCATCACATTGTGAAGAACTGAAATAAACAAGTCATAAGGACATCTCTAGGCGATCCTTAAAAAGTTAAAGGACTAAAACCCTTAGTGGATATATATATATACTCCAGCAAATTTTGGCCTTTTCTAGTCGATCCCCTAAACTTAAGGTTGTAAACTTCAATTTGATCAAGTACAAAGCAGGTTCAACCGAAAGTAGCATGCATTGAAACATAAACATAGATATTTTTGCATAACCGAACATAAAACATAAATTTAAACTAAGCTAAACTACTTTCGGTCGAAGTAGAGGTTGAGCCAATCCTTCCTCATCATGTACGGTGTGCCACGAGCCGGGTCCGGGCAGGTACTGTCGTCGGGGTTGTTGGGGAAGGCACTCCTCCACTCGTCGACGTCGATCTCCTCGTCCTCGGGGCCCACCTCGCCACCGTCCACGCCACCTTCGACCTCGTCATCAGAGGAGAGCGCGATAACCTCGCCGCCCTCTGTGCTGCCGTCCTCGCCGCCTTCGACCTCGTCATCGGAGGAGAGCGCGATAACCTCGCCGCCCTCTGCGTCGGTAAAGATCGCCCGCTCCGCCTCCATGAGCTCTGGGTGCTGCCGGTGGAGCTCTTGCATGTAGGCCTCGTCGGTGGCCTCGGCCTCGAGGCGCTCCCACGCCTCGCGGTCCTCCCGCGCCATAGCCGAGCTCACCACCCCTAGCTCTGGCGGAACGAGGTTGACCGGACGTGTGCCGAAGGGGAAATTGAGCCAAGATGTCGCGCCGTGGTAGCCGACCTGCCAGCAGTCGTACTCCATGGCCGCAAGCTTGGCCGTGTGGAAGCTACCGAGCCACCGGCAGGTGTGGGTCTCTCGATCAGTAATCTCGGCGAGCCACGTCCCCCACCGCCACTGCTGGACCCCGAGGTAGGACCTCGTCGGCAGCCGGGTCCGAGGGAGGACGAAGAAGTCCTCAATCCGGCGTAGGGGCATGGCGGCGGGCAGCTCGGGGGACCGGCGACGGTGGATCGGGCCCGCGGAGGACGACGGGGACACCTCGGCGGCCACCTCGCCGACATCGGGCGAAAAGGCCGCGATAAACCTCTTTTTGGTCATTGGCTCCTCGAGCTCCCCGGCACACAGGCGGAGGTTGAGGATGGAGGCGCAGGCGATGGCGGTGACCTACCAATGGTTTCGAGGGGGGGGCAAGGTTGTGTTTGAGGAAATACTGCGGTAACTGAAAATTTTAGGGAAAATTTTGTTTTTGCCACTCTAGATTTTGCCAATTTTCCTTATGCTACTCTAGATTTTGACATTTCACTTTTGCCGCTCTTAGCTTTTAACAATTATCACAATTGCCATTCCATGGCAAAAGCAAAATCATTTTATTTCATTTTTACCACCCTTAGCTTTTGAAATTGTATCACAATTGCCACTATTAAATTTTGCTTTTGCAACGGAATGGAAATTGTGATAATTATCCAAAACTAAGAGTGGCAAAAGTGAAATGTCAAAATCTAGAGTGGCGTAAGGAAAATTGGCAAAATCTAGAGCGGCAAAAACAAAATTTTCTCAAAATTTTACTAGGTGGGGCTACTGAAAATTTAGATCAAGGATGAGCAGATATTTTTGAGATTGCGAGGGATGCAGTGGTGGGAGTAAAATGTCGGCGCTACTGAAAATTTGAATCAAGGGACTCAAGCAGAGTGGGAGTTTCTGGGGAGCGAGCTAGTGTGCTTGACACGCCGGCTATGGATTGTAGCCGACGCACCTTCTTGCGTAAGCCATAGGCGTACTATACACCGACGGTGCTCCAAGATATTTTGTACTACATCTCACACGGTTGGTGATAATAAACTGTGTGGGATCTACTTGATTTGAATTATATAACGGGGTCACAGCGGCAATGGATGTTGTTTGAATTGCTAGACCTTTTATCTGCAGTGAACATGCAACTATATGTGTGTCGTAAAAGAATTGGAATTATTTAGGGTTCGTTTAGACATTTTATACATTAAACTGGTTTTCTAGTCATTTCAGGTGCACAATTCAAAATTAAACTACATGCACATGCTCTGATGCATATAAATTGGTTGAAAAATCAAATTTGTGTGCTTCAGTGCATGCTTAGGTCCCGTACAAGAAATGGGAATGAATTTTTCGGGGTTCGTTTCGCCTTTTTTTATACATTAACTGGGTTTTCTAGGCATTCTATGTGCATAATTCAAATTTGAACTACAAGCACATGCTCCAGTGCACCAAAGTTGGTTGAAAAATCACATGTGTGCCCTTGGGTGCATACTTAGGTCCCATGCAAGAGATGGGAATGAATTTCAAACACCAGGGAACCGTTGATTGCCAACAAAACATTGAGATGCCTGGTTTTTAAATTCTAGTAAATCCAAACCTTGTCTGAAATTCATGAAACTTGACATGCTATCATGGAGCAGCATCAACATGTCGTGGTAAAAAAATTGTCCCATTTGGGTTAGGTTTGGGTATAAGCTTCTCACAGACCAGAGCTTCTCATAATAAGCGTGATGGTTTAGATAGCGAACGTCCCACCTTTGGGGACGAAACGATATCCATTGCCTCTTATTGCTTTCAAAAAAAAATCTCGTGTCAACATAGAACAACAGGAGTGTTGTGTCGGCTTTTGTGATTTTTCGGTGTTCTTTTGGACATTTTTATGCATTAACTGAGTTTTCTATGCATTTATGTGCATAATTCAAATTTGAACTACATGCAAATGCTCCAGTGCATATAAATTGGTTGAAAAATCAAATATGTGCCCTTGGGTGCATGCTTAGGTTAGATGCAAGAGATGGGAATGAATTTCAAACACCAGGGCACCTTTCATTGCCGGCAAAATGTTGAGATGTCTGGTTTTTAAATTCTAGTAAATCCAAAACTCGTCTGAAATTCATGAAACTTGGCATACTATCATGGAGCGGCATCAACATGCCGTGGTAAAAAATCTGTCCCATTTGGGGTAGCTTTGGGTATAAGCTTCTCACAACAAGCGTGATGGTTTCGATAGGGAACGTCCCACCTTTGGGGACGAAATGATATCCATTGCCTCTTATTGCTTTCAATTTTTTTTCTCGTGTCAACATAGAACAACAGGAGTGTTGTGTCAATTTTTGTGTTTTTTCATGGTTTGTTTGGACATTTTTATGCATTTATTGAGTTTTCAATGCATTTATGTACATAATTCAAATTTGAACTACATGCACATGTTCCAGTGCATATAAATTGGTTGAAAAATCAAATATGTATCCTTGGATGCATGCTTAGGTCCCATGCAAGAGATGGGAATGAATTTCAAACACCAGGGCACCGTTGATTGACGGCAAAACATTGAGATGTCTGGTTTTTAAATTCTAGTAAATCCAAAACTCATCTGAAATTCATGAAACTTAGCATTCTATCATGGAGCGGCATCAACATGCCATGGTAAAAATTTGTCCCATTTGGGGCAGGTTTGGGTATAAGCTTCTCACAGACCAGAGCTTCTCATAACAAGCGTGATGGTTTCGACAGGGAACGTCCCACCTTTAGAGACGAAACGATATCCATTGCCTCTTATTGCTTTCAATTTTTTTTCTCGTGTGAACATAGAACAACAGGAGTGTTGTGTCAATTTTTGTGATTTTTCGGGGTTCGTTTGGACATTTTTATGCATTAACTGAATTTTCAATGCATTTATGTGCATAATTCAAATTTGAACTACATGCACATGCTCCAGTGCATATAAATTGGTTGAAAAATCAAATCTGTGTCCTTGGGTGCATGCTTAGGTCACATGCAAGAGATGGGAATGAATTTCAAACACCAGGGCACCGTTGATTGCCGGCAAAACGTTGAGATACTTTGTTTTTAAATTCTAGTAAATCTAAAACTCGTCTGAAATTCATGAAAGTTGGCATGCTATCATGGAATGGCACCCAACATGATGTGGTATTTTCGTGTCCATTTTGAGAGAAGGCGCGCTCGAATAACAGCCAACAAAGACATTTTGAAAAAATAGCTGCCACTTTAATATCTCAAACGGTTGTATAATTCAAATCTTGTGCGTCCTATTAACCACTCACGTGATGCCACGTGTCTTTGTTTTAATGGCTATAGGAGGTGCCATGCGGACAGCTGCTTGACCTTGAATGAACGGGAGGCGTGCGAGCGGAGTCCGGTGCGTAGGCTGACCAAGAGGCGTGCAAGCTGTCCTTTGATGCGTAGGCTCATCGGGAAGCATGCGAGCTGTACGCTGCGCAGTCTCACTAGGAAGCGAGCCCTTTGACTTCCATGGCCGCCCGCCTTCCTCTCCATTAATGGCGCCCGAGCCGCTGTTTAATACGGGCAGCCTTACTGTTCACCTCCCATTCCCCTCCCTCCCGCAGACCTCCACCAACGCCATGGCGCAGAATGATCATCTGCCACTAGTCTTCAAGTTTGGTGAAGTCGACTCCGAGCCGAAGGAGATAGAAAATAAGGAGGAATGGGGCCTCATGGACATGGCCTAGAACAAGCTGGCCACGGCGGTTGCTGCCCCCGCTCCATTCCCGGCTCCCATCCCCGCGGCGGTGCCAGCGACCATCCCCATAGCATTGACGGGCTGGTCGTCGAGCACTATCGCAGAGCTGGAAGCCGCGGGCGTCGGCGACGTCTCCGCGGACCCGCCCGAGCTCGTGTACATGCCAGCGCCAGCACCAGTGCTCGTGTGCGCCCCTCCACCCACCGTGGCGCCGGCCCCCATGCGTTTGGCTGCACTCGCCGCGCCCGTGCCCCTGCCCGTGCGCGCCCCTCCACCCACTACGGCGCCGGTCCCCGTGAATTTGGCTGCACCCATCGTGCCCGTGCCCGTGCGCACGCCCCCCTCAGCGGCATGGGACGCTGTCGTCGACCGCTAGCTCTCAGCAGCGCTAGTTGCCGTCCTCCTGTGCCCCTCCCGTCGATCGCGCGACGACATGATGTTTGATTTACAAGTGAAGAACATTTTGTGTTGCCTTGAAGACTTCAACAACGGCGTCCCGAAGGATGACAACGACAACGACGGCGTGGCACGCCGCCTCCGCCACTACCGAAAATAGTTCTTTTGGGGGTTTAATACTGTATCTCGAATTCTCGATCATATGAATATAAATTCACAATATAAATTTGAAGTGTGACTGAATGAAAGATATGGCTTGAACGAACTTGCATTTTTCTCTCTTAATGTACAGACTTATCAAACGATTTTCTTTGAGAAAAACGTTAATGGTTTTTAAATATAAAACACTGATCGCAAACATTTTAGTTAGAACACCCGTATGCAAACCGACAGCTTCCTAGGAAGCCAAGGGAAAATGTGCCGAGCGGGATTTCTGCATCCCTTCAATGCAAACGGTTATTATGCATGACCTGTGTGCAACCACGTAGAAACAATTGGGTAAGATTTGCATCTGTCATTTTGGGTATGTTGTCATTTGTCAAACTGGAAAGATTGACATCTGTTTACCTAGTAACATTGCCATTTGATAACCTTGTAACACTACGATTTGTCAAAATATGCAGCTAAAAATCACTAGCACTATCTAATTTTTGCAACTAAAATCACTAGCACTATTCATATGGACACCACTAGCAGGCATGAGTTGATGGACGCATATGCAAATACCATTGATTACATACAACAAGTCATCAACCCACAACGACAACGAGGATACACGTTGGATTATAGATCATTTCCAACAAAACATTCTAGTAAAGTAAAGTTTCTCTCACACAACAAATAACAAAGCGATGAAATGAACTTCAGCTCAACCACTCGTCGGTGTTGGAAACGCTTGCTTTGAACCAGAAGTGATTCTCTAGGAAGGGCCAGCTACTGTCAATCTCGAGACCAACACAGGGCTGATCATCTAGGCTGAAGCGGCCTATGTCAAGACCCATATTGGGACGGTAGGGAAGCATAGCAATGTCCGAGGTATGGATACAGTTGCTTCTCATAAATGGTAGTAATGTTGTGTCAACAGCAGCTGGATCGCCTTCCACCATCATTGGATAGTTTTGTCCAAGGAAGAGTGAGTTTCCTCCAAGACTTTCAATACTGAACCAGGGAGAAGGTGTTGGCGCTAGTACACTAGTATCCATCCTGAATGCCCTGCAAGGGATGTTGGAATAGGCTCGAAGAGTGTGACCATGCGGGACAACACCTCCTTCCTTAGTAACATCAGCAGTGCCCTATATACAGACAAGAAGAGGTGATCCATCGAAATAAGTTGCCAGGCGCCACTGAGTATATGGGTCCTGCTCGTCCTCATGATCATGATCATCAGCATCGTCATCTCCCCCTTGGTTATAAAATTTTTGAAGTATAGGTTGTGAAATGTTCACAGGACCTTGGAAACACAAGAAGGTCAATTAATTAGTAAAGGGAAACTAGCTAACCCGCATGCATGTGGATGAAACAATTATAATTACGGTGGAAGACAAACGTACCGAAAGCATGATGATTCCATGCAAAAACAGTGCCACGAGTGGCGGCAGCAAACACAAGACCCTCGTATTGAATTGCATCACAGTACTCATTCGTGTACAGAAATTGATTTTTGAGCAATATCCATCGAGGCGTGGAAGTAAGGAAGGTAACAAGCTTGTCAAAGATAGCAACAACTTCATAGTTCGTGTAATCCCAAGAGCGGTTGGGAACTCGACAAATTGCTATCTTCCGTAGACGACAGTTACCATGATCGTATTTGAACTCACGTAGATCATCTGTGTGCTCAACCTCTGGGCAGTCTGGGATTTTTGGAAGTGGAACCCGGTGACAAGTGTACACATTCACAAGTTCCCACTCGCAGTTGTACCCAATATAAACAACACAATCTTCATTTGCGCCTGCCCAAGCCTTGCCCTCAAGCGATGGCATCTTAACATCACACGTATCATTATCAAGCGGCATCAACTTGCACAAGGCAAGGCTTTCCTCGTCCCCACGCCAGTCAGTAGGGTCACGGCGAAGAAGATAGGGGAGATCAAACCGCTCCTGGACCCTTGGGTTGCTTGTAATGATGTTATTAGTTGAGTCGAGAATGGTCTTGAACGAACCTGCCATGCTAGCCGAGGTGATGATGTCACACCGGTCAGTGAGTTCCTCCACCACGTCATCTTTTAGATCAGGGCAAGAATAACGGGGTCGTTTCTGGCTTGTTCCCTCCATGGAGAAGATGATCGAACAATGGCAGAAGGAAGGGTGAAGGAAAATGGAGGGAGGAAGAGCGTGCGACAGCAGTTCCAAATCGAGAGGGAAAGGCGAAGAGGCGATGGACAGTTGCCACGGTACAAGAAGAGGCTAGTGGGGAGCGAACAGTTGCCACAGAGGTCACACACTGACGAAAAGGCTGAGTGAACCGCATGTCGTATATCGCACACACCTTGATCTGGCTGACCGTTTCTTTTGTGTTGCCTAATCACAAACAGTTCATTCGAGTGAAGCGTATGCTGTACATCGCACACACCTTAGTCTGGCTGGCCATTTCTATTCTCTTGTCTCAACGCAAACAGTTCATCCGAGTGAACCGCATGACGTATGTCGCACACACCTTGATCTTGCTGGCCGTTTCTTTTGTGTTGTCTAATCACAAATAGTTCATCCGAGTGAACCGTATGCTGTATATCGCACACACCTCCATCTGGCTGCCCGTTTCTTTTGTTCCTTCTCATCGCAAACAGTTAATTGAACTGAACCGTATGCCTTGCATCGCACACGTAACTAAAATCTGAACCGTGTTTGATGCATTCATCATTGCAAACGTTCTGCACCTTTTTTGATGGGTGTTTTACACCACCGTTTGTGATTATTGCATCGCACACAGTTTCGTCGAAGGGTCTCGGATCGTAGTGTCGCGTTAGCAGCAACCTGTAGTAGTGCTCGTACAAGCATGTCATGGGCGGCCATGCCGTCGCGGTATAGGCTATGCTAGCCTACTCAAATGTATATTCATCCAATCAGAGCTCCAATAAGGGCTCCCTGGATGGTACAA
Source organism: Triticum dicoccoides (assembly GCF_002162155.2). Lineage (NCBI taxonomy): Eukaryota > Viridiplantae > Streptophyta > Magnoliopsida > Poales > Poaceae > Triticum > Triticum dicoccoides. Next base: position 135,649,950 of record NC_041384.1, read on the forward strand.
ATAGGGGAGACCGAAGCCTCACAAGGGGGTCGATTCTTTCACCTTGTAGAAGACATAGTGTAGCTCTCTACCATTGCAATACAAAACAAAGCAGGAGTAGGGTATTACACCAAGAAGGTGGCGCAAACCTGGGTACTTCTTCGGATTCATCTGTAGTTCATCCATCACATCTCACACATGACTTGGGATTGTTGGACATGTTTAGTCCCTGGTCGAACTCTCGAAGAGTTGTTGCTCACAACTCATATGTAGGTTTTAGAAACCGACATAACCATGGCAAATTTATTTCACTGATCATGGTAAATTTAGTAATTGATCATGGCGAACTTAGTACCTATATCATGGCAAATTTTAGTTTCATGTATTTGCCATCAAAATTTTACTTTATTGCCAAGACAATGGCAAATTTTAGTAAATGATCATATAACCTTAATAAATTTACCATTAAGAAGATATATATATATATATATATATATATATATATATATATATATATATATATATATATATATATATTTGCCATGTGACAAGTTCTAAACTTCCTAGAATTGCCATGTGGACATCTCAAAGATTTTTTTACACCATTGACATGCTTTTTCTCGGAAAAAGGTTTTTTTACGAATTTGCCATGTGACCGGATATGGAACATGCCATGCTATGAATTTTTTTCCATTAACTTGCATTGGACCATGGCAAATTTATTTTACACCATGAAAAATCTAGCCAAATGGAATAGATTTTCCATACTACTTGGCAATTTTTCACCTCAAACATGGCAATTCTATTTTACAAAGCATGGAAAATTTAATTAAATGGATTTTTTGTGTTGAGTACAAAATGGTTATAGCACATGCAATAAAGTAAAATGGAATTGCCATGGCCAGGGGAAAAATTTCCATGTAATATGGCAAATCTATTTCAATTAACTAAATTTGTCATGGTTCGTTAAATAAACCTACCATGGTGGAGGTGAAAAAATTGACATGTAGTATCGAACTCGCGACCCCTTCGTTCACAGGGTACCGTACAAACCATCTTGGCCATTTGTCAACACCTGCTAGGGTTCTTCTTTTTCCTCCTTTTTATCTTTCCCTTAGGTCGCGGGAGTCCCTGTTTCATGTTTTTCACCGGTTTTTTGGGCTGGGTTTCGGGGATTTTCATTTACCCGGTTTTCTTCTTTTTTGTTTAGCTTTTTCTTTTTGTTTTTCTTTCTTGTTTTTTCGTTTCTCCATGTCTCTTTTTATTTTTCATATTCAATGAACTTTTCAACAAATCGATGAACTATTTTCCAAAATCGATGAACTTTTTTCAAAATTGATGAACTTTTTTTCAAATTCTATAAACTTATTTCAAATGCGATGAACTTTTTTTAAAACTGATTAAATGTTTTCGAATTAAATAAACTTTTTAAAATTTCGATGAACTTTTCTTAAATTCGTTGAACTTTTTAAAATCAATGAAGTTTTTTGAATTTGATGAATGTTGTCCAAATTGGATGCACTCTTTTAAAATTCAATTAACATTTTTTTCAAAATCAATAATTTTTTTCATTTTTGTGTGAACTTTTTTATGTTTAGTGAACTATTTGTAAAAAGCAATGTTTTTTTCAAATTTGATGAACTTTTTTCAATTCAATGAACATTTTTTCAAATTTGATTTTTTTTTCTTTCAAATTTCATGAACTTTTTTCAAAATCAGTGAACTATTTTCAAATTCAATGATCATTTTTAAATTCGATGAACTTTTTTTGAAGATTATGAACTTTTTCAGTTTTGTGAACTTTTTGGAAATTGGTGAACTTTTTTTAAAAGATTTTGATGATCATTTTTCTATTTTTTGTGAACTATTTTTAAAATTGATAAACTTTTTTCAACATCATTGAACTTTTCTTGAATAGGGCAAAGTTTTCCAAAGTATTTTAGCATGTTCATGGACCTTTTCCGAAATCTGTGAAGTTTTTTTAAGAACATCATGTAAGAGCTGCTATAATAGGTTTTAAGGTTTTAGCGCTGTAGTAAGTCACTTGCAACCGCTCGTCCTAGTGGTTAGCTCAACTCTTGTTGGATGTGTAGGTCATGAGTTCAGCTCGCCGCGGTTGCCCTACCTTTGCATAGTTTTCGCGCTTTCTAGTTCCATTTTTATGCGGTCCTCTTCGTGGGCCGGCCCACCTCGTGTTGTTGCGAGCGCGCGTCTCCTAATCGGCGCCGACTAGGAGCTTCCCCAGGGAGCTCCTAGTCAGCGCCTTCTGCACCAACTAGGAGTTCCAACGTCCACGCTGCCGCACTTATGGCCGGCCCAAAACAGAGGCGCAACCAAAAGGAAACAAAACAGAAAATGGCACATGGGAGAAGGATCAAACCAGCGACCTCCGATTCCAGGGTACAACGCGCTTACCAGTCGGCCACTTAGGCACATCTGATAGCTTACATCGTTTCCCCTCTTTTCTTGTTTCCTTTTCCCTTTTCCCTTTTTTCACTTTTCGTTTTTTTCTTCCTTATATAATTAATTCTTTTCAAATTCGTGAACTCTTATCAAACCGATGCAATTTTTCATTTTTTGATGAACTTTTATCAAATTCGATGAAATCTTAGAAAGTTCATAAATCTGAAAAAAAAGTTCACCGGATTTGAAAAAAATAATAGATTTGAAAAAAAGGTTAATCAGATTTGAAAAAAGTTCATTGGGTTCTTAAAAAAGTTCATCACATTTGAAAAGGTTCATCACATTTGAAAAAAAGTTCATCAATTTTGAAAATAGTTCATCAAACTTCAAAAAAAATCATCAAATTTGAACGAAACTTCATCAAATTTGTAAAAGAGTTCATGGAAATATAGAAATAGTTCATGAAATTTGAAAAAAAAAAGTTCATCGATTTTTTTATAAAAACACAAAAATGGAAAATTATCAATTTGGAAAAAATGAATTTTAACAAAGACATATTTGAAAAAGAAAAGGAAAAGAGAAACCAAATAAAAATAGTCCCGAAAATGACAACGAACCGGGAAAAAACCAGGTTTGGGAAGATTCAAGAAGCTTCCCAAAACCGGAGGATTCCCACGACTGCAGAGAATCAAAAGAAAACAAGTTAAGCATCTGTTGTTTCTCGATGGCGTAGTGGTTCTGTCATTCGAGATTCAGTAAGAGATCTGCAGTTCGACTCCCGGTTGCGCCACCTCCTTTTTGAACTATTTATTAAAGAATAAAAACAACATTCATGGGCCAGCCCAGCTCACCAGTGGGAGGGATGCGCTTCAGGTGCCCGTTTGCGAACGTATGCGCCAAATAGGAAATGCCCCCCCCCCCGGCACTGTAGTTTTGTCTCCTGCATGCCCACTGCGTCAGAATGAGTTGAGTGGATTGAACTCCGCATTGCAAAATTAGTTGGCATATTAAAGAACTGTAGGAACAAAAGCTAGCCGCGTTCATGTGTGCAAGTTGAAAGCAAACGATAAATCTCATTAAGAATGAAACAAAAGTTGCAAACATGACAACAATGCAGTGACATACGAGGAAATGCAGCTAAAACAACCCCTAAAAGGATAACCAAGCTGGGCTCATAAGCATGCAGTGTACAAAGTACAAACGACTTCCGGAGGGAATGGTCTGCTCGACACCATTTATCCATGTGCAGTCTTGGGGGATGCAGATTGAGCCGAGGAAGCACTCGACTGGAGTGACGACGAGCTCTGAGAGACCGCTTCGAGGATGGCGTCGACATTCAGATCACAGCAGCGTGCGATCTGCATAACTTTGCCCCTGGTAAGTGGCATAGGCGTCTTTTGAAGGAGCCCGAGGAGCTCGGACACGTGTTGCAGCTTGGCCTTCTTCTTCCTAGTGGCAGAGGAGCCAGGGCGGCGCCGCGCCCCGCCATTGAAGGAGTTGCCGGCTGCCTTGCGCTTGGTAGCGCGCTCAACAGAGCCCACCCTTGGCATGTCATACACCTTCTGGATACGGGAGCTGCGCCATGGCGAGGACGCTGCCGCTTGGGCGGATGACGACGTAGATCTTGTCGGAGAGGCTGGAGGGATCGTGCCGCCCCTGTTACGACAGTGGCAGAGCCGCCCACCTCACTGGTAGCGATGGCATTAGAGGCGTCATTCCCTGTTGTTCGCACTGCACCGACCGTGGCATCAAAGGGTTAAGACAAACTGCTATTATCAAAAGAGTCCATTTCCACAAGTGCAATAGTCTACTCGCATAGGACGCTACTCAAATTGAACTACAAAAACGTCTAAGCACTATTGCCTCAATTTTGGGAATGTAAATCCCTCGTTGGTCTGAAAGCTGAAAGTTTCATTCCGACGCCTCTCCTCTTCGATGTGCGACGCTTCATTCAACATTTCGGTTGCGCTACGAGGCCTCTGATTGTCTAGCATTGAAACCGCAACTTTCTCCATGTAGAGTGTCGTGGGCCATTTCGTAATGCATTCCTCAAAGATGCACTAGCATCAAGTTGGCCAGACATAAGGTAGCACAAGCTGCGTCTGGCATAAACAACCCATGAAATAATTACCTCAGTATCAATAAACTGTGAAACAATGATAGGAAATGGATCAATTAGGGCATATTGCAGTCTAGGACGCCAAAATATCTCCTGATGATAAATTCAAGGCATTACCTTAGTAAAATTGTCCAATGCTATCTGAAAGTCTCCAGCTCGGAATGCAGCATCACCCTTTTTTCTTTGGATCAATGGCTCTCGCATTAGGTCTGTCCACATTTGGAAAGATAGCTACAACATGGAGGATGATGAAGATGTAAGCCCACTGAATAAAAATAAAAAATAAAGGTGAAACAAGAATGTATTACCTCCATCTTATAATCTGGAACAGAGGGAATAGTTCTCTTTAATTACCTCATTTGGAAGCCCTTCCTCTGGTTTGTATCCCTCCCTCTCTAGAATCTCATCTATGGCAGTTAGGTCCGGCGGGAAACGGGTTGCTTCCATTCTAGACACTCCAATCTGTATGGTATATATATTGCACTTGTTAACTATGACAATATTTTTCCTCATTTAAATTTTACAAATTTCCTGACAGTGATCACAATTAGGACACACCCGATGCATGTTTTTATGATGTTTACATGCATTATGATTAAGTTAATTACTATACCTTGTCTAACATCATTCTTCCTTGTAGCAACTTGATAAGCTCGCCTGTTGATGTCCTTCCCTTCTGCTCAGGATCCACACATACTAGACCTATCTCAGGGTGTGTTTGGTTCGGGAACGAAGTGTAATGGAATGACATGGTTCCATTCCAGTGTAATGGGTTGGTTCCGTCGTTGTGTTTGATGTGGGTAATTTGAAGGAATGTAATGGTTACATTTTGGCATTTGGTTTGAAAAATGGAATGGATTTGTAAGTGATCATCAATTCATTTATGAAACAAAGCGGGGTAAACATTGAATTGGATTTCGAAACAGGGGTTTGAGCATGAACTAATTGGGATGAAGCAATTTTTCTTTGAGCATTGACGAATCGAATCCATGCAACGAACAACGGTGTGAGCTACGAACCGAATCCAATGCATCTTCTTATTTTTGGTATATAGCCTGGTGAGTTGTTCGATGGATTTCTCGACCTCCATTTATCAAGTGTTCGAGGAATTGAAAAATGAATATAGAGTGTTACCAGTATGAAAAAGTAAAATGTAACATCCTCTTTGTGGAAAGAGGACATGGATTTCTTACAAGCTCCATAAATCTCTGGGAGACTGTTCTTGTAACATCTGGGTAGTCCTTGTGTCCTGTTATTACCTCCAAAATTATTACACCCAAACTGAATATGTCTGATTTAGTTGTGACCGTACCTCCATGTAGGTATTCTGGTTCCATGTAACGCCTACATCACAAGGTTAAGTTTGTGAATTTTGAAGATACAAAATAACAACACTATGCAGGGGAAATATTTTGTAAACCAATAAAATAGAATGGATAATTACAGTGTTCCATCACGACTTGAAGTGCTTATAGTTTGTTGTTGATAGATTAGTCTTGAAAGACCAAAGTCTGTAATCTTTGGCTTCATAGCATTTTCCAGCAATATGTTCACCGGCTTTAGGTCCACATGGAGCACATGCTTACCTTTTTCCTCATGAAGGTACTTTAAACCATAGCAAATCCCGGCAATTATGTTATAGCGGGTGCCCTACTCAAGTCCAGAAGATTCATCTACATTTTTCACAAAAAGAAATAACATATTTTTCACAAATTATGCAAAAATCTATTTTGCACTATGGATAATATATGAAAACACTGCAGATTCGAACTGCGTTCTCCTTCGTCATGACCGATGTGTTTATCGCATATCCATAATTAAGTTGAAAACTATAACAACCATATTGTATACATGCAAATTAAGTTATCCTAACCCACACCGCCCAGCCAAAAATATGGTGAACGAAGACTACGAAGTCATAATTAACTGTCGAACATCTTAAGGATCTCAAAATTATGGTATAGACATTATGGAACGAAAAAGTCATAGGCAACTGAATATATAAACACAGACGCACACGCAACATATGCCCGTGTTCAATTGTTATACCTAAAATATAACCAGAAAGGCTTTCGTTAGGATAATATTGCAAGCAAAGCAGCCTTTCAGAGGACGTGGTGTCTTTGAACCCGAGCACATGTGTGCTCTGTATCTGGGCGGTCAGTAGCGTCTCGGGATTCCACGCATTAAAAAAGTGGACCAACTTTGTGAGCGACTGAAAATATGGAAAAGAGGGAATACGCATGAGCTGACAGAGAAGGAGGGAGGCGGGCGTAGACGGCAGCAAGCTGAGCCATGGCTCAACTTGTCCACATCTTTCCTGATCCGTGGATCAGGTACGTGCTTTTTGTTATCTCTGGCGGCGGAGGAGTAATAGGAGGAGTGGGGGTGGGTGGGGGTCGGTCGTGGTACTGTTGTCTCCTACCTCAGGCCGCTGGACTTTTCTAGTTGCGGCAAGGCTGAGTTCGTCCGGAAGTGAATCCAACAAGAAGACCACATTGACCAGTGGGCATGAAGTTCCTGATACAGCTAATTCAAAGGTACCACACTAGTTCATTAGACTCACCTGATGTTTTTGCTCGATTTTGGATCCCGTGGTATCAATCTGGAATTTCGTCCTCATGCTGCGCAGATCCATGGTGCTTGAGGAGGTCACCGATTGCGGGGACGGAGCAGCATCAGAAACCCGCGGATAGCTTTGACGAGCATATTTGCGTGCGGGAGGTGGAGGTGGGAGATCAAAGTGAGGGTTCACCGCAGGCTTCTGAGTTCCGAACAAACGATAGGGAAGATGGACCTAGAGCTCCAGGATGGAGCCGCGGGTATTTCCATGCTCAATACAATAGTTCCGAATTTAATGGTGTAAATTTGGAGAATCACTTTTCGTATGTGTGTGGTTGGTTGCATATAATTTGAGGTGCATATGAACAATCCGAGGTCGTATGTGTGTGGTTGGTTGTAATTACAAGAGTACAAAACAGGGACACATCATTTGATTGTGAGCTGGATGAATCGGCATGCACATATTGTTGAGCCCTTGGATAAATAATTGAACCATAAATTGTGAACTAAAAAGATAGAATGTCTATGTTGCAAAATTCACGTGTGCAAATCTGAATGTGATTGCTTGTAATTATGAGACAACATACTGGGTAATTTATCTGATGTTGTACAGAATCACTACTTGTCAGGAATTGAATGATATGATCACTAGATCACATATTGATGGAACAAAATGATGTTTTTGTTTTGTATATGGTTGATTGAATAGCGATGGTATCCATGAATATTCCAAGACATTTCTGAATTTTACATTGTTGTTTTATAGTTTCATTTCCGCCTGTCAGAGTATAATCCTTCTATATAGAAGGAAAATATTGTGATCGTCACTATGTTGGAGGCCAAAGACATACCTGTTTTGCTTCAGTTTTTCACGTGATGTGATTATGTATTTGGGATTGAGGTATTAAATTTTCCCGTTTACACAAAGGCACCATTCAGACCCGAGGAAGGTTCAGATTTCTCATGCTCAGTTATGTGGTCATTGTAGATTTTAACCCGAGGATCTGTTTTTTCACAGCGTGTGGCAAGAGAGGTCGGTTCATAGTTTTGTGTATCAATCGAGCCGCACAGCTAGGAGGAAGAGAGGTGGAGAGGAGATGGGGCCAAACCATCCTGTGGCAAGCAAATGAACAAGATGTGGTCCACGATGAATCTCTGGTAGTTGCTCCTTTCTCTTTACGACCCCTGACTCTCTGATTTTTAGTTCATAGCATAATATCTATTTTTAGCTAGATACCATCTTCGCAGATACAAGTTCCAAAATTAGAGTATTTGCACATATTCAGACTTGCCATTGGCACAACTGATATATTAGTAGGTTACTAGCCCAAAACATAGCTATAATGATGAACCTTTCAGCTTGATGCTTATGTCTTGCATATCCTTTTTTGAATGTTTTCTTTTGCATATATAAAAAAACGTCATGTGTAGGTTAGTTTGATGTGTTATGCCCATCCTAATTAATTTCCTATTTGAAGTTGTATGTCTTGTGCCTTTATGTAAGTGTTTACTTTTATCCTGGACTTGATGTTGCAAGCCTTCCTCACGAGTTCATTTGTTTTACATTTTTTTCTCTCTTTAGGTGAAAAGGACAGTAGATCAATCCACACCAGCAAGGGGACAAAGATGAGTGGTAGTACCCTCCGCTTGGGCCTGGGAGATTTATCCAAGTGTTTAGCATGTGTGCTATTTTCTGCCTTTGGATTCCTGAATGGAGTTTTCATGAATATCCAAGTGTTGGCAAACAATGGAGTTTTTGAGAATCAAATAGACATGGAGAGGAACTGAGGCAATTGTGATGTTCTAGCTATACTTTCCAGTGTTGAAGGTGTTGATAACAGTGCAGTATTTGTGTTAGGCAACAGGTTGGGTGGTTTACCGCCGCCTGTAAAGCGAAAGGAGATGGAAATGGTTTTCCACCACTTGTTGCGGCATGAGAAAGGACTTCCTGCTTAGAAAAAAGGTGTTTTTCCGACACAACCTCTAGACCTGGGAGGTGCGGAAATTGTGGGATCGAGGGGCACCATAGGAACAATTGTATTAAGGCTGCAAATTTCAGGTTGGCAGGGGGTAGCTGACAGTTTGTTAACTGGTATAGTTGCTAGTTGTGATGAGTTTTTGTTTAGATATGGCTTGTGGGGGTAACGAGATATGATAGGGTTACAGTTTCATCTTCTTGGATAATACTTGTAGAATTTGGATTTATACAACAATTCAATGAGTTATGCTATTCTCTAATAATAACACTATGTTCTCGTTGTGTTGTGCCGTTATGTACTGACAATTTGAAATCCATGTGTAGCACTAATTACTTAAGAAGTGGGACACACAATTTGAAATCCATACAAGCTGACAACTAATTTATTTTTCTTGATTAAATGGAGCATATGTGGTGGGCAATCCGTAGTCAGTTACTGAACTATAGATCCGATCGAAATGTATGCTTTTTGACAAAGCCCAATGCTCATTGACTTCATGGATAAAACAAGAAAGCTCAATGTATGCTTTTTTCTTCTCATTGAAACCACTTGAGCACATGAACATTAGGTTTTTCTCGTGGCAAATGCTTGTAGGTTTTCCATGGCCACCTTCCCCTCCTCAGTCGCCACCTTCCTCTCATCAGCCGCCGCCGACCTGTCCCTGGTCACAGCCCTCCATTGTTCTGCTGCCGTCCGCTCCTCCATGTCTTTGATCTTCATGCATTTTCTTTCTTGGGATGTCTCTTTTCTTGCATTGATGATGGCTTCCAATGATTCCTTCATGTCATTGTCTCCAACCTTCATGCCCTTTCTTTGCCATTCCTTCTTTCACCAGACCTTCTCGTAGGAGCAACCGAGTTGGGAGTGGGGCTTCTTTTTTCCTTTTTCGCCACTTGATGCATCATCAGCACCAACCATTACTGCATTTCAAGCAAGCTCTTGGAGTTATTTATATTAGGAACTTCATATGCCTCTCGGTTCTTTCACTTCTCACTTTTAGGCTCCTTCCAACGATGCTTTGCCTTGCTTCCCTTTTCTCCCCTTTCCTTTTCCTTTGAACAAAGCTTGAACAACGTTGAGCTACATATCACAATTGACGAAACAAGTTAGACACCAACACATATAAAGTGGTAGGGAGATAAAGAAAAGAATGCAGAAATTTGAGCAAACAAACAATTTTCTTCTATGTTAAACAACATGTGTTCATCTACTTGATAGTTTTTTCTTTCCGATGGTGTTGAATAAAAAAACCCTCCTCATCCATGTCAAAATTGCACATATCATATTGTGTCTCGTATTCTTAAGAGGGGGTTTCTTGAGACACAAAATCTGGCGATGCAACATTCACGTAGTGCAAAAACGTTTCATCATCAAGACTACATACATAAAAATTGAGTAACATAGGGACACATCACATCACAATTGCATTGAAAAGTTCGAATCACATCACAATTGCATTGAAAGGTTCGAATCGCATCACAATTGCATTGATGTTATTTTTACCTTTGGGACATTTTGTCGACCAAGTTGTGCACGCCGATGGCAGTAGCGATGGGTGGCGCCCGTTCTTCCTCCACAGACGACGGCGGTCGGGAGCGACACGGGCTCCACGAAGACATTGTCCATGGTGGTGGTCGGGGACGAGGTACTCAGCATCAACATCTACAATGGTGGATGAGGACGGAGAGAAAGAGTGGAGGAGGACGACGGCTCGGACGCAAGAGGAGGACGGTCGGTTTGGTAAATTTGGTGGGGTTTGAAATGGGTACGGCCTGTCGGATTTGGCAAACGTGTTCGTGTGCCCCTATATCAGCCCCACATATGGATTGTGTTTGATGGGTGTCGGACAGCCCGATCGTTTGGGTTGTCTTTTGGTGTTTCGGGGGTGGGGGTGCCATTTTTATGTACGGACGGTGCCGGGCTGTCCGCCGAATGTTTGGGAAGGGTTTGAGTGATCTAGTTGTAGATGCTGTAAGTAAACGTTGAAGCTCATGAAACATGCTAATTTCTTACTGAATCCAGTTCTGACAAATTCGGAACGGAGAACTAAAGCAAATGTTATTTGACGAAGAGTAGTTTCTCCAGCTGCTTACAAGTTGGGACACCCATCACGGAGAGCCACACGAGCGACACCCACGCCGCGGGCGCTGGACGCGCCCGCTGGCCAGCACCGGAGCAGGAGACGCCGTGGCAACGGGATCGTCCCTGAAGAGGACAACGATGACGCTGACGTTGCCCGTGCTGCCTGCGCGGACCGCGTGCTGGGCCAGCTCCTTGGCGAGCATGGTTGCCGAGACCGTGTTGTTGTCCGCCGCCTTCCCCCACTCCATGGCGCTCCGCGACCTGCTGCGCAGCTTGCCCTCCACCACGCGGCACGCCTCCACCGGCGAGACGCTGTCCCAGAGCCCGGCCGTGGCCAGGATCAGGAACTCGTCCCGCGGATCGCGACCCACCGCGGTCACCTCGGGCTCCGCGATCACGTACTGCTTGTACAGATAGCTCCCTGCAGGGCACAGTGTTACAGTAAGATCGTTAGCTAGCTACCATGGATCGCAGAAATTAACGAGAAATGAATGGTCGATCCAGCCAATGAGTAAACAAACGTTGCTGTAGCGGAGTGGCGGTGCCCACACGCTTGGAACGCAGCGTCGCGGGTTCGAATCCTTGCCGCGCGCGAGCACGTTAAATTTTCGTCGGTGTTGTTTTTTTTGGTAGGCCCTTTTTTCGGCTAACAAGGGATGGTTGTGTGATTAAATAAAAAGTGAAGGTCTTTTTTGCAAAAGAACAAGCCACGTCAGCACCTGACAGGCGGGCCCAGCTGTCAGATACACCATCAATACACTGGTATACGCGGTTTAGACTATTTTGCAACAGACTGCTCCAAATATGGTACTGACATAAAAAAAATTACGAAAAGTGGCACCAATCCGCATTCAATGCCTCAATTGTGATACATATGTGCAATTAACTCTCTCTTATGTACATACCAAATGCGCGGGAGGTTGGCAGAAACTCGTCGACTGTGTTGGTGGATTCGTCCATGCGTCCCCCGCCGTTTTCCACACGCTGCTTCTCATCTGGCCTGTTTGGCTGTGACGCACACAGCATATTCATACGTACTGTAAGCATTTTCTCGGCGATATAAAACAGAGTAATTACATTGTTTTTTCGACTACGCGAGATGATAAATTGTGTATATGTACATGTCAACGAGGATCATTGGATCTAGGGTGCCAATGCACACGAATTGAGAAAAAAATTCAGAAATTGCAAAAAAGTCAAAAAAAATCTTGAGAATTTTTGAAATCAAACATGATCATGTGTTGCACTCACGTGAAAAGTTTCGTGAATGAGTGACTTCAGTGGTATTATGAGCAATAAAAAAACAAAATCGGCACTATATAAAAGTTACTATTCACACTTTTTGTACTCATAATTTTATTTTCTTGCCCCTGTAGTCGGTCGAAGCTATTCCTTTACAAAAAAATTCACACGAATTTAACACCTACTAATGTTGTTTCCAAAAAAGATCAGGAATTTTTTGCTCTTTTTGCAATTTCTAAATTATTTTTTCCAATTCAGGTCCATTGGGACCCGGGACCTACTGGGTATTTGGGCATGTACCTTATACTACTATCTCCAAGAGTTGGAGATATATTTCCTCTGTCTAGTCTAGACTATACCCAGTGAGTACATAGATGTTTTGCAAATTACGAATTCCGCAAAACCAAAAGTTCATTAGAACTTGTATGTTCGAATAGAGACTGAAAATTGAGACCTTTGTAAATCAGAAAGTAAACATCCTTCCATTGTTTGGAAAAATTAGTCTACATCGTAGATTACCAAGAAATTGTAAGCCATATTAATTCGTATTAATGTTTGGTTTCTATTAATAGAAATCAGGTGGTGGGTGGAGGGGTACCCTCTTTTTTTCATTCATGTATACATACTGATGGTTCAGGCTTTCACCTCACATGTACTCCTATAAAGCTACGAGCATAAGTTGATGCCTGCACTATGACTCAAATGGTACATTTGGATCTGACAACTCACCCCACCCCAGAGGAATGGGCAAACCTTACATGGATGTTTGATGGACTAGCTTGGACCGGCTGGTCCTTATTGTCTTTGTAGGGGTTCTGCACACGCAGGAGCTGGTCATAAATAACTAGGCAAACCAAGAAAAGTTTTGGATGGGCAATGGCTTGGCTACAGTGACATTGCACGTGCACTTCTGCCCTACAAAATTCACATGCAAAGCAGTGAAGGCAACCTCAAACATCCATCATAGTGTTTGGTGCCAGTGGAAAATATGCCGCATATATTTATCGCACCATATTTCCTGATCCTGTGCCACTCAAGCAAACCTAAATCGTACTTACTGTTGCTACTACACAAGCAAACCTACGTACTCGCCAAATGTGCAAACAAGACCTCCCAAGTACCAAACCATTCTTCTCATTTGTGACAAGTGTCCTAGTTTTGTGCTCCTTTGTGTTCTTTGTGTTCCAAGCATTTGGGGGCATCTTCTAAGAATTTCAGTTGCAGAGGAAACTATAATTTTTTTAGTGGTTTGAAACTCCGATTAAAGGAATGCGTTGTGTGACCTGACCTCTAAAATTTCTTGGAAGAGCCCGAGTACAAGATCGCACCTAACTTAAGATTCTCCTTTTTACTTCAAATAGCCTTAAAATGGATTGCTTGTGAGTCTAGCTACTACACAAGCACAGATTAATTACTTGCCAAATTTCCAAGGTACAACTGAGAAATCACATCTAGCTTGTGATACGCGACATATAGAGCTTTTGCATGATCTCCAAAAAGATACGAGACATGGCGCTTTCGCATGATCTCCAAAAAGATACTACGAGACATGCATAGAGCTTGCATGATCTCGAGAGAAAACCCTCGTAGCTTCGCCCTCTGTGCTCGATCGGAAATGAAGCACGAACTAGGCACAGCTAATGAAATTAGAGTATAATCATCGGAAAGATACTGCTGTAATTACCCGGTGCTCGGAGGTGAGCTGCAAGATCTCGCCGCCGCGGGAGATGACGGCCCTGGAGATGCCGCAGTTGGCGAGCACCACGTACTCCTCCAGGACCAGCGCCACGAGAGCCGTCGCGCCGGCGACCGACGCGTCCACACCGCTTGCTCCCTCCAGCAGCTCCGCGTCCACTGTCTGGAACGCGTCCGCCATGGCCGTCCTCCACCATCCATCCACGTCTCCCTGCGGCCCGTGGAGGAACCGCGGGGCCTCGGCGAGCAGCTCGCGCAAGATCTGGTCCGCGATGGCGCCGTGCAGCCGCTCCGTCAGGTAATTGGCGACGGCCGCGCCCGAGTGGCCGTCGAAGACCCCGAAGTAGTCGAGCCCCATGGGCGGCGACAGCTCCGTGAACGACGGCACGGCAGCCAGGGCGCCCGTCAGCTCCGGTTGCCGGCCTTTGAGGGCGGACAAGCCGTAGGACACGTACAGCGCAGGACATGAACCCCATCCCCATCCAAGCGACGACGGTCCCGCCGGTGCCGCCGTCTCCGCTGCTGGGGCCTCACCGTTGGTCGGCATCGCTATCTAACTCGTCTTTGCCGCGTTCCGGGAGAGACGGGGAGACCTCTGCAGCTTGGCTTCCGAATAGTGGTGCCCGAGCCTGTCTTAAATCCTTCTTAGAGCATCTACAACTAAAATTGTCAAATCTGGATCTTACATGTCTGCGGATGCGTCCGGTCATGTCCACGGACAGTGGTCATGTAGGTATTAAAAATAAACCTATACAATTGGTTTCATCAAATCGAATCCTTAAATTCATACTAGTCTCATGCAAAGTAAAATTACATACATCGTTAGACACATGTCACCGGACTATCAAAAATTGACATGTTCTGCTACAAATGGAATGACAATAAAAAATGTCATCTTCCTTGTCAAAGTAGCGGTCAAAGACGCAAAACAAATCAAGGCGGTCTGCTCACCGTCAGAGCTGTCTGATCGGTCCTCGTCCTTCTCCTAGGGAGGGGGAGGGGGGGGGCAGTCCAACCATGCCACGAACCGCCGTGCTTTGCTCTTTTGCCATGGCATGGACCGCTCTCCTTCGCCGCTTGTCGGTGATGCGGGCACGGAGGTCTTCCTCCTCCCGTGCCGGCGTGCGGCTCCGCCTTAAGGGCTACCATGGCATCTCGCGCCCGCAGCCTCGTGCGGCGGGCATGCCATGCCTCTTGCTCGTTTTGGCTGCAAACCATGGAGGCGGATATGGCCTCTGTTTGGGCTCCCGGCGCCGCAGGGACGAGACGTCACCTAAGTGATTCCGTTGGCCAAGCTGGTTGCACCAGCATAATTTTTTTTAAACTATGATGATTTTTATAGCAAATTCGGAAACTATACATCCTAATGCAGAAAAATCAATAGTACCACCCTGTCGGCTTCATGTCGGTCGAAGAGAGACTTTGCGGCCAACCGTCGGCCAAAAAGGACTTTTCGGCCAACCGTTGACCAAAGAGTCCCTCTTCGGCCAACACCTACTCTACTGTTTTAGAAAATTCATATCAATTAGGATTTTTTAGTATTTTAATTTGATTCTTTTTGCATTATATTAGAAATTTTATGAAGTTTCTGTAGATATCAAGTTTGACTAGATTTTATGCCATTTCTTTTAATTTTAATTGCTTTCAATTGAGCAGACCGCCTTCATCCACCGGCCCCGGCTGATTCTAGTGCCATTTGAGCCGAGGCAATGGATTCCCGACGGATAAATTTCCACCGGGGGGTCGCACTCCTCCCAGGAGCGTCGAAGAGTAGCGCTGATAGCCATCTCCTCCTCGGGATCACAAGGGATGAGGTCCCAGTCCTCAGATCCGGACCTCTCGAAGTCAAATCTAGTGCCCACCATGAAGGTGTACACCGGAGTTCGCCGAAGAGGAGCTTGGATACTGTGGAAGGGGAGTGAAGTGGACTGGAGTGCAGCTAGAGTTTCGTTCGAACCGCGGATAGGGTTAAATATTGTGGAGTCGGTGGGCCAATGTGGAAAGAATCTGACATGTCGGACACGTCCGGATGTGTCTATATCTGCCCCACCTATGAGATGAATATGGGGTTACCGGTCAACCCAAACGTTTGGGCTGTGTTTCAGGCGTTCGCTTGGGTAGCAATTTTGCGTTTGGACAGTCCATAGCACTTCCAAGGATCTGCTTGTAGATGTCCTTAGCACTCCCAAGAATCCGAGTGTCCAGAGACCAAAACTCAGTTGTAAAGGGCCCTTGAGAAGTAACTAGCAGAGTGGCAAGATATAAAAAAAACTAGTAGGTCTTAGATTTTGATATGGTGTCTAGTGCATAATAACTTTGACTAATATTTGCAAATGAGTATGCTTGTGGAAGTTATACTTTGATTGCACGCATTCTAGGGCAATATCATCTATTTTAGAAACGAAGGGAATTCCAGTTTTTCTTGAATTATTCCTCGGTGCTGCCATTATTGGGTTTACCACTATATTAGATTTGATATATTAATTAAATATTATAGCAATAGCAAAAAATCATGCTTGACAATGTACAAATTTGTTGTACAATGTACAAATTTGTGGCCAGCGTATCCACCTACGGGGGCACATGAGTATGTATATATTAATTGAGGCAAATTGACAAGGATTACATGACTTAATACAAATTTAATACTCAAGGCATATCCATGGTTAAACATAACCGATATTTCATAGATTGGAGAAGGGTACAATATCAAATCATATCTAACATCTCTCCCTCTCAACCTCATAAGATTTTGATTGCTCTGGAATTCTTCAAGGAGCTCAACCGGAGGTGCCTTCCTGAAGCTAGTGCACAATTGATCTACAGATGAAGGGACGATCGAATCTCAAGATGCTTTGTAACTCTTTCTATGACTAGTAAATACGTATGTGAAATATACGTTGATATTAGGCAGTATATTAATTGCATGCAAAAAATAGGAAGGATATTATTTGTATGCTAATTATAGCGTGGAATAGATATTTGATATCATATTAACTGCATGCTTAAACGTGTTGAGCGCTCACCATTGGAGCAGTCTGAGTCATTGGATTGATCTGTTTTGATGGCCGAGATTTGTTTAAATCTTCGACTTTGAGTCTTTTTTATATTATATAGGATATAGATATAGATGAAATGCAAACCAATTTATATGTGTTTTTTCATTGCATGAAAGATATGATAAGATGAAAGTTACGTTGTTCCTAAACTATCACAACAAGATGATGGCACTCTTTTCTAAGGGAAACCAAGTTGTTATGCAATGACTGAACCTAGATGGTTTCGGCAATGGCATTCGCCAGATAATTGTATTCATCTTCAAGGCTCGATATCGACAATATGAATTATGTTCCCGCTGATGTATTTTTGTAATGGATACAAAAAGTTATCCTCTATGCCCAGTCATCTCGGGAAGGCCTTCTTAGGAATTATATAGGTGTTTGTAATAGATATGGAAAAAGAAAAAGAAAAATCAAATTTATGTTTTCCTTTCTAGCTCAAGGAACGTGTTTTGGGGCACTGGCTCCCGCCGTGCACCCAATCTAGCCAGTGTATCGACCTCTTGATCAACATCGCGCTGGGTGTGATGAAACTCTAAGCCATCAAGCCGAGCTGGTATCTGCATGACTACGTTGTTGTATGCCAGTGATGGAGCTAGACCAAATGTGTTGGGGGACAAGAAGGAATATATGAGTGT